>NC_139451.1:7309486-7621986 GCF_963924565.1 Ascidiella aspersa
GGCGTCAGATATTTTTGGGGCGACCAATTACTTCGCGATAAGCTTCGCCTAATAATTAAGTGTCAATAGGGTGTATTTACCGCCGCAAGTTTAAATGCGAAATCTTAAGGCAGTCTACGCCTCTCTGTTAGCACCTGTTGTGCATCTTGCTCCAACCAGCATACCAACATCAGGCCTAAACTTATCTAGCAAAACTTTCGATTCAATAGTTTGCGTATTAGGCACGTAATAGTGTTTTTCATATTGTTTGAAACGACAGATTTAAAGCCTGTTTTAACAGTGATTGCTCGGACCAAGCTATGGTAAAAAATTACCTAGTGAAAGTTTGCAAAAGTATAGCAAACCATAGGCGTTAAACCATTTTTAGTCTTTAAGAGAATGATAATATTTGATTTTCAAACACGTAAGCTGGTCAAAATTTAATAAAATAGCCATATGCATTATCTAAGTAAATTCTATTTATCAAATATATGTTTCGATCATTCCCCAAATTCTACGCCATATTTGAACCCCTTTCGCATCAAAGGCGCCGCAAATTTAAATGCGAAATCTGGTGGCAACTCTAATCCAACATATCAACACCAGGCCTACACAACTTAAAATTGTGTGTTGATATGTTGGATTGGAGTAACATACTATACAGGTGCAAATAGCAAATATTCTCCAAATACGATTTTTCCAATATTCTCCAAATCGTATTTCATCGTATTGTTGCGGTAA
Organism: Ascidiella aspersa; assembly: GCF_963924565.1. NCBI lineage: Eukaryota > Metazoa > Chordata > Ascidiacea > Phlebobranchia > Ascidiidae > Ascidiella > Ascidiella aspersa. The sequence goes on from NC_139451.1 coordinate 7,310,207, forward strand.
TACACAAAGAGGTAAGGCCGTGAATAAAGTTTCACCCACCGTACAATTAACGGAGGGAAGCATTGCGAGTAGAGATGTTCAAAGCAGAATATCGGCGACTCATTTATAATGCTTGCTTTAAATGCGGCGTCAGCATTTTTTGGGGCGACCAATTACTTTGCGATAAGCTTCGCCTAATAATCAAGTGTCAATAGGGTGTATTTACCGCCGCAAATTTAAATGCGAAATGTTAAGGCAGTGTACGCCTCTCTGTTAGCACCTGTTGTGCATGTTGCTCCAACCAACATACCAATATCAGGCCTAAACAACTAGCAAAACTTTCGATTTAATAGTTTGCGTATTAGGCACATAATAGTGTGTTTCATATTGTTTAAAACTACAGATTTAAAGTCTGTTTTAACAGTGATTGCTCGGACCAAGCCATGGTAAAAATTTACCGAGTAAAAGTTTGCAAAAGTATTGCAAACCATAGGCGTTAAACCATTTTTAGTCTTTAAGAAAGTGTTTCTCAACCTTTTTCATCCCAGGGCGCACTCGTAAACCTTTCAAAACGCGGCGGCGCACCTGACGAGCGAGTCGACTGCTAACTTTGTTTGGATATTTTGTTTTATGCTGGCAGTTGTTATTACATCAGGCTCCTAATTTTATTATCTATAAAGAAGCCTGCGGAGTCGGTTAAAAATAACCCGACTCCAACGCTCGAGTTCGACTCCGGCCAAATGTGCGATTTCGTCAAATTCTAAGTCCGGCTGCCACTCTACAGCCTTTATTTCAACCATGTACGCAACTAAATTAAAGTGGATTTTCAATTATGCCCTCACAGGGGTGTCATATATCCCATCCACCCACAAACCATTGCTGGAAAATATTCACCATATATGCTATTCCGCCTTTTCAATTTGCAGTTGGCCGCATTATCAGTTTTAAAATTGTTACTGCGCACGTCGGACTCGGGACTCAGGCAGTCCGACTTTAGAAAAACAAATCGACTACGGTACGTCGAGTCTCAATATGACTCCCGACTCCACAGTCCTGCTTTGAAATACGATGTGCTTAATAAGACACGCCTACATTAAAAAATAAAAATAGGCTCTTTATGTTGTATATTATAAAAACACACGGTATGTTAGTTTGAGTTCGATGGAAACACAGAATAAGCCCCCAAAGCAACAACATCTAACTCGGAATAAATCCAAAATTTAACGGAATAAGACCTAAATGGACAAAATAACGCCCAAAATAGTAAAAACAGGGTATGGCCTGGAACGGTTAAGGGATATCTTGGCATCGGCCGTTTTGGTGCCCTAGTTTAAAATGCCGTTAGGGCGCCGCTGTTTGGCATTGTATTAGTTGCCTCTGTTTGGGGTTAGGCGCGAGTAATGGGTAGAATAAGAATTTGGTTTATGGTTCAAATTATTAGGGGAGTTAGTGTTGAAGTCATGGGTGGGGTTTGGAGTTAAGTAAAAGGCTGTAAAGGCGTTATTCTTGCAGTTTAGGCCTTATTCGGACGAATTTAGGTCTTATTTTGATTTAAACGTTATTACGAGTATTAGGTATTATTAGTCCTATTTTGGTCTTATTCCGAACTGTTTTTTATGCCGAAATTGATGTTGTTTTAATTGCGGTCTTATGGCGAAAGCCCCACTAGATACATGTTGCAAAGTTCCTCTTTCTTTGTTAGCGAAAAGCCCACATCAACCATTGGGACTTTAATAGGGGCTACGAATCCAATCATATTGCTCAGTGTTTATTCACAGAAAATAGTGACTAGAGTTTATTTACAAACATAGTCCTTTATTAAAAAAGATAAATCTGAATGGTCATCTTTGATTAAAGCATCATTTCCAAATAGCCTAATTTAACTTTCCCTCTCTAGCTTTTTTGAGAAAAGCTTTAATTTTATCTGTGGATGAGTGTTTTCATTTTGATTCTGCATTTACAATTTTAAACTATTCAAATTTTGGAATATGTCATTTAAATTTTTAACTTTGAATTCCAAATTTGACCAACGCCATAATAAAACCCAATACGTTTTTGGCATAAAATCCAAGTGGCCTAAATAACATTCTCTTCCACAGGAAATGGGTGTAAAACGATTAGGCGCCGCCACCACCTTATAAGGACCATGTTTTTTAAACGGCGGCGTTTGTAGACGCTGTTTTGACACTGAACTGTTGGTCCGATAGGGGTTTGGGTATGTTATCTATTGGTCCTTTTTCGATCTTATTCCGAACTGTGTTTTATTCCGATGTTGATGTTATTTTGGTCTTATTGCTGGAATCCACTTTTAGTCGGAAATTCTAAAAAAATACAGAATTTTGGTAACATTTTTTCCCATTTTCTCGCGGCGCACCTGGCAACCTTCCGCGGCGCACCGGTTGAGAAACGCTGCTTTAAGAGAATGATAATATTTGATTTTCAAACACGTAATTTGGCAAAATGTAATGAAATGATCATACGCATTATCTACGTAAATTCTATTTATCAAATATATGTTTCGATCATTCCCCAAAATCTACGCCATATTTGAACCCTTTTCGCATCAAAGGCATAAGTTAAGTGGGGAAGTTTTCGGCCCATATCTGTTTTTGCTTGCAGAAACAAGTTAAGGAAAATGAAAAACAAAATATATAATATAGAGTACACAATACAAAATATTAAAAAAAAAAAAAAAAAAAAAAAATTAAAATAAAGTTAAAATTGAAAATAAACACTAAGCCCTGAAAATATACCCCCTGACAAAATATACAACAACCGCACCCCCGTCTAGTTCTTTTTTGGTTTCCTATGGTATGTTTCAGACCGAGTTTTGTCCGAAGCTTTATAGAAAAAGTAGACATCGTAGAACCTTCAAATTTTCAGACATGGCGTAGAGTGGTATGTAGGTGCTTTGTAAAAGTTTATGAGGCTGCACTCCCAGGGGCCTTTGCTTGGGGGGTAAAAACCTGAAATAGTGCGTTTTAGCACTTTGTAGCTAACGACAGCCATCTAGCAGCAGAAAAACTTTCATACAGAATTCGTTCATATTCGCTTGCTTTGTCCAGCTCGCGTCGCGACGAGGCGGCTGCTGGCATCCCTGCTGCGCCCTATTGTCCCGCGCGTGCAACATTTGTGTGGAAGTGGCTTGCCTAGTAAAACTATGCACATGCGACTTGCCTTTCATAAAGAGGCCTCAAGTAAAAAAACCTATTGCTCTTACAACACAAAATATTTTACCACCGCAAATTTAAATGCGAATCCTACAGGCAGTGTACACATCTCTGTTAGCACATGTTGTAATTGTTGCACCATTCAAACATATCAACACCCGCAACAACAAAAAGCTTAAATTTAACGCATTCTTAACGACGACGTTACAAAGCTACGTCATAACATGGCGTCTTAAAATAAATAAATCTTGCGTTTATTGGATTTAAATTGGCAAAACTTTCAATATAAAACGTGGCTTATTAGGCACGTAAACGTGTTTGCATATTGCTCAAAACTACAGATTTAAACTCTGTTTCAACAGTGATTGCTCAGACCAAGGCATGGTAAAAATTTACACAGTAAAAGTTGGAAAAAGTATAGCAAACCATAGACGTTAAATCATTTAGAGAGAATGAAAATATTGACTTTTTAAACATGCTAGCTGACCAAAATGTAATAACATGGCCGTAAGCATTATCTACGTAAATTTTTATTGATCAAATGTATGTTTCGATCATTTGCCAAAATCTACGCCATATTTGAACCCCCTTCGCTTCAAAGCCATAAGTTATTATATTATTATACACAACTTATAATTGTGTGTAGATATGTTGGATTGGAGTAACATACAGAACAGGTGCAAATAGCAAATATTCTCCAAATACGATGTTTCCAATATTCTCCAAATCGTATTTCATCGTATTGTCGCGGTAATACACAAAGAGGTAAAAGTAAGGCCGTGAATAAAGTTTCACCCACCGTACAATTAACGGAGGGAAGCATTTCGAGTAGGGATGTTCAAGGCAGAATATCGGCGACACATTTATAATGCTTGCTTTAAATGCGGCGTCAGCATTTTTTGGGGCGACCAATTACTTCGCGATAAGCTTCGCCTAATAATTAAGTGTCAATAGGGTGTATTTACCGCCGCAAGTTTAAATGCGAAATCTTAAGGCAGTCTACGCCTCTCTGTTAGCACCTGTTGTGCATCTTGCTCCAACCAGCATACCAACATCAGGCCTAAACTTATCTAGCAAAACTTTCGATTTAATAGTTTGCGTATTAGGCACGTAATAGTGTTTTTCATATTGTTTGAAACGACAGATTTAAAGCCTGTTTTAACAGTGATTGCTCGGACCAAGCTATGGTAAAAAATTACCTAGTGAAAGTTTGCAAAAGTTATAGCAAACCATAGGCGTTAAACCATTTTTAGTCTTTAAGAGAATGATAATATTTGATTTTCAAACACGTAAGCTGGTCAAAATTTAATAAAATAGCCATATGCATTATCTAAGTAAATTCTATTTATCAAATATATGTTTCGATCATTCCCCAAATTCTACGCCATATTTGAACCCCTTTCGCATCAAAGGCATATTTTAAGTGGGGAAGTTTTCGGCCCATATCTGTTTTTGCTTGCAGAAACAAGTTAAGAAAAATGAAAAACAAAATATATAATATAAAGTACACAATACAAAATATTAAAAAAAAAATTAAAAAAAAAAAAATATTAAAATAAAGTAAAAATTGAAAATAAACACTAAGCCCTGAAAATATATCCCCTGACAAAATATACAACAACCGCACCCCCGTCTAGTTCTTTTTTGGTTTCCTATGGTATGTTTCAGACCGATTTTTGTCCGAAGCTTTATAGAAAAAGTAGACATCGTAAAACCTTTAAATTTTCAGACATGGCGTAGAGTGGTATGTAGGTGCTTTGTAAAAGTTTATGAGGCTGCACTCCCAGGGGCCTTGGCTTGGGGGGTAAAAACCTGAAACATTGCGTTTTAGCACTTTGTAGCTTACGACTGCCGTCTAGCAGCAGAAAAACTTTCATACAGAATTCGTTCATATTCGCTTGCTTTGTCCAGCTTGTGAAGTGACGAAGCGACTCACCGCCTGATGCGTTTTATTGTCCCGCGCGTGAGACTTTCCGTGTGCGAAGTGGCACGTCCTAAACTGGGCTCGTGCGACTAGCATTTTAAAACGAGGCTTCTCTTTAGTAAAATTACTTAATGCTGTTAAGAAACAACTTATTTTACCGCCGCAAATTTAAATGCGAAATCTGGTGGCAACTCTAATCCAACATATCAACACCAGGCCTACAGAACTTAAAATTGTGTGTTGATATGTTGGATTGGAGTAACATACTACTATACAGGTGCAAATAGCAAATATTCTCCAAATACGATTTTTCCAATATTCTCCAAATCGTATTTCATCGTATTGTCGCGGTAATATACAAAAAGGTAAGGCCGTGAATAAAGTTTCACCCACCGTACAATTAACGGAGGGAAGCATTGCGAGTAGAGATGTTCAAGGCGAATATCGGCGACTCATTTATAATGCTTGCTTTAGATGCAGCGTCAGCATTTTTTCGGGCGACCAATTACTTTGCGATAAGCTTCGCCTAATAATCAAGTGTCAATAGGGTGCACCGCGAGTTTAAATGCGTAATCTCTTTAGGAGAATGATTATATTTGCTTTTCAAACACTGGCCAAAATGTAATAAAATGGCCGTAAGCATTATCTACGTCAATTTTTATTGATTAAATATATGTTTCGATCATTCCCCAAATTCTATGACGCCATATTTGAACCCCTTTCGCATCAAAGTGGGGAAGTTTTCGGCCCATACCTGTTTTTGCTTGCAGAAACAAGTTAAGGAAAATGAAAAACAAACTATGAAATATATAATACAAAATACACAATACAAAATACAAAATATTAAAAAATAAAAATTGAAAAATGAATATAAAAAAAAAAAAAAAAAAATTAATTTAAAAAAAAAATTAAAACAAAATAAAAATAAACACTAAGCCCTGAAAATATACCCCCTGACAAAATATACAACAACCGCACCCCTGTCTAGTTAATATTTTGCAGTGCGATAAAATGGTGAAAACCATTTCTTAGCTGCGAGACTGGAACAGGTACTTTGTCAAACAAAATATTAAGATTTCGCTCAACAGCAACATGATTCTAAAATACATTGCTGTTAAATTCAGAAAAGTCTGAATTACATCTTATAGGTTTAAAAATAAAGTAGGTGAAAGCACAACTTGAAAGTCAACAATACCACATTATTGAAATTGTGGTAGCCGGTTTCATACTCCCCTGAAATATTAAGGCAGCATTTAAAACATTGCTTTTCAACCAATTGAACATCTAAAATAACAAAGTTCAGTTACACTTTTTAAAGAAAAAATTCACACACAAAAATCATTGTTGTCAATAAAAATATGTTTATAGTATCCCTATCAATATTTCTTTTGTTAAAGTTTATAAACTTACTTAGAGTAAAAAATGGTGTGAATTACAGAAAAAAATTAAACTGTTTTTTACAATCCCTTTGCAACAAATACTAAAAAATAATGATTAAATAAAGAGCACACACCTATACCATGACCTTCCAATGCTGAATATTGAAACTTACCATGCCATATCACACCTACTCCATAAACTGAGGCATTTTTGGTAATTCTTCTGGCTTCTTTTAGACTTGTGCTACAGGAAGGACAGTTAGTTTCACTGGGACATAAAGTTCCATGTGGCTCTTTATCAAATTCTTTTAAATTTGGCGGACATTCTGTTGAGTGTTGTTTATATATGTTAGTTCAAAATAACATATAATAAAACACATCGAACTGACAATTTCTTACAGTTAGGCTCCATTTACTGAACTGTCCGAGGCACCATTCCCAACGCAGCTACACTTGCTTCTGTCAAAACTACAGTACGTCAACGAATCAGCCTCAATCGAAAAAGGTTCAAACGGTATATCCGAAGCATTTGAGTGAAAACCGCCCCCTTAATACCCTACTCATATATGGTCGTAAAGCACGTTAACCTTTTACGACAGGTATGGTGGACAAACTACCTCTTTTTTTGATATTTGCAATAAAATGTCGTATTTAGTCAGAGTTTCAACGGCCTCTTATATGAATGTTATCTTCACCAAACAGAGATATAAGATTGGTTTTGGTGAACATAAATGCAATTTCATTACACCCAAAGCAAACATGTTTCCAACAAAAACATGACAAGTCTGGGCCATTTATTCCTTACATTCCTGAAGAGCCACGACATCCCTACAGCTTTCAAACCGGCCAGAAAAATTGGAAACATTTTACCTTTGACTAAAGATCCTGCTGCTGTTTATGAAATTCCCTGTGGAGGTTGTTTAGCAACATACATAGGGGAAACTTAAGGAAACTCGAAGCCCATTCAGCTCTGGCAAAGCATGCGGTTGAACTTCGAAACGGAATTGATTGGGATAATTGTAAAATTCTAGACTGGAAACCGCACTATTACAAAAGACGGTTAATCTCCTAACACCATGAATGCAACCTACTCGTCGTTGTAGCTATAACGCAATAGCTGATAAACGCTACTTCAGCGACGTCTAAAATTATTAATAATATAATCTACGTTTTCAATTTTTTACTTCTTAGTATATAAGATGGCTAACGCACTCTCGTTTTAATTATTAACCCTGATGAGGTCAGCTGGTATCTGCTGCCGAAACGTCGGTTTATACTTGGTTTACACCAGAAGAGCGATTTCTATATTGATATGTTGCCTGGTTGAGCTAACTCTATTTTTAAGAACACGATAAGTTGAATATATATATATAAACTGAAATGACCCTTTAAAAATAACTTCAATTCTATAATTTCTTTGCACTTTATGAAACCGGACAACTCAACTGTAACTAAAAACTCAAAATGTTTTTTTACATACAATTACGGGCTGCCTACTTGTCGTGACACAACTTTCTTCTGATAATGCTGATTTTTGTTAAACACGGATGGGCGAAAACGGTTTCGAATGTGATGCTTTCACCAGAAGTTTACAGTGTTGTAATGACTTAAGTCACTGTTTTCGACTGACTTGACTTGTCTTTTAGACAAATGACTTGGGTTGAAATGAAGTGTTTTCAATAATCATTTTTTGTTGTTGTAAAATTGGGTAATTTATTCAATTTGTGCACATTGCATGATGTATATTGTTTATTTTCGTATTTTTAGAAGGTTTTGCTTATAGTCGGACTAGTTTACTTAATATATTAGGTTGATGTGCAATTTTTTAAGACAAGAACTTTTAACTTGTAATGCCATAATTATGACTTGGCTCGGACTTTCTAAGTTATTTTACGTATATGGCTTTTTACAACACTAGAAAATTGAACACTTTATCATGGATTGTGTAAGAGTGGCAGAGCCACAAATAAAATTAGAACGCTTGTATTCTGTCGTTTTTGTTTTTACATAACGACTGTATTACCACAACTTAGCAGCAATAATGCGCAGTGTTTATCAGCTGTAGACTGAAATTAACTCCACATTCTCAATGCTGGGGTTTGTCGTCGAACAATTTTGCATTCGCGGCATTAACTTTTTAGACATTCGCAGTTCGCTCGTGGACCGTATTGTTTGCTTTTCCTCGGGGAATAAAATTGTACGCGGCTGTAGATGACAGAACGTCTTGTGTTACGTGTTGAATGAACAGAATCGGGATACACCCAAAATACGGTTGTAGATAAGATAAACCAACTTTTCAGTTTTACGACAGTTATATGACTAAACGTGCATACATAATAGTAACGTGTGTTAAAAAAGGCTTTATGGCCTTCTATTTCGACAACGACGAACCTGAATGGCAATTATTAAATATGCACCCGATCATACACATATCATTGCTTCAGAGCATATACACCGAGGGGCTGTTTTTACAGACGCTTACGACGCGTTAATACATGCTAACAACCTAACGTCGATGCGACAAGTCAATAACCTGTTTACAATAAAAAAGGATATCGACATAATTAAAACATGTGATATGTGCCAAACACACGCGACTTTTTTTGCGTGAAATTACTAGTTATGAAAAAATGTAATCCTTTTTACACATTATTGTCTGCAATTAATCATGGTAAAGAAACAATTTAAAATAGTTATATATCAATTAAAATGTAATTGAAGACAAAAATCTAGCTTAGTTACAAATTGGAATATCATTCACATTTTTTCTTTGCTGCGTCTTATGTGTGAAATATGCGTTTGCTAAAATAGACTAATCTAGAACAATTGTTTGTCTGAAACAATGACGCCAAATTAAGAGTCTGTAATGAAAAACATAAAAACAACATTTATAGATTTTTATTAAAGAAAACTCACTAGCAATCCAACGCCACGAGTACAAAATTAAATTGCGTAATAAGAAAATGTCTTTAAAATTATAAATGTGTCTAATTTAAAGTCGCCGAAACAAAATAATCTAAACGTGAAACACGGCGACGTTGGTTCGCACTATGGTGGATATAAGGTGATTTTACTTCGATTCGTACGTCTTCTTACTTTGCGTTTTGGAGAGCTGCGAACAAAGAAGCCGATGAAACATAGGAACTGGTATGCCAACTTAAAAACGACAACCGATATACACACTGTAGTGCAGTTTTTAATACATTACAGACTCACAGCAGCTTTAAGCGCCTGGTCAAGGTCAGAGATAAGGTAAGTTCTCGATTCCGACCGAAAGGCGAACGAATGGTGTCACTGATTAACAAAAGGTCCCGCTGACATCGCCCTTCAAGAAACAACATATTTGTTTTGAATATAGAAAAAGTAGAAAAAAAGTGCTGTCCGACAAAAAAACGCTCCTTAAAGAAAAAGCAATAGCTATAAATGCCATGTTGTAACCCAGTGGTACGCAGTATGGTGTTTTAGGTAAAATAACAGTTTTACCAAAAGGTTAAACGTTTTTTCTACTGTAATACATTTATCGCAATGATTGTATAGTTAGATATTTTATGCTTCAGTAATGATAGGAATTATTTCTTTCCAGGACATATAGCAAAACAACAAAGAATCACAAAACTTGACTACCGGTATCTTGCAAAGTTAAAAAAAGACACTTTTTCGAGACTAGTGGGCCACATTCCGGACTAACTAATTAGCTAATCCGCCCCTGTTAATAATCCTATATACATTTTGAGTAAAGCTGAGTTTTTCGTTAATTTGTTGGTACGCAATGAAAAAAAGGTTGAGAACCACTGTTGTAACCAGTCTATATAAATATAAAATGATGTTGCATGTGTTTTGAAGCTTACGGATGCTCACTGCTCAGCCAGGCTTTCGATTCCTCCAGGACTATCAGCCAGTGTGAAAACTTTTAAGTAGCTGAAGAACTTCTTGCAATTTTTAGGTCACCTTTTATCCAAAAGGCGATCAATCCGGAAGCGCCGGTTGCCCGTGACGTCAAATAAATCACCAAACACAGGTTTTACGCTAAAACTGTTAGTCTGTTACGTAAGTATTAAACGATTCTAAATGTTGTAACACACACATTTATTTAAGGTAGACTATATATGAATGAGCTTCGCGCGAAATGTTTTCCATTTCTATGTTTTTAGTTATTTTAAGGAATCAATTCAGCCTAAAGGTGGATGTATATGGAAAATGGAAACCTTGCCGAAAAACCTAAATTCTTTAAACTAAATGTCCAACAAGACGTGTAATTTTTTATTAAACCGAGCATATCCACAAGTTAGCTGTTCAAAATATTCGTAATTTAAATATTAGCAGATTAACGCTTGGTATTGCATATAATTAACCAAAAGTTATACACAGTTATACTCTTTCAAGAATAATGAAATGGTTAAAAAAATCTTTCACATATATGTGTTACGAAATTTATCTCCAACAATATTTGGTTACGTAGATCTAAATTTACCTGCTTTTTAATAATCTCATATTGTTATTAACTTTGGTCACAAGAGAATTAGTTTCGAGCCACTTTGTAACTGCGATTGCATTCTTCTGATGTTGTTCCATTCGTACAGCTAACACGTCTTCAAACCGCGATTGACCAAAACTTGGCCAGTGACTTTAAACAGATAATTTTATTTTTTTACGAATTCTATGCATTTATCATTCTTAATATATTAATCATTTAGAGATTTCACTGTTGTTGTAAAACTAACATTGTATATCACGGTGTAAATAAGTAATGGTAAGTAAATTCAGATTTACTATTAGGTTATCGCAAACAAATTTAGTAATAATTATTGCCCTCAGCCTTTCTCGCTATTGGTAACCAACAATCCCGGTCGGTGTGGCCGTTCATACACTTTGTCGTGGAATACATTACAACGTCAGCCCCGTAGAGGAGAGAGGGCGCATAAAATTACGTAAACAAACACGTTTCATGAGCGCGATTATAATAATTGTTTATCTAAGTCTGCCTAAATTGCGATTTGCATAAAGTAGCTTTACTAACGATGGTAACTATACGTTCAAAACGCAAAAAGTTTTCTCGAAGCACATAAACATTGACTGAGAAGAGAGAGTGGTTCTTAACATTTTATGCTTCGTGTCTCCCTTTGATAGCTCTCTCAACCATCGTGCCCCTCTGCTTATAAAAATACCTAGCATTGCATTTACGTGTTTTCACTTGTTTTACTTATCCACGTCAGTAACAAACAGCAATTAAACGAAGTCTTACGAATTAGCTTCACTTTAAATTAACGTAGTTATAGTCATCCAAAGTATTTTTTTTATTCGGCTCTGTTTTGTTTTGAGCCATTTCGCGATAGTTATAATGGCGAAGAAAACGCACATTATCGGCCTTTTGGCTGAGTAGTGAGTAAGAATGAATGTTGAATAAACACAAAAAAATGGAGCTATTACTTTTGTTATTATGTGACAGCTTCATTGCAGTCATGATAACGTTGCTCAGACCACTTGGGTAACTGCTGTTGATAAAATCAAAAGACGTAATTAATTTGTGACAAAAACAATCATGTAACACTGCCAATATTGGTAGTGTTAAAAAGTAAAAATATATAAAATTAAAAAAATTGTAGATTCCTCATAGGTCTAAAATTATAAAACACCAGCAGGTGCCAGCTGCAAAATCAACAACTAGCAAATGGCATCAAGGGGCAACGTGAAAAAACGAAAATAAAGAGAAAGCACGCCAACTGATAAGCATTGTCGCAGAGCAATGTAACCCCCATTCACTACCTGCTCAAATTATGATTTCATACCCTCACCCTTGATCCCCCAGGTGCTTCAGCCTCTGGAAGAACGACGCCCACAAAAACTCTTGCCCGCCCCGAATTTAAAATCCCTCTCGCCATGAAAATAAACCGCTTAAAATCAATTGAACAGGACCTAATTTTTTGATCCTAGTACAAACCTAAGTTGCAAACCTCCATAAAATCATAGCTAAAAAACTTTACACAGAAACATTCGGACCTTGCCAAGCACAAATGAACTTTTGCTACTTTCCAACAATTAAAACAAGAACTCAATCAACACAGGCAAAGTTACAAAAAATAAAACGCCCGGGCCCGACGGTCTCAGCATCGAGTTTTACGCTGAATGCTGGGGGATTCCTTTCTCACCCTCGCAGCCACCTTACACCCCCAACATTTTTAACAACAACAGTGGATTTTCGTCACAACTAGTAATTGACTCGCTTTAAAATAAACTTTGTTAAATGAAAATCAAATAAAAATCACAACACACAATCCATGAATTTAAAACTTAAAACACTATGCTAACATTAGGCTTGTTTTTGAGAACGAAGTTTCTTGTTTATTTTTCTTTCTTTTCGGGGTTTGTGTCGTATTTGTAGTTATAACACACCGCGCATATCCTACGTGGCCACCGCACTTCTTCGCCTTCAAGCAGTTGTCACGTTCTTTATTTACACGGTGTGGTTCCAAACTTAGGTGGGCCAACTTGACGCAACATTTAACGTGGCATATATGACTTACGTCCATATGCGGCTTAAGTGGACCCACCAGCAGTCGGTATGCCAGGCGGTGTGCGCGGTGTCTTTTTTTATTGAATGTTAAGTAGCCGTAGCCATTGAAGGCTAAGCTCCCGGTCCAACACAAACAGTTATTTACAACTACAATAACCTTCGTGGTTGTTAACTTTTTCTTTGGCGATTCTAAATCAGGCGTGATCTTCTTGATTTCCATCATACTGTTGGAAAAGCTCTCAACATCTCAGATGATTGTTGAACAAGTAAACGCTTTTAAAGCTTTGAAAAGGAAAAAGGCAAAGTTTTGCTTTATAGAATAACAGGAAAATGTAGACATAGATACGTTAATGAACATATAAAGTTTTGCTTGTAGCAGAATAACAGAAAAACGCAGAGTGTTAAAATCTGCCGAAAATTCGGACTTTTAGACCTAACAAATATTGTTGTATACACAGCCTTCATTCCCTTGTGTACAGGTTAACGGAAAAGTTGAACAAAAACACGTATCTCGTAATAGAAGTCGATCAAATGCTTCAAATATCACATTTCGTTTACGAGGAGTAATTATTTTGGGATATTTCTGTCTCTATTCGCGATTTAAAAATAAGCAGTACGTCTCGCATATACGGAGTAATAGTCCGCTGGGTTTGCCCTATTGGCAGGGCCGGATTAACCAATAGGCAAGGCTAGCAAAATTCGGCCCTCAATTTTTTAAGGTTAATTATTTGTAAGGCTGATAGTGATACAGATCCAGTATCAGTACAGTACAGTTTTTGCTTAAAAACTAATAGGCCTAACTGAGTCGAGTTAATATGTGGTTTGTGTGTGAGTAGGTAAATAAATCGTTTCATTTATGCTGCAAACTTACGTTCTGTGCTATCACTTTTAAGAGAAACACACAATAAAACCTAAAAAGTAACAATACTACCTAAAGCAGAAAAAATTATAAACCCATAGAATAAAAACCAATGACATAAAGCTTAACTACATAGATTACTGCCCAGTACAGAATGAGATCAAAATCGTCTCAATAAGACCAAAATCTGTCAAAATACGTCCTAAATTCATCGTAATATTGCCTTAAATGGGCAAAACGACCCCTGAAACTGTAGGGAGGGGGTATGGGTCGATCGGGCGCTGTGTTAGGTCTGGCATGGGCCGCTTTAGTGTCGACGTTCGGACGCCCTAGTTTGACCGGCGCCATTTGGGCGCCGCTGTTTTTGCATTGGATTTTTGGCCCTGTTTGGGGTAATGGGTGGGGTTAGAAAATGGATAGGGGTTAAAATTATTAAGGGAGTTAGTGATTTACTTAGGGGTGAGGTTTGAGGTAAAGTGTTGTTTAGGCCTTATTCTGGCCATTTCAGTCTTATTCTGACGGGTTTTGGACTTTTTTCAATTTAGACGATACTACGACTATTAGGTGTTTTTTGTTCTTTCTTCGTCCGGTTTGTTTACACGTTTTTATGCTGTCTTTTCAAGTAGATCTGCGCATTTTTACCGTTGCCTGTAAAAGGCTGCTAAGAGCTTTGTGGACAAACCAAAAACGTATATAAAAAGAAATATTAATGATATCTTTTAACATTTTTTTATATTTTATTTCGGCAATGTAATAAAAAACTGCAAGAAGTTTAAAAGAAATGCCGGTACCAAAAAAATCGCGCTTGCTTCTCTCGCCAGGTGCGCCCGGACTTAAAAAGGTTAACAATCGCTGAATAGATTAACTATTAAGGTTATTGTCTTTCCTCAAAGTAGTTTTGTCACATTTTTCATTTTAAGTAGTATGGATGACGAGGTGTGGACTCGAATTTTAATTTGCGCCAACACTTTACTTCCTCCGTAAACGTAATTAATTAAACACATCTTTAAGTGCTAAATAAGATCCGAAACCCGTCTGATTCACAGTTGTTCATTTTAATAACACAATTCTCATTTAACAGAGTTTGGTTTTGGCCCGCGACTAGAAATAGATTGCTGCCCCTAAGCTAGCTTATGCACAGCGTATTTGCCAAGCAATAGTAACACGCATTACTAAAATAAAAATCTAGGAATCATCTCAGCGAATGTAGTGACAAAACATTAGTCGAATACTAAAAATTAGAAAATAGGTGCGCTTTTTGAACTTTTCTCTTCTTACGCTTTAAGTTAAATGCTGTGGTATGTGGAAGGGTAGATTGAACTTCACGTTACGACCTCAAAATCCTATTTTACGAAGTAAGTAAAAAACCTGTATATGCAAAAACGTCAAAAGTGACCCACTGGTCCTTAATTAGATTTATTACATGTTTTTATATTATGTTTGTGTTATTTTGCGGTAGCCTAAATAATTTTAATTTTTCATGTATGTATTTTCACTACTTTTCGTAGCCTCGTTTGCAAAATTAGGCCCTTCCCTGGTAGATAGCCTTTAGGCCCACAGTACCCTTAATCCGGCCCTGCCTATTGGGTAGTAAAATAAAAGAACGAACAGGCACTATCCAGAATATTCGTTTGACCGTTGCTCCTTAGCATGTTTTTTTAGCCACCTCTTGTTGTCTTTGCAGACCGTGATGTACAAACTGGATGGGTTAACATTATTAATTTTAACGTTATTAAAGAGTTATATAGATAAACATGAGTTCTGACGTTAATGTTCTGCACAGTTTTGTAGACCTAGCCTACTATCATTGTTACTGTATGGTAGGCAATGTTCTATTTCTTACAGAAGCCTGTCATATAGTTAGTCTATACCAGGGGTTTTCAACCTTTTTTTGCATATGACACACTTAATTAGTAAAAAAATGGCCGTGGCCCATCAACGTTTAATGAAAAACAGTAAGTTTTAACAAAAAAATAAAATAATAAAGCTTGTACATTATTTCCCCAGGTATATACAGGCGAGTGAAAGACACACACCTTTCTGTTTTACACTTGAAGTAACACATATACACACCAACTGGGGCGGCATTATGAACAGTTCCTCGCTCGCTAAGTTACCGAGCTCGTTTTAGCGAGGGATGAGCGAGCGAGAAACTCGCAAACGCATTTGGTATTACGAACGGTCCTCGCCAACACCTCGCTATAACGAGACGCACGCGCGAGAGAATGCGTCAAAACACAAGAAAAAGGACGACTGACTCAGCAAAATTGTCGCAGAAACGTCGTTTGGCGCTTTGTTTTGGAAATATTTAGCTGCTTTTGAATGTTAACTTTGTTATGAAACAATTTAATTCCTAATTAGTCGATTATAGAAAACGGTTTTGGGAAACAACGTTTGGCGCGGGTCTATAATCCTACCACAACGCATAATATTTGGGTTAGGGTGGGTCAAGTATTAACATTAAATAATGTCTGTTACAAACGCTAACTCGCACCCTATTTAACAATTGTGGAAGGATTCTAGCGCCCAACGTTTATATATATACGTGTATGTAAAATAATTATTTTAAAACATTTTATTCATTTGCATCTATATTTAGTAAGCTAGCTTCTGTAAACATTTTGATAATAACTCCCCAGGATGCAACAATTACAGCACTAACACTGGCATTTTAAAACAGTAGTTACAACATGCTGCTGGTGTTACACCCTTCTGACTTTCACCAGTAAATTGTGCATGGAACTGAATTTACAGGCTCTCTATAAAGTTCATATTCACTTCAAAAGAAGAAAGACATTTATATTCACTTAAAAGTGTTGAAAAACCATGTGTTACTAGTTTACCAAAAAAATAATAAAACTTGGGAGACACTGAAAAAAGCAGTCCAATTTGGACATTCCTGAACCACCGATAAGTTGTAGCAGAAGAGCAGCATGAGAACCACCTACAACTTTGTATAGATCAATACAATTTGGAAAAACACCAATAAGTCTTGAATCTTCTTACTTTCAAAGAGCAAGACAATGGAATAGTCGGTTTGCAGTTTGTGCACAAATATTGTTTTCTTCAAGTTCCCAAAAATAGCTATCATACAATGTACAATTGTATTGCCTAAATATTTACAATTGTATTGCCTAAATATTTTGCTGTGTGAAATTTTTGGGCTTGCCAAAATAATGCTTTTGCATAACTTATTTCGTTCAACTAAAAGTATATTATTTTCTCTTTTTATATTCTCTTATATACCATTTTTTTGTGACTCAAATTTAAACAATAGTAAATTGTGTTTGTGATTCTAATTGCACTTCTGGCTTAAGGGTTTCTTTGGATTATTTAATACAAAACTATTTTGTTCCTAAAATAACATAAGTTTTATAAAGTTTATCTTCACTTTTGAAGCTCTTGTTTATTGTATAATGAATGAATCATGACAGATGCTGGACCACTGGTACACCATGGTATTATAATACCTCATACAAAAATACTCTTTTGATGCAAAATATACATGCATGAATATCAATTGCTAAAACTTACCTATCTGTTATAAAAAATGTTCACATTTTTGCATTAGTTGATTAGTACTGAATATATGTGTTTAACAAACTGACTCAAAAGCACCAATAAAATGAGTCATGGCATAAATATGCTGCTTTTGTTAATTCCTAATTGGTTAAATAAAAAAACGTTTAAAGTGAAGTTAATAAAAGCTTGAGAAGCGCACCGCTCCGAACAAAAATCAGTCAGCAAGGTGTAAAACTTTAATACAAATATGCATTTCGCCTATAAATGGCATCATCAGTTTGTCTGTACAAATAAATAGTAAAAAATTAAAATATTAAAATATAAATGTAAAATAAATACATCCAAGATGAACAAAGACAAAGACACTCTGCGTATAAACCCCAACCACTACTGTAAAACAAAAGCAAAAGGAGCATGCGATACGTGTAGCGGCCACAGAAAGCCACTGATAAAAACACGGCCCAGAGAGAAGCGGTATGAGAATCAGTGACGTAGCAAAACACGGTAGATAAGAAAAGGTGCAAAGGCAAAAACAAACCTAAAACCACAGTTAGACAAGAAAACGGATATGACTCACATTCCGAAATGGAACGGCACAACGCAAAAACGAAAAAACAAATCCGCAAAGATATATATAAAAATATATATAAAAAGGCTACCGAATTTGGGGCAATATCATTTTTTGAATGTTAATTGAGGCTCTGGTGAGTTTGAGCCATTTAGCCTCACATTCATCGAGCTTGCTGGTGTCTGGCTCTTCAACGAAAATTACCGTAAAACATTCGGCAATATGCCGGATGTTTCTTTAACTTCTCGCCATGGTAGGTTGCGTAGTGGTGAAGCAGCGCTGCGTTGTCGTTTGTTGTTGCTGAGTTAAATGTATTCCAGCTTTTATTAATAAATTTTAGAACTTTTATCGTCGGCATTATGTGTTCTGTTGGAGGGCCAGATTCTGTTGTTAATACACATACAAAGCTTAAAGTGAAGTTGGTTTAAATCAGTGTGTAGCGTAGACGCCGACTTTTTTGACAGGTGTGCGAAAATTTGTGCCAAGTATGACGTCACAAAATGTCCACTAAAAATATAAGTTTACATGCAGAGTGGTAAAAGAGTTAAAATGTATTTTAAGGTCAATAAAATTGACTAATTGCCGGAATATGTGTAAAATAGTAACTCAAGTTGTAGGCATCAACAAAAATATAAAGAAAAAAATTAAGTCTTCACTGGGAATGCTATTGGCGCCGTAAGCACCCCAAACTTCATATTGCGTAGGTAGGAGATCGCCTAAATCCATATTTCACGCCGTTTTGGTGAGAAATCCACAAATGATTTATGAATCCTTATTATGACATCCATTAGTTGTCGGCAGTATTATAAACGTTTACTGATAAAAAAAATGATTTTTTTAACAGCAGTTAGGTTTTTAGAACACAAATTAGGCGTTACCGAGTGGTCAGAGCCGCTCGTTAGTTAGCGAGGAGTTTAACGAGATTTTGGTAACGAGAAGTGGGTTCGTAATACCAAAAGTCGACTTAGCGAGCTCGTGCGTCGTTAGCGAGCTCGCTCAACTTAGCGAGGTGTGTTCATAATGCCGCCCCTGTTCAAGCCACACTGCAACTCAAAATCACCACAGCAAAAATAAGCCATATTTGCGTAGTATAGCAACGTTAAACGACATTCAGTACGTACGACATACATCATCATTCAAAACTACGTCAACGTTCTTTTACAGAGAATAATACTCTACTTAGCTACGTTGAAAATGGCCACCGGCAAACAACAGTTTCAAACCTTAACTTTACTGCAAAACAGTAAACAAGAAGTCCTAAAACCTTTTTAATTGCAGCACACCTACGAAATATAAGTTGATAGACAGCAAATATGATGGGCAGCCGACAGCAAAAGGAGGAGCAGTTTATAATGAAATGCGCCGAAGTCGCCGAAAATTTTACGTATTACATTCCTTTATCTTCTGATTTTGCGGGTTGGCAGACTTTCTGAAAATTTCTGAATCCAGTCGAAGTCCTAAAATTTGTATTCCTCTACGATAGCGCATGGTTAATCTCTTACACCTGGAATATTGCATAAGGTCAAAATACCTACCTTAATAAGATATACATTTTTCGCGACAATTCGACAGATTAAAAAGTACTCGGAAACACAAGTAATAAACCTACGAAAATGTCGCGGCACACCGGTTGCGGAGCACTGTCCTAAACCATATTAGGTTGAGGTGTTTGCTATTTATCTGTCGGACTCTTATGTGTTAATAATTACATGATTTTTGATATCTCTGTATGTCAAGCTTTGTGGCCCACTGACAACAGCGTCATGGCCCTTCAGCCGCGCCCCCGTTGGTAATTCTCTCATGCCTTGCGTCCCCTATGAAAATATCACTGAGAAAACAGGAAAATAGTGAAGGGTGTTGTTGTTGCTTGCCACTTAGTTTTATTGGCTTCGCATTGGGCGCTTTGAATAAATCTAAAGAGTTCTGTATGGGCTTTGATATTTTTACTACGTCTTAGTACAATCCAGAACTATACGCTTTACAATCAAAATTAACGTTCAATTGCGAGTTTAATGTACAACAACAACAACTCGCCTAGGGCAAACCACTTAAAACACTTCGCGCCATTCCATTGTCATGCTCGGTACAAGAATTACCTTCTTATAACATCATAAAGTTGACTTTCGCGCGCAGCGCAAACATTTTAGCGGTTTTAATGTTAAAGTTGGCAAAACACAGAGTTTGTATGTAGGAATTATGCCTAACCCAAACGAAACCATTAAAATCACTGCAAAAAGTTAAAATATTGAAGTCGAGCTCGCGCCCCCCTTAGAATTCCTTGGCGCCCGTTAAGAACCGCTGCTCTATAACAAAGGGGTCGGCAACCTCCACCCGCGGGCCGAATCGGGCCCGCCAATGTAATTTATCCGGCCCGCCGACTCGTTGACAAACTAGACACGAATCAATTTCAAATAATTCATGACTATTTTTTTAACTACGTAAGTGCGACAAATTTTCGCACTTCACGCGAATGATCTATATACGTCCGGTTCGTTTACGTTTTGAAAAATCGCGCTCGCTTCGCTCGCCAGGTGCACTACACAAAAAGCTTAATAAACAGGCTCTGTGATATATAACTACAGGTGATGGTGTGCATCAAAGCAACATGTTCACTGCGTTTATTGGATTTCAATTGGCAAAACGTTCAATTTAAAAGGTGGCAGATTTAAAGTCTGCTATAACTGTGATTGCTCGGACCAAGCCATGGTAAAAATTTACCCAGTAAAAGTTGGCAAAAGTATAGCAAACCATGGACGTCAAACCATTTTAAGAGAATGATAATATTTGCTTTTCAAACATGTTGGCTGGCCAAAGTGATAACATGCTTGTACGCATTATCTACGTGAATTCTATTTATCTAATATATGTTTCGATCATTTCCCAACTACTACGCCTAACTTGAACCCGTTTCGCATCCAAGCCAGAAGTTAGGTGGGGAAGTTTTCGGCCCATATCAAAACTGTACCTACAGCAAATTCACTGCTGTCGCAAACTAACGAAATTTAATTTCGGGTAATTAAAAGTTGGCACTTTCAAATGCCTGTAATGTCTCATTTGTCCATTTTAACACGGCCGTTTTCGAAATCTTGCCTTTTAACATGGAATTTAAGAGACGTAAAATCTCCGCACAATTTGGTATAAAGCGTTGATAAAACGCAATTACACCTAAAAAGAAACCAATTTCACCTAAAAAAGAAAAAAAATTTGATCACTTCAATCCTTGACTTCATCGTTGACAACCCATTAGCGTTGATGTGATGTGCCAAAAGGATTCTTTGTTGCCCTGGAATTTATAAAATTGATGTGTTAGATCAGTGTGGTCGGCAGCATACTGTGGACCGCGTGATAATCGTGGTTTGTATGGCTAAGATTTTTTTATTGTCTCAGCATGGTTGAGGCTATTATATTGTTTTTCAATTTTAACTATATGTAAACGCAATTTTTTTTCGCGCGATTCTTCGTTCGTATGTTTTTCATTATGGCATGGCAATGTTTTCGGCATCAAGGCGTATTTCACCTATTCTGGATGTCAACAGCCTCCCTAACACTGTGTGGACTTAGGAAGTCTAACAAATTGTAAAACAAGATTAACGTAATCTTTTATGTGATTGCGGGCGCCACCATTTAGCTGTGGAAATGATATAGTGTTATTTTTTATGAATTTAATGAAAGCTTTCCATAGACCTGTGCGAGGACAAATGGCTTAACCTTATAAATGCTAGCATAAACATCCAAAAAATGATTTTACCTCGTTTTAAATAGTGTTTTAGTCTGTTTCACTTTGTGTTGTTTAGTTTTCTCTATTTGCCCTCTCTTTTATTTTCACCTCATGGCGCGCATTTACCTGTCTTATCAGTTTACGTCACTTTACTGATTGCATCGCCATTTAGTTGCAGCAGTTGAGGCTTGCGTAGTGCACCACTTGCCTAGAACAGTTGATTTAGGTTTTTATAGCGTATTCTTGACTTATGTTGTGTAATGTTTTTAGATACTGAAGATGCTTTATAGCGAAATATATTTATCTTTTTATTACATACAAACAAACTGATTTTCGGTTTGCTAAGTTCTATACTTAGTTTAATCCTTATCATTGATGTGCAACCAGAATCGTTTGTTTTCACCATTCGGATTCAGGCAGATTTTGTTATTCGAAAGAATACTTTGATTAAATCGATATGATGATTTCCAGAATCCCTTTACACTGTATCAAGCAAGATGTCAAACGCACATTTCTTCGAAAATGTTTAAAAGCCAGGGTTTTACTGCCTTCCAACAATAAAATAGGCATAGACTACGATCTGCTGTTAATTACAACAAGAACGCAGAATCAGGAAACAGCTTGCAACTTCGCCTGTAGAAGCAAGGAAGCCTATTACACACAAAAGTAGCAATTTGCCCAAGGTGCTTCAGAAAAGCTTTAGGCAAAATTTATTATCATCTTTGGCTTAAACAGAAACAAAAGAGATACTCGCAGATATCGCGCTCGCAAAGAGTCCAAGAACACCGATGTACTAGATTGAACTTTGTGCCAACGCCAAGGTGGTCACAAACGATCGAGGAAATCGAATGGTCCTACGTTTTTTGAAATGAAGAAGAAAACGATCAGCATTCCCCCTTGTGGATATACCACGAAAACTTAAGATCGTACGTCTTCACATACTAAAGGTATCATTAATGACGATTTTTTATACCGGACAGCAGGCATTAAAATGATACATGGTCGATACCAACATGTTCCGGGTCTCCACGCCAACAATTTTGCAATATAAGTCGTGCTTACGCCTACCCTCTTTTCAAATGCCATAAATACCCCTCTGAAGATCTTCCGTATATTTCCATACATAATGTACAAGTGCGATTGCTAGTTTCAGCTGGCAATATTACCACCTCACGGGTAACAGCGTTTCTAGAGTTTTTGTTAAAACCGATTAGCGTTGTGTTTTGCAAATCCAAAGTGGATGAGTATTGCCGTGACAGCAAAGATTATTTGCTCAGAACAACGCAAAGCAGCGGGTTCACACAACAACCTACGTTCTCGCAAACCTTTGTTTCTTGTTGCTGCAGATGTGGTATCACTGTACCCCAGCGTTAAAAGAAGCCTTGTAGAAGAGAGGCTTTATTGTTTGTTTTAGCTAAACATACTACGTACCTAGAATCGTCCAGAAAAGATATTGCTGAACTGGTATTAATATACTGCCTAACAACGTAGTGACGCAGAATGGCAGTTGTTTTTACAATCAACGAGAGGGCATAATAACCGGCGATAACCATTCTGTTTCCATAGCCAACATCACTATGCACTACGTTATACAAAGTGCTTATAAGACCCTTAAGAAAGCGCAATTGTTCAAAAGCTTTGTCGATGACATAATTTTTGGCTTTCTTTTGGTCAAGAAACCAACTGATGAAATACGTTCATGTTTGGAGCAGGTATTCCAGCAAAACAACCTAAAGCTCACTTTTCAACACTGCTACCGATGGTAATCAACTGGAGTTTTTAGATGTTCTCTATGTTACAAAAACGTCTTCACCGTGGCGTGTGGTTTCATCACAAAAGACTACACCAAACCGACAGCCTCTGATTGCTGTTTTATTAACGGCAGACCTCATCCAACAAAATCCAATTTTCCTAAGGGAATCCAATTTTCCTAAGGGTGTAGTGCGTAAAATTATAGGTCTGGCAACGCTTTGGAAGGAACGTTTCGGGCCTTTGAAAAAAGTTAGAACTCCAAAGAAAATTCCTTGGGCGACCGGATGTCCCAATCTTAAGAAAGAGAGGTCTTACCACCAGAACGTAATGGTGACGACGTACAAAAGGCCGCATGCTGGCGCAAGCGTCCTCTAACATCGTGCAAGACAAAGAGTTGCTCAAATCCAATGGATGTGTGTGGCATCACGGCAAATTACAAACAATGTTTTTTCCCACAAATAAACTTACCACACAGAGTAAAACCATAAAACTACATCAATGTGTAAACTGTAAAAATTTCGGTATTTACGTGGCGTCTTGTGTTATATGTAATGAACAATATGTTGGCCAAACTAAAAATTCGTTCTCCACCAGATGGAATAGCCAGAGAGGGACGTGGAAAACCTTTTCTTTGTCGAAAGACGGGGAACTAGCCCTGTGCGAGGACAAATGGCTCAACCTTATAAATGCTAGCATAAACATCCAAAAAATGATTTTACCTTGTTTCAAATAGTGTTTTATTTTGCTGTTTTACTTTGTTTGTTTAGTTTTCTCTATTTGCCCTCTCTTTTTTATTTTCCACCTCATGGCGCGCATTTACCTATCTTATCAGTTTACGTCACTTTACTGATTGCATCGTCATTTAGTTGCAGCAGTTGAGGCTTGCGTAGGTTTTCATAGCGTATTCTTGACTTATGTTGTGTTATGTTTTTAGATACTAAAGATGCTTTATAGCGAAATATATTTATCTTTTTATTACATACAAACAAACTGATTTTCGGTTTGCTAAGTTCTATGCTTGCTTAGTTTAATCTTCATGTTGATATAATTAATTAAACATAGGGTTAAATTTTGTTAAACGTAAAACGCTTTAACTACTTTACATACTGGCAAAATTGCCTTCTTTTGGAAAGGTGAAAATATGGTAGGCCTCGGTGTAATGAGGTAAAAATGTGTCTCGTAGTCACACACTTGTAGGGTTTTACTATTGTTGCGGTCTTGCAACATCTTTAGCCGTTAGTAATTACTTAAGGAATACTGAGAATGGGTTTTAAACATTCGTGCATTTCATAGGCGCCGGTTACCACGCTATTTACCTCGCCACTCTGCGTATGACTAGCATGTGATATCACTCGTTTATTGTGTAGATAATGAAATGATTGGATCATTAGGACAGTAATTAGATAATGTTATGTAAAAGTCTTTGATTATAGTCGTTTATGTATGTATGTAAGTTATTGTAATGCGCAAGCTCGTTTGTGTTATCAATCATTAATAAGGATATTTACGTTTCTTGGTATTTTTGAGAATCAGGCAGATAGTCTTACTGCGGCAGAACATTGAAACTACATCGTCTGTGCAGATCACTTCAAAACTTTGCATAGGTTTGTCAAAAATACCCAGGGAGTCGAACCGTTTGACTTTTCCGGTTCAGCTCCGGTTCGAACATCGTTATTTCAAAACCGGTTCATAAAGTTCCGGATAAATGTAGAGAATAATCTTTGAATTGTAAGTCATTTAATCTAAGTTCCGTGACTTATTAAAAAAACAGCAACTCAATATTGAAATATCTAAAAAATAAAAAATGAACGATCTTTTTTATTTAATATTCATATTTTTTTCATAAAATTTCGAACATTGCGTAACTTGACTCGGTAAAATAGAAGTTGTGACGTCATGCTGGAGCGAACCGCTTTTGTTTACAGGTTCGGGTTCGGTTAAGGTTCAGGTACTTTCAAATTATTCGGTTCAGTCAGGGCTGCCACTCTAATTTTTCATTTTTCCCTACAACACATGCCGGTTTTACCCTACGTTATCCCTACGCTATGGCGGAAGGGTCCTATGACGACTCTATTGACGTAAGTTGGCTTAAAATACAAATTAGGAAGAGGCTTGCCCGAGAACTAGTTGCTGAACTTTAAATTTTGAGGTTCTTTTTTTTAATGCTACATTTATGGAAGATTGAACGGTACCCGAAGTCTAAAATTCTAAGTTCAGTAAACGGCTGTATAATTAGTTTGTAACTAAGAAGTACCTTCTTATGAAATTGCTTAACCTAATCAAACCCAAATAATGGTCAGAACAGCGCTGAAGTTTTCCCATCCGTTTACCGAACGAATTCGCACTACTATAACCCGATCTGCAAATTACAATACGATTAAATGCTAAAGCCGAGTACAGTACTTCAAAATTTAACCAAAGAAAAGTATGCAGGTAGAAATTTCGTCGCGTAATACCTCTGGAAATAAACAACGATTTTTACTCGATATTGGCTAATTTGACGTCACTATACACGTGACTGTTGTTCACTGACGCGTGACCTGCCGCCGAATTGTGCGCTTTAAACGTTCTTATAGACTAGCGGATTGAATCCCCGCGTTACCTTATCCTATGTACTGCTCATATTTGCGAATATACTCGACGGGCAATATCTACTTATTGAAATGACTTTGTCTAGAGTTCAAGAAGTTCAGGACAGGTATTTTAGTGGCGTGTTCCTTGGGAATCAGATTAAGAATGTATAAGAAGAGACCATAGGCAGCCGTCGGTTCTCGTCCTCAGGGGCACTGCGCTTTCTTACCCCGAACTACTCACCTACACTCGCTAAAACGATATTGGTCAGAATTTTTAAATAAGAAAGTATACCCTAACGCCCTAAGAACGTTCCTTATTTTGTTACAACTCCCGTTCCGTCGAACGCGGTTGCAATATTGATGTATTATTGTATCGGAACGAAATAAACAGAAAAACAATTTAGGAACTCTTAACACGAACTTGAATAAATTAATAAAACTGCCATAGGGCGTGCATTGAACTTCGTGGCAGTTTTACTTCATGTGGAACAAACAGTCCTTAATAAAAATCGACGGATTCCTCGTCATTTGCTTTGTACTTCTCCATGTACGTCTTTCTTGCGTTGGTGTACAAGTGAAAAAGCCTTGAGTTCACATCAACATGTGATGGAAATGTTTCAGCCGTTTTAATAATGGCTTCCAAAGTCCGTACAGCTAGAGAACTCCTAAGCTTTGTTTTTGCAGTGCTTTGTGGCAAGGAGGTCATTTGCAGCATAAATTTTCCTACTTCTTCGTACTCAGGGAGGCAGCTAAGACTCTGCCAAAAATCCACAATGGATTTGTTCTCCCACCCTCCTTTCCTAACATTGTCATCAATAAGCACGGAACGCCACTGTCGATCAATAGTCGGAACTTTTGACGAACTGATAATCCTCGGAAACCCTTTTGCAAGATTCCACCCGATCTAACATCAGCACTTCCATCCATGATTTTTGCATGGTTTACATCTTTGAGGGAATTTAAAACTGGGTCGCACAGATTAATTCTTTGAAGGATTTGGCGCACAGCTTCCCTGCACCAATCTCTGCATCTTGTAAGAAAGCTCTCTCTCTCGTGTGGAAGCATGAGTACCATGGATTCATGTGCCATTATCCCAGGGTAAACTTTGTCAAGTGGTAGAGCCACAGGTATACGTCGTCAACATCGATGTTGGTCAGGTTTTGTAGTGGTTTTCTAAAATTTTGGCACAGCATCTTTACAACACGCTCAACCTCTGTTACAAGGCGATGAAGCTGAAAACCATTCGATTGGAATATATAACATTCAATCCCGTTAAGTCTCCCAGTACATAATCGCAGAACTCTAATGTTGCCTTTGTTACGTGTGTATCAACACAGTAAACACCTAAACTTGTTAATTGTCACAAGCATATAATCTCAAAGTTCCACTATCATTAGGAGTTATTACGAATTGTTAAATAGGTTTTAAGACGGCGATAATTCTAAAGTGTTTTTGTATTTCGAAATTAATGTAGTTATTGTCTGTTTCTTTCTATCTTTTTCAGGTGTACATTACCACGACTTTATTTCGGTCATTTAGAGCATACAATGTTAATGTAGCCTGTGCGTGTGAGCGACATTCGCTGCCCGAAGCGATGGCCACTCGGGCGAGATAAGTGGGCGCCAAGTCCAGTGTACTGTTTATCTTAACAAATACCTGCTGGCCTTGTCTGCAGGTCTTTGAACGACTGATGGACTTTTTTGTGTTTCTAAATTACCAACTTGGCCAGAAATAGAATTGTTAGCGTGATGACTTTGCTAAATTGTATTGCATTTTGTGCTATATATTTGAAAACGATTCGGTTCTAATATGCCAGTTTTGATTCGTGGTTATTGCAGTAACATGTTATGATTTGACAATAATATTGTAAGTAGATTTGTGTAATGCCGATATTAATGCTAACTCTTGTTTGTGATAGTTATTAACGCTCATCTTTTACACTTAACCCAATATATACTAAAGAGATACATTTGTGTTGTTTGATTATTCCTAAGGACAGAATAGAATTTATAATTACCCGGATAGAACTCACTTAGCGACTTTAGGTTTTGTTACTTATTAAACGAATATAGGATACCACCAATAAGTTTCTCAACATAATCAAAAAGTCGCTACATTTAATTGGTGCCCCGAGTCTTTGGTTGTTTTTGAAACACTAATTGGAATTCGGGTAATATTGTGCAATTGAAAGTTGATAAATTTGGAAAATTTTTGGATAAAAAGTGCGAAAATTTCGTTGTTTTTGTGTTTGTTGAAAATTGGTTGAATTTTGTTTCTGTTGAGTTTTGAATTGTGTTTTTGCAAAGTCATGGAAAAGTCAAGTTCAATTATGTCATCGCTAAATAAGTCTAGTGTGTCGAGCGATCATTTGCTAAGCGTTTTAATGCAGGAACAAAAAGTTCAAAGTTTGATTGCAGAATTCGAGCAAAGCAATCTCGTTGTTTGTTTAAAATGTTTTTGGACAGATTATTGGTAATCATTGATAAGAACTAAAACGAAAGAAAAATTGATCATATTGTTTTAAATTTTTTGAGTTTTTGGAATAAAGCAGTGATTTTTGAGTTAAGATTGTTGTTTAAAATATAATTTGGAACATTTTTGCGTTGTGGCAGTTTGGTTATTTGAGTTTCAGAATAAGATATGATAGAAATAAATACGGTTTGAATTGAATTTTTTTCAAATTGGGTCCAATGTTTGTCGGACCGTTTAAAATTGCTAAGCTATAAAGATAAAAATAATTGAAGATTGGGAATACATAGGTTTACTATCAGCGTCGCGACCTTGCGATAGCAATAACGATTTGCGCTGTCTTTTTGTGCAATGATTATAAACCGATTTTCGAAATTGAAGTTGAAACGCCGATCGTGAGATCTGTCAGATCGTAAGTGTTTTCTGTTTGTGAGTTGTTTGTTTTGTCTTGTCGAAATTGTTTTTGTGTTCGTCAATGGTGTCGGGTCGTTGCCCCCCATATAAATTAAAAAAAAAAGGTTGAAAATACTTTCCCTTTCAAATAAAAAAATATAGCCGTAGGAAGGACTAGGGAAGTTCCTTTAGCGGCGAAGGAGGTCGACTTATCCCTCCTAAATTGAAGTGCGGCGGAAGGGTTGATAGGATCCCCTTAGACGCGCACTATCTTTTTGCATATTTAAGTGGTAGGGCCGGATTGCCTCACAAATGTGTATCTGGGGAGTGGGTCGCACAATTGACGCGTTCTTGAGTAAAAATGTGGTAGGGCCGGGTAGCCTCACAAGTGATAAAATAAGAGACGTAAAATTCCTCTTAGCGATTTAGCGTCGAAGATGATGACGAGTAATTCCATCTGACGACAATAGGACAGGGATTGTCCTCTCGAGACTTAAATGTCTGATACTCGTGGGCGAGTTTGAAAACGTGACAAATTTAAGAGCGGTTGAAGCCCTCTAGATGTCTGACGAGACGTCGTTTTTTTTTAGATGGGATGGATTATGCCCCTTTAGAAATGAGGTCGTGGACAGGTGAAGGGTTAAGCCACCTGACGACTAGATAAAAAACGTGACAGCTGTAGATTTGTGAATTTTGTATAGTAGAGAAAATGCTCAAGCAGGTTCTTTTGCATCCTGAAAGTTTTGACCTAAGGCCTGATCAACCTTTTGTAAAAGCGTAGGGAGCAAGCGAAACCTGGGCAATATAAAAATATAAACTGTATAAATGTACGATAAATGTATCTTTGTTTCGGGCATGACGGAGTCGCTGACCCCGTGTGTCCATGTTATAATCACTTGTTTTGTTTGGCAGTTTTCGTCTATGAAGAAGGTTTTGTTTTCAAAATAGGGGTGGTTTTAAATTTCAGCACAGCAGCCATTTATAAATGTGACGGTCGCCGATGCGTCAAGCTTTCATGCGTTAAAGATGAAAGCAAGAAAAATTCTAAGTGCGATGCTCGAATCTCACTTTCATTTGACTTGCGACAGCCTTATACAGGTCGCACGAGTTAAAGACTTTCTTTCAGACATTTTTGTCATCTTTAAGTCAATTGCCAGGAGGTGGACTGAAGTTCATCAACAAAAGGGAAGTACAATGCTACAATAGACAACGCCAATTGGTCAAATTCCAGTTGGGTGAAAACAATAAACGGTGTCATCAAGACAGCAAATATTGCATGTGAACAATAAAAATTCAACTATTTTTGATTCTAGAGAATGGTCAACATATAAATAAGCTTTACATGGTGATGTTGAAAGCTATCGATGTAAAATTATGAAGATAGAAATATTTGCTAGCGGTGTTGATTTTAAAGGGATAAGGGATAAATAAACATTTGCGCTAGGAATTTAATGTTTTAAGAACAGCTTGAAAACTTGTAATTTTAATTGTGTTTTGTTTTTTGTTTAAAAGAAGTTCTGCTTAATGTTAAATTATTAAATCTGTTGATATATTTCATTGGTAAAGGTAAAGAGTAACTTGTTTTTGCAGAGTTATGTTAAAAATCATTGTGTTAATTCCACGATTAATATTTTCATGTTAAATGTTTTCTTAAATTTGCAAAAATTGTTTGTTTTTCAGAAGTATTCGTACACTTTGGAATAGTCCAGTGGACTACGCCGCGTCTAAACCACTGCAACCTGAACTAGTCGCTAAATTCACCAGGTTGCAGCCTTTTTTCATTTGCGGATATACTCACTGAGTATATAAAAACATCGGGACTTTGAGATTGCTTGGCAATAAACCCCCAAGGTTCGGTTGCAGTTGAGATCGGCAGCTATACAGCTCAACCCTCAACCCCCAACGAACACAAGCCGTGAACGAATTCAAACACCAGTCGAGTGTACATTTCTACAGCAGCTGGTTCGAGACATTTTTGTCGCTTGAGGCCATCAGTGTTGGACGAACATGGCCTTGGCTCCCATTCGCTGAACAGGAGGCCATTCGTCATTCCAATTAAAGAAGTTGATCTTGTGTGCAGTTGGAAACGCTGCAGGAATCTTTGGAAAAACCTACTCACGGTTTTCGCCAAATATGGAGCACCGGCTGCGACCATCGTCATGCTTTTTGTGCGACTACGATGCAACCAGACTTTTTCGTCCAAGAGACAATATCACATATTACGCGACATGTTAATATGCATTTTCGGCAAAGGTTATTTTTTGGACGGCAATAGTGTTACGTGTGTATCAACACAGTAAACACCTAAACTTGTTAATTGTCACAAGCATATAATCTCAAAGTTCCACTATCATTAGGAGTTATTACGAATTGTTAAATAGGTTTTAAGACGGCGATAATTCTAAAGTGTTTTTGTATTTCGAAATTAATGTAGTTATTGTCTGTTTCTTTCTATCTTTTTCAGGTGTACATTACCACGACTTTATTTCGGTCATTTAGAGCATACAATGTTAATGTAGCCTGTGCGTGTGAGCGACATTCGCTGCCCGAAGCGATGGCCACTCGGGCGAGATAAGTGGGCGCCAAGTCCAGTGTACTGTTTATCTTAACAAATACCTGCTGGCCTAGTCTGCAGGTCTTTGAACGACTGATGGACTTTTTTGTGTTTCTAAATTACCAACTTGGCCAGAAATAGAATTGTTAGCGTGATGACTTTGCTAAATTGTATTGCATTTTGTGCTATATATTTGAAAACGATTCGGTCGGTTTTGATTCGTGGTTATTGCAGTAACATGTTATGATTTGACAATAATATTGTAAGTAGATTTGTGTAATGCCGATATTAATGCTAACTCTTGTTGCTCATCTTTTACACTTAACCCAATATATACTAAAGAGATACATTTGTGTTGTTTGATTATTCCTAAGGACAGAATAGAATTTATAATTACCCGGATAGAACTCACTTAGCGACTTTAGGTTTTGTTACTTATTAAACGAATATAGGATACCACCAATAAGTTTCTCAACATAACCAAATAGTCGCTACTACAGCCTTGACGTATGTCGATTTCAGTGCCTGCAGTACCCTCTCGGCTTGCAGGGAGCTCTTATCACTGGCCTCCGCAGTGAAGAACAAAACAAGAGCAGGCCATTGTTCCAAAATCCGATGCACACACTGGGCCACAGACAACCAACGTGTCTGGCATGGTTTCAAAATTCTGTGAACTTCCACATCTACGAACTTCTGGAACTCAGCGTAACTTTTTTGCCTATTGGGAGACAACTTAAAATAATTGTATATGTCATGAATTAGTTGTTCAGCAGTTTTTGACAAGACCTTACTGGCGTGCTCTGCAACAAGGTGAAAAGTGTGGCAGTAACACTTAAGGACAAACAGATTTGGTGCAGCCGTTTCTATTCTGGTCAGAAGAGAGTTATGGGTACCTTGCATCAGATTCTCTCCATCTGATGCATATCCTACGACTTTATTCCAAAGCAAAGCATCCTGCTGCAAAGCAGTCTCCAATGATTCAAACAGTCCAGTGGCATCCCCGTTCTCCACCGGAATAAGACGATAAAATCGCGTGACCGGGTGATTGTTCGCATTCAAAAACCGGACGTTAACGCAAAAAACCGTGTTCATTGTGATATCGGTTGCCTTATCACATAATATTGAAAATCCGCCCGATTGTTTTAATTCTTCAACAAGCTTTTCATGCGAATATTGTGATAAACATTCCGTTAGAAGATAAGTACCTTTAGTGCGATTACATGTCATTCCCTTGATGCCCCCCTTTGAGTCATCGGCGATTCCATGAAGGGTTGCCACTAAAGAATCTAAAAAGTTGAGTGAAATATTTTTTCGTGCAATCAGAGCCGTAACATTTAACTCTGCTTTGACTGTTGTAGAATCCCTGGTAATACCGTAAGATGTAATTGAGTGATTTTCTTTGCAAGTTTTGGCTCGCTGCAAGTGAAGTGATGTTTTGGTGTGACGTATGAGCTCGGATTTTCCCGGGCTTAGGTATTTGTCGCAACAGGTGCAATACGCCTTCCCTGGACAATTTTTGAAAGCAGAAAGCCATCCTTTTTCCCAAACACAGCGGTAGTTTTGGGGTCGATATTTAGTTTGTTTTTCTTTCGGCATTTTGTGCTAGGTCAATTTAATGGATTAGCTTTTTAAGAATCTGTTAAGTAAATTGCAAATATAATTTGAATGACCACGATAACCAACCGGCTTTTATTTAATGCCTATTCATAACTCGATTAAAAGCTTTACAGACAACAGACGCCTACCAAGTAACCTTGGCAATAACCCCGCTCTTTTATGACACCGTGTGGTGACTTATGGATAAATTCTCTCACATTATTTTACTGTCTTGGATAAAATCTTCTTATAAGTCGGTATTGAGTTTTATAAAATATGTTAAATAATTTAAAATTATTTTGAAAAATAACTCAATTGCACGTGTCGAACGCCAAATTTTTTTCCCCCTACTTTTCCCTACAAAGCACAATTTTTCCCGTAGGTATTCCCTACAACCTAAATTAGGCGAAAAATCCCTACCGTAGGGATTTTCCCCTACGAGTGGCAGCCTTGGGTTCAGTTCCGGTTCGACTCCCTGAAAATACCACAAACAATTAATTCATTATTTAAAAGTAAAAGGTAAACAATTTTAACAAACACTGGGATTTCATCAACAACATCAAAAATGCACGCACTTAGAAGCAGTCATGCATTACATCCGGAGGAAGACAGAGCGTCACATGAAAACAACAAAGTTGATGCAATGGGCAATCCCCCTCGTACTCCGTATACTTGTAACAATGTGTGATCATTGGAAACATCCTTTACGTATGTGTCATGAGTAGTCGGTGTACGAAATGTACACACTCATAAGAATCAAATTTTGTTCTAAAATTTTTGTATGAACACATGCAATATCCTCTTGATATCCGTCCACTGCTAAAACATCTTGAAAATCCTCCCATGTCATGTGCAGCAAGATTATCCGCAGACATAATAGCAATAGTTCCAAATATTAGTTTTGGATGGCCATTTCTGTTTACTAAAATGCCCTTGGTTTCAAGTTGCTTGCAATCTTCTAGCAGTGGAGCTCTAACACTTTTTCGTACCCAACCTTGGAAACCTGGGCGGAATTCACTACCAAAGCTACAAAGATGTTTTTTATAGAAGATCTAAATTTAGCAGGTAGGTTACCAACAGTAAAATATACACAGAAGCGTGAGGAACCAAGAGGTTCGATCTCATCACAGTACAGGAATATTTGTATAAATTCAGTATTTGCTTGAAAGTATGAATGTGTTTAAAACAAACTGCCAGATGAAAAATTAGTTAGTGTGTCACTGTCGTCATATGAGGTTACACAAGATTTGCTAAACTGTTTAAATACATCTTCATGTGCTAAATATTGTAATCAAACCTAAAAAATTATCATTAATTAAACATTCATAGCATGTTGACAAATTTGTACCAGTAGAAATTGATTTTGTTGCTTGAATTACATCAGTATGAAATTTAGAAAATAAAGTAATGACATCGTCAATAACACCTTTGAAAGTAGATCTTAGGGAGAACATATTTTTTTACAAATTTTTAACAATTCATTATCAACAATATTGTCAGTGTTGCTGGTTGAATTACTTGCTCCAGATTCTGCAGCTTCATTATAATTGTCAATCTGCATTTCAAATTGGCTTGTTGTTAAAATGTTTAAATCAGTTAACAGCTCTTGGTGCTGTCTTTCTAGGTGCTTATCGCAACTTCTCATGTTTTTGTATTGTCGTAAGCACCCACTTACTTTACATGTTCTCTTAAGTGTTGCAGTAAATCTTTTTTGTTGAGAAACTATGACAGGCAGCACGAGGACATTCAATACCTTGTGCAGCCGTATACATCATTAAATAAATGGTAAAATAATCAGAAACATATTGGGTAAAAAACTGTTAATCTGGACGATCAGCTTTTTATGATTTATGTAATTTAAACTACCAAGTTTTTAGAACAAACAATTTTCAGTCCATCTTTACTGTTCTGGCCGATAAGACGTCTCTTAAAAAATGTGGTACCGGTAATTCTTCTAATGAATCAAATTACATATGCCCTAAAACTTTACGAACTCGAACGGCTGCCCTAACCTAACTCAATATGCAACATACTGTAAACTATAGCAGAATTCTAAATATTCGACTGTGGTCATCAGCAAATACTAATTAGCACCGATTCTAATACTTTTTACCATACACAACACACAACTTAAATTTTTTTTTTTAACAAAACCGACAGAAACTTTAAAGACTTTCGAAACCGATTGGTTGTCCTCTGCCGAGTGTATGTCATGAGAATTGGACTTGTATAAATTATATTTATGTAAGTTTTACAATTTCAAGAGAATTTAAATAAGATACAGGAATTTTCTGTTCTTATAAAAAATATATTGGTTGCAATATTGTTATGAACCGATATTTAATACTTTATTACCCAAAAATCAGACAAGAATACATTCCAGGATTTGCACAAATTACAGAAGTCCCGTGTCTGAAAGGTTTTGTAATTAACAATGGTAGTAAACAAATACTGTTTTACTTTATCGATGTATTTAATGGTGGAATATATTCCACCGCCACTTATTTTCCACCAATATGATATCATTTACAGTTACCGGTGGCATAAACCACACATATAAGGGTGTTCAGGAACACCCTAACGAAAAATCTCCACCTAAAAGGTGGTATTTTTTCCACGTTTGTTTTTTTCCACCATTTGGATTTACAGTGTACGTGTTTGGAAATTACATAAATATAAAATCACGCAAGAAAAATAATCTCTTTTTTTGGAAGCACATACTGCTGTGAACATTCTTTTCAAAAATGAAGCTGTTAAAAAAATCGAATTAAGGTAAGCAAAGTTCCACCGGACTTTGTTTATAAGGGGCTCTAGGCCACCTTGCCCAAGGAATGTTGTAGGTGTCTCTTTTGTGTGTTATAAACAGATTTTGAGAAAGCTTTTGACAAAGCCGATGATAATCTGAAATCCAAAGTCCTAAATAAATTGAACGTATCCAAAAACACAATAAAATGGGTCGCTCTATACTCTCTATAATAACATAATTAGTAAAATATAAATAAACGGTAAAAACTCACCTGAGATTAAGTCCGTCAGGGCTGCTCTCTTTAAGTATTGGGCAAGTTTCATAAATACCAACTCTGAAATTAAAGGATGTAAAATTAGTAAAACCACGATAAAAATACAACAATATGCGGATGATAATACCTTCTTCATTTCGGACCTAAATAGTAATGACCAACTCTTTAAAACATTAGACATTTATGAACAAATTACCGGCCAAACCCCAAATAAATCTAACACCCAAATTTTAACACTTCCTTGCTCCATACTTTTAAAATCACTATTATTTCACCCCGGAACTAAAAATCCTAGGAATTATATAACGAGACCAACCAAAATCAACATATAAATTGCAATACAGCAAAAAGTAAAATAATAGCAACAATGGAAAAAATAAAAAAAGGAAAATTTAACGTAATTCATCTCAAAAACTATATACACATCTCTAGAAAATTATTCCAAATAACACACTTGAGGAACTTCAGAATTTAATATCAAAATATCTATGGCACTCCAAAAATAGGAACAAATCAGTAGAAGAAAAATACTTACTTAAATTACTCTCGGCGGGCTAAAAACGGCGGGCTAAAAACATAGCAAATAAAATAATCGCTGCACAACAACTAGCTTCGCGAGCTAAACAAAGCAAGCCATTATAACCCGAATTCTGTATTAGGTTTTTATAACGCTAGATGGGAGTCGATAGATACAGAGAGAGCTAAAACGATGACGTTACATCGAAGGTGCCTAGGTAGGCCATACTACTCTATGTCTTGTCTAAAAATTTGAGAATTCTACGATACTTTTTCTATAAAGCTTCGGACAAAAATCGGTCTGAAGCATTTTCGGGCAAAAACAAGATATGTCCCGAAACGAAATTTTCGGTAAAGTGATAAAGTTTTGAACACACTGTTAGACGAAAGTGTTGCACAACATAATACATGACTATTACTTGCGTGGTGTCGGGTTAAACGCGCAGTTACTTTCGCTTGGGCATATCGTGATAAATGTAGGGTCGTGGTAGCCGTAGAAAGTTGAGAGAACACCGGTTTGAGCTCGATCAATATGTTGAGGGTATATTATATGTGTGGTCAAGCAAGGTCCAGTGGTTGTTGCTTGTGTGATGTGTTGTTCATACTTGTGACTTTTAAAAGCTGAGTTAAATGGATGCGTTAAAATCACCCAAAACAACAACTTTTTTATCTGTATAGTCGAAATGCTGCCGTATTTTCATGGTAACGGTTTGCTGCTTTTAGTGGAAGAGAAACTCTTTGAAGGTTGTTTATACACAACACAATTTAGAATGAAACACAACTTGACGCCAATTAAAATTTGGAAGTTCGAGTGAAATGATGCGTGAGGCAAAAACAACGTCACATGCTAACAATGTTTCGAAATTCGTTGAAGTGTTCTACTAGGGATTGAGTATTGTGATAAGCAACTTTGAAATGGACGCCGTGAACGTCATTGAAAGGTTTATAAATATTAAGAGCTTCCATGCTATCAAGAGAATTACAAAAATATCTGCACTGGTGTAAATCGTAGAGGGGTCAAAGTTTTTGATAAAAAGCCCGTTTATGATAGTTACTCCGAACAATCCCTGCCATGTCGACAACAATCTGATCAACTGTGCCACCTTGTGTAGCCACGCAAGGCGTAGCGGAAATTGGTGGCGGATCGTTGTTGAATTAGTTTTTTTGTTGTATAAACCTACTTTTGTCAAAATAAAAATTCTACGAATTCAGGCAAATCAAACACTTTTTTGTTGTGAGAAATTTTCGCAACAGTGCCCATAACACCGTGTTGACCAAGGCATCATCGACGTCAATGTTGCAAACTATCGTTACACGTACGCCAAGAAGGGTAAACGCTATCAGGTGTAATGGGGGCCTTTCATTTGTGAAGTATTTTACAAGACATTTTACTTTTATAATGTTGAACTTAAGTTGGTCAAGCATTTTTCGATTATGTTAATCAATCCTGTGTAAAAAATTTTTATTTGATATGAAGGATGTGATATACTTTACTGACGGCTTCTCCTTTGGTCAGACTTGGACAACTCACAATCTCTCTTTTTTTTATCTTGGTCCGTAACCTGTTTAAAATAAGAGCGAATGGTCATCCTTCTGGCGCATAATTTCGGAGTTCCACTTTTTTTAAATCCAGATATCCGGAGGAAGGGCTGCGTTGTCATAGTCTAGTAGATTTTTTTCCAAATACGGGTGGTATCTGATGGTCGCAAATCATTTTATATTTGCTCTCCAAGAAGTTGATACTGTGGACCACCTGGCTTTGTTATTCAATGAACTATTGTTTAAATTGCGATACCGCCTATTGCAAATGCGAGGGAAAAATACTTTCACAATTGGTTTAAATTTAAGGAATTGCTTTAGTTCCATATTAAAAGCTGCTGTTCCTGTAAAAGCAGTCAACAAAGTACAGTTGCTGTATCTGGAAACTCAACCATGTTGCTGAACAACTGTTGACTTTCGTGATATATGTATGCATTTTATAGTTACACCTGCTCATCCAGTAAGAAAAACATATGGATTGATTTAGGGATTACTTCCATTTTTTAGGAAGAAACCACTTTCTTATAACATGGAATATGTATGTCCTGTTGTCTTCTATTGAGCGTGGCTTCTTTGTATTGATGTGCATATCGCGCCGATATGACCTCCTTACCTACCCAGAAAAATTGACAAGCTCAAGCTCCTCTTCATCCACGTCCGGCTCAACCATCGCCTTTTCTCCATCTCACTGTTCTTGGGAAACCGGTGCAATCAAGAGCGCAGTATTCTGGCATTCAAACACTTCTTCAACGTGTTAGTTAGTGCGTTGTATTTGGGAATTTCATCATTGACGAAAATTATCGATAACAATGCCACCGGAGTGAAAGAACTCTTTGTATAAATTATATTGGGTTGGCAGAACCAAGCCGCGATGAGGAATAAGTAAGGCGAAGTAAATTCAAATAATACTTTTCCGGATGGATCTCTTTGTGGAATTTGGGAAATCTTATTTACAGCCTTTATTTTCTTTTTTTAACTGATCCTAATCAAATTATTTTGTCAGTGGCCGGTTTTCGTATCGTTCCAATTTAATCATCCACAATTGTGTGTTGTATTCTCTTTTTATTTTAGTCTTGCAATTGGCAGGCTCATTCTGCGATGCAAAAAGCGTATAATTATAATTTTTGTTCAATAACGAGGCAAACTTACCGTCGTACTGAACCAGTATCCGTAGCCACAAAAACAACCATCCTTGAGGAGATTGCTTGAGATGCAAACCTATGGCCCTGTACGCAGCTTCCATAATACTTCAGGTATATTTGTTGCCAAGAGTACAAAGTTCAGTAATTGCATTCAAATTATCTTCCTTTGCCTCTGTGCGAGATAATGTACATAACGCAGCTGTAGGGGTCTATAATATATTGAATGTCTATGTTGCCGTTCCAAGCTCGAAGCAACTCTTTCTGGAGATTAACGGATCACGCTTTAAAATTACAGTCTCCTTTTTAGTGAGTATATATTCATAGAAAACTCACTGAAAGTGTTACTCCAGCTTCCTAAAATTTAAATTATTTGTTATATTTCAGTGTAACATTACTAATCCACGTTCTGCTTTGCAAATAATATAATTGATACCATGAAATCAGCATCTATAGTTTGACTGGAAGTTGTGTTCATTTCTTCTTCATAATTTTGAAGCACTCCACGTACTTTAGTTAATATTTTTTTTTGATGTTTGTGGCATTTTTTAAAAGTAAAACACACAATATTATATATTAAGTTATGGTAAAATTCAGTACGATAGAAAAAAACAATAATTTATCCGATTGGTTGTGATTCAGACTTCAGAATGTTGAATTCGTTGATCAAACCGACTTGCGATTAGTTTGCAATAGATTTCCCAGTTAAATTCTTTAGGCTTCCATTTTTGATTACAAATGGCTTCGACAAGCTTAGGCCCGCCCTGTCTGTAACTGAAAAACTTCCAAAAAAAAAAAAAAAAAAAAAAAAAAAAAAAAAAAAAGCAAAAAAAGTTGGAATACATACCGAGTTGTCGATAAATTGTACAAAAATCTCGTTTGGTGCTTTCGCAATACGGTGGACTCCCCCTAACGCTCCGCAGAGAACGATAATAACCTTCATTTGATGTGAGCAGATGATGGCGAAGATAATCTGGATTTGGAGCTCTACCCCCTTCGTGTTTTCGGAGTGCAATTGACATGGATAAAGCTACTGTTAGTATTTCCTTGGCACATTGCACCCAAAAGATACACTCTGGTGTAGTAGATGCGAATTGTGCTTCTGCAGACATAAAACGACAGTTGACGTATTGCTATTTCTTTCTTGTGTGAAACGTGTTGTTGCGGTCTGGAAAGAGTGTAGTGAAGCAACTACTCTCAGATTGGACAATTTTCGATTATCTTCTTCTAGCCCAGGGATGTCCGACCTTTTATTATAGTGGGCCGCAGAACCTATTAAAGTTCAAGAAAAATGGGAACATAAAGAACAGTTAAAAAACAATAATTTCGTCTTTCAAAAATTGGTAACAAATAACACACACATAAAAAGAACAAAAATCAATATTTGCATTAAAGGACGTTGTCTTAATTCTTGTGTTTGTCGGCCAATCTGTTTCTTTCTGCAGTTTTGATGTTTTTCATGGATGAAAATAACTGCTCACAACAATATGTGCTGCCCCACATGCACAACAGTTTTCTGGACAAATTAACTAGTTTTTTAAATTCATTTTTACATGACTGTAATTCTTTATAAAATAAAGGAAGAGCGTGTTCTCTGGAAAGTTTTCAAACTTTCTCGACTTTGCAGTTCAATCAGTTCAAGTTGGAATTCGGGAGGCGCTTTATCACACTGAAATGAAAATGGGTCACTGAATAATTTTAATTCAATTTCAATCTTTTTAAATTCAGAAAATCTGACTGTAAATTCTCCAAGTAAATCTTCACATAACTTAGCATACTTTTCATAGTTTACAGAACGGTTCTTAGCTCTTTCAGATAGACTACGAAAATGTACAAGTTTGCCAGTTTTCAGTTGTGATATGAAAAGTTTTTAAGGTGGCTGCTCTACTGAGCCATCGGACTTTAGAAAAGTACACAACGTCTTCGTATTCACTGCCAACTTCGTCCAAGTATCGATGATTCAAACCCCGTGATCTAATGAAATTAACTACTTTAACAATTTCTGTCATCAAATGTTTCATATTTAATATCTGAGCACATAATTGTTGTTGATAAATCAAGCAATGGTAGGTTAGTATTTCATGGTCGACAGATTGTTTGAATAAAGCAACAAATCCATTATTCTTACCAATTAGAGCAGGAGCACCATCTGTTGTAATTGAATTGATTTTTGTTCTATCAACATTATTATACTTTGTTAATGCCAAATTAACTTCTCCTTTGTTAATGCCAAATTAACTTCTTCAAATATATCTTTGCCTGTCGTTGTCCCCTTCATGTGACACTTCTGTAATGTTTAAGTTTTCATCAATTCCGGTTAAACACAGTCAACTGTGCAGTATCACCTTGATCTGTGCTCTCATCTAATGCTAAACTGTAATGAACGCAAGTGGATAAGTGTTCTTTTTAACTTACCTTCAATGTCTTTACTCAAATCGTCGATTCTTCTGCCAATTGTCTGATGTGATAGACATGTTTCCTCTACTAAATGCACCTTCTCTGGACAAAATTCGTTAAAAGCAATAACAATGCATTCTTTTATTAATTTTCCATCAACCAGCGGTTTTCCCTTTTTAGCTATTATTTCAGATATGCGGTAACTAACTCTTGTACCTGTATCAGTTTTAACAATATGCTTTTTAAGATTCGTTTGTTGTAAACTGATTGCTTTCATCAACTTTGCTAGTTTCGTCTTTCTTTCCTCTTCAGTTAATCTTTTATATTCAGACTCATGTTTTGAGTCATAATGACGTTTGATGTTATATTCCTTGCATACTGCATTTTTTCTTGGCATATAAGACAAAGTACTTTATCAAATACTTCAGCTACAAAATATTTGTCTGTCCATTGAACATGAAATTTTCTCTTTTCCTCTCCTATTTTCCTTTTTTTAGTTTTTGGCTGCATCATGGAACGAATTATTAACGGTGTTTAAAATGACAAATATCTGAAAAAAAATTAGCCAATAATTTTTAAACATTATTTTATTAGTGTCATAAAATTAGTTATTTCGAGTCTTAATGTACCAGGCTACAATCAAACTGCTAGTAACAATAAACAGCTGTTAATCACGTGACTTTGTAAACATAGACTCAACGCAGCCGTAGTACAAACGCAAATTCACGCTTTGCTCAGCTCAGCCGTAGTGTAAACGGGCCTTTATAGATATATTTTTTTACCCATACAATACTATTAATACGCCCCTGAAAGTTGACTGGCACATTTTAATTAGGCTAAAATTCAAAGTTCAAAATACTACTTGGAATGAGAATGGCTAGCGGGCCGCAGGTTGGACATCCCTGTTCTAGCCCTAAGCATAAAATGCCATCTTCGGTATACCACTCATGCAACCAGTTAAATCAAAATATCATATAAAGTTGTATTTATCTTGATATTATTCTGCCCGGTGAAGCACAGTTATGCGGACGCTCGTGGGTTTATATCTTATTTTTGGCTATATTTATGAAAATTGAACTTACACCAAAAGGTCTCGATTTCGGAGTAGTTGTTCCGTTAATTTATTCTGAAATTGTAAGGCATTACCTCTTTATGAATGCATTTATTATATTTAATTACCTTTATATTCTGCATCAATAAACTGTTCGTTTTTTTCATTGTCAAGATATGGTTTTTGAACCGTAATATCTAGAAAAAATATATTTGTTATATGATTATGCGACGTTTGTTTTTAATCTTATTAAATCGTCAAACCCTTGTATTGTTGGTGATTCTGCTTTACATATTGAACTGCTGCTGAAAATACCTTCTGAGGATTTACAGTATGAAATCTTTCTCTTGAGCTTGACTTTAATCAAATGTCTGCTTTCTAATTGTCGAGGTAATCCATTTTCTTTAGATCAGATTGTACACAAATCACGGGCCATGTATACCTTTTTGGAATCCTTTCAAGATGTTTATGTTAAGTTTTTTAGGTATTTACTTTAGTTGTTTTGTAGGCTTGCGGCGGAACTTTGCCGTTTGTTTAAATGTCGGGAGCAAGTATGACAAATCCATTTCCACGTATTACTTTGCTTTGATGCGAGTAATGAATCGACGATGGGCTTGGTTTGGTATTTTTCCAATTTGAATAATACTTGCTTTCATGATGTGTGTAGGTTATAAGGAATTTTGCAAATTAATTGTGAATAATTATTATATCGTCTATACCTAGTGCAGCGTTTCTCAACCGGTGCGCCGCGAGAAAATGGGAAAAAATGTTACAAAAATTCTGTATTATTTTAGAAATTGTGACTAAAAGTGGATTCCAGCAATAAGACCAAAATTAGAATAACATCAAAATCGGAATAAAACACAGTTCGGAATAAGATCGAAAAAGGACCAATAAATAACAAACCCAAACCCCTATCGGACCAACAGTCCAGTTTCAAAACACCGCCGTTTAAAAAAACACTTATAAGGCGGTGGCGGCGCCTAATCGTTTTATATCCATTTCCTGCGGATAAGGATGTTGCCACTTGGATCTTATACCGAAAATGTATTGGGTTTTATTTTGGCGTTGGCAATTCTGGAATTCAAAGTTAAAAATTTAAATGACATATTCCAACATTTGAATAGTTTAAAATTGTCAATGCAGAATCAAATTGAAAACACTCATCCACAGATAACCATTAAAGCTTTTATTAGGCTATTTGGAGATGATTCTTTAATCAAAGATGACTATTCAGATTTATCTTTTTTAATAAAGGACTATGTTTGTAAATAAACACTGAGCAATATGACTGGATTCGTAGCCCCTATTGAAGTTTCAATGGTTAATGTTGGCTTTTCGCTAACATAGAAAGAGGAACTATTGCAACATGTATCTAGCGGGGCTTTCGCCATAACACCGCAATTGAAACAACATCAACTTCGGTATGAAAAACAGTTCGGAACTAGACGGGGGTGCGGTTGTTGTATATTTTGTCAGGGGGTATATTTTCAGGGCTTAGTGTTTATTTTCAATTTTTACTTTATTTTATTTTTTTTATTTTTTTATTTTTTTTTTTTAATATTTTGTATTGTGTACTTTATATTAGTTTTTTATTTTCCTTAACTTGTTTCTGCAAGCAAAAACAGATATGGGCCGAAAACTTCCCCACTTAACTTATGCCTTTGATGCGAAAGGGGTTCAAATATGGCGTAGAATTTAAAGAATGATCGAAACATATATTTGATAAATTAGAATTTACGTAGATAATGCGTATGGTCATTTTATTAAATTTTGACCAGCTTACGTGTTTGAAAAGCAAATTTTTTACCATGGCTTGGTCCGAGCAATCACTGTTAAAACAGGCTTTAAATCTGTAGTTTTAAACAATATGAAAAACATTATTATGTTCTCAATACGCAAACTATTAAATCGAAAGTTTTGCTAGATGTTTAGGCCTGATGTTGGTAGTATGCTGGTTGGAGCAAGATGCGCGACAGGTGCTAACAGAGAGGCGTAGACTGCCTTAAGATTTCGCATTTAAACTTGCGGCGGTAAATACACCCTATTGACACTTAATTATTAGGCGAAGATTATCGCGAAGTAATTGGTCGCCCGAAAAAAAACTAACGCCGCATTAAAAGCAAGCATTATAAATGATTCGCCGATATTCTGCTTTGAACATCTCTACTCGCAATGCTTCCCTCCGTTAATTGTACGGCCTTACACCTCTTTGTGTATTACCGCGACAATACGATGAAATACAATTTGGAGAATATTGGAAAAATCGTATTTGGAGAATATTTGCTATTTGCACCTG
Organism: Ascidiella aspersa; assembly: GCF_963924565.1. Lineage (NCBI taxonomy): Eukaryota > Metazoa > Chordata > Ascidiacea > Phlebobranchia > Ascidiidae > Ascidiella > Ascidiella aspersa. The sequence continues at coordinate 7,355,135 of NC_139451.1, forward strand.
TATAGTATGTTACTCCAATCCAACATATCAACACACAATTTTAAGTTGTGTAGGCCTGATGTTGATATGTTGGATAACAGTTGCCACCAGATTTCGCATTTAAATTTGCGGCGGTAAAATAAGTTGTTTCTTAACAGCATTAAGTAATTTTACTAAAGAGAAGCCTCGTTTTAAAATGCAAGTCGCACGAGCCCAGTTTAGGACGTGCCACTTCGCACAATGAAAGTCTCACGCGCGGGACAATAAAGCCCAGCAGGCGGTAAGTCGCTTCGTCACTTCACAAGCTGGACAAAGCAAGCGAATTACGAATTCTGTATGAAAGTTTTTCTGCTGCCAGATGGCAGTTTACAAAGCACCTACGCCATGTCTGAAAATTTGAAGGTTCTCCGATGTCTACTTTTTCTATAAAGCTTCGGACAAAAATCGGTCTGAAACATACCATAGGAAACCAAAAAAGAATAGCGGCAAAAACAAGATATGTCCCGAAAATAAATTTTCGGCCCATATAATAAGACCAAAATAGGACTAATACCCCAGGGACGTGCGGTCAGGGGAGGCAGGTGAGGAGGCACTGCCAACATCTGGCAAAGCATAACTTATGTTAAAGAGATGATCACATAATATATATTATTTACTAAAGTATAGTGTACACATTGCATGTTTTTGGGTGCTTTAATTTGTATGAATTCCTGTAGTCCATACTCCTTCTCCCGCAAATTTTACGTTTTTACCTAAATTGTGCTTTATTTTTTCCAACTTCTGTTGCGTTATTCACATCAAGCGTTCAAAATCACACGAAGAGAGGCAGTGCCAAGCTGTGCCTCTCTTCAGATCACAAAAGTTCTATGTACTGCATTATGCGTGGTGCCTTTTTCTTTCACAATTCTCTCGGAAAATATATTGAACGATTTAGCTAGGATTTGAGGCATATGTGAAAAACCTTTCTACATTGATTTCTTGCTTATGAAATTTAACTAAAATGGAGGAAAATTTACACTTTCAATCAATCTAAAGTAAAAATAACACGTAACTTTCAAAGAGATTGGGTACAAAAAGGAGTGGATGTGTGAACCGTCATAGGCTCAGCCAGGGGGCCACAGAGGCCATAACCCCATAAAAATTTATAAATATTGTACTCTTAATATTATTTGTTGTGTAGCATTAAGCAGTACCACAAAAGTCGATCACAGGCATGCCAGAGCTTCAATTATCATGCACTGTTACGCAATAAAAGATTTAGTTATTATTAAATTCGCTATACGTATTGATGTAGTTTTTAGGTTACTAACTTTTTAGTCATTTTATTTTTGCTCTCTGAATGTTTTTTGAGTATGGCGCTAAAACTCAGTAAGTTCCTGCGCGAAACGGTTGGCAAGCGTATTTATTTGTGTTCGAGTGACAAAAGTTCAACAACAAAAGTTTAAACTTTTACCCAGCCCCCCACCTCCCTACATTTTTTGCTGGCTACGCTACCTACCGGTGGTGGCTGTGCTTTAAAAAAATCGCCTTTTCTACTTTCTCTGTTTGTTGTTTTCATTTTTCTAATAAACGTGAAAGCATGCGGCTAATTTTTTTTATATTAGTACGATACCGTTTTTGTGATTGTTAAAGAAAAGCGTGGCTTGAAAAAATTAGTGCCTCACCACCGCACGTCACTGCTAATACCTAATACTCGTAATAACGTTTAAATCAAAATAAGACCTCTAAATTCGTCCGAATGGGGCCTAAATTGAAGGCCTTTTTGACAAACTCCAACTGCAAATTGAAAAGACGGAATAGCATATGGTGGATATTTTCCAGCAATGGTTTGTGGGTGGATGAGATATATGACACCCCTATGAGGGGATAGTTGAAAATCCACTTAATTTAGTTGCGTACATGGGTGAAATAAAGGTTATTTTTAACCGACTCCGCAGGCTTCTTTATAGATAATAAAATTAGGAGCCTGATGATAACAACTGCCAGCAAAAAAACAAAATATCCAAACAAAGTTAGCAGTCGCCGCGTTTTGAAAAGGTTTACGAGTGCGCCCTAGGGTGAAAAAGGTTGAGAAACACTGGTCTAGTGTTTTGTAAGGTTTTCACCACCCAAATAAGGCGTTACCGGGTAGTGGTCGAAGACGCACGTTAGTTAGCGATTTAGTTGACGAGAAGAGGTTCAAGTCGACTTAACTAGGCTCACTTAACCTAGCAAGGTGTGTTCATAATGCCGCCGGACCTGATCAACCATTATAGTTTTAGTTGCTCTTCGAAAAAACGAAGGAGACGGTGGCGCGCATAAATTTGACCTGATCATCCATTCGGTTTCATATCGATCCCCACCCACCATAGACGGCCATACTTATTATTTTAAAGTTAGTGATGCTTTAAAATCGTATTAATTACGAAACTTTCGAAACGTCATATTATTTAACAGGTGGAATTTTGCTACTTTTTGTTTGCATCGGGTATATCGATATAACGTTTCGTTGTTTCAGTTTGTCAAACTTTTTTTGTTGTTTTTGGCTTCGTGTTTCTTATTGTTATCGTTAGAATCCTCTGTACAACTTTGCAACTGATTTTTCGTGTTTTTGGTTGAAGTTTTCATTCTAATTTCCAGCCAACTGACGGGATATTATTTTTTTCTGAGGGCTTAGCAATTTGCTAAACGAAAAATCAGCTTTGCGAAAGATTTGAAGTCAACAAAGCGCGAAAACACATATTTAAAAACAACGGCAATCGAGGTCGCGACTGTTCATCTCGCCTCTAGTGGTGGAAACCATCCCATTACTGCACAATGATGTCCATTACTTAGGTGTCTAGTAGCTCTGTCCAATTTAGCTAAAACATAAATATATATTGTTATGATAGATTCTAGAAGCGTATCCCTCAAATCTGATTTGTCTAGCATCTAAAGAACTTGATAAATAGTATATGCTTTCCACACGTTACTTGGGAAGAAGTGCCCTTTCTTTTTGGTGATAGGTTTACGGTGTGATTGCAGTTAGTTAGTAAGTCAAGTAATTCGAAAACATTGATTTAGACATTTCCTTGAGTCATAACAAACAAAAGAACACAACAGTTTACGCGACAAAATTCGACAAACCTGTCAAAATAAAGCAATAATGATTTTTACATAAGTTAGTTTTATTGTTAATGAAAAATGCATACACACATGTGTTTTAACCCTTCTGTCATTTTTTCCCAGCGAAAACGGCTTACATATCTTTAGTACACCGTTGATTATAAAGTTTAGTTGACATAATTTGGCAAAAACATTTTTTTACGCAATCACCTAAAGAACCCTGACATCGTATGTTTTAGAACCCCTGGGCCTAATGCGATCTAATGAAGTTGCGATACAGTTAATAAATGTTTATAATATTAAGTTTACTCACGTCGGATGCTGCTTCTCAAGTGATTCCTAACGATTCGTCTTGATCTTCGGCGGCCTTGGCGTGTCCACTGTCCCTCGCCATCCAGTCGTCGCCTCGTGCCGTAGTCCAGATCATATTAGGCTTGACATCATTCCTAAGAACAGAAATAGAAACTAAAACGAAAAAAGATAAAAGTTACGGCGATAATATAGCAGGTACTTACTGGGCGAGCGAATGTACGAAGGTGTAGTATAAGCGAACAGTTTTGTTATTCGGCTTTACGTAAGCTTACATGCAATACGGGTATTGTAATGTGGTGGGCATTGTACTTATGTGACTGGAGTGGATATATATAATAGTCTGCGATTTATCAGTTCACTATTATATCGTTAACAATTACAGTTGAGTAATAAGTTTGTTATGGGGTTGGGTTGTTCGGTGTCGTCATTTCTTCTTCTTTTACGGCATCTTTTTTATGTGGCATTTTGCTTTTGTGTTTTGGTTTTTTTCTTGGATGGTAATTTTCATCAGCAGACATCTCGGGATTTGTTGTAGAGTTTGATTGGTGAAGACGGACGAGAGTATTCGTCACTAGAAGGAGAGGGAGGGGAGGATGGTGCGCGGTCGGGTTCCGATGTGATGGTCGAAGGGGACGGGGAGTCAGGTGGGTCAGAGGTCGTTCTCTCGTTCCGGGTTCAATGGTATGTTTTTTCGATGATCCGTGGATGTTGATGGAGAGAGAGTGTTGTTGTCTTGAAGATTCTGTGGTGCCGGTGGGGGTTGTGTTCTGTTCCGTTTATGTTTCCTGAATCCATTTTCAGTGATTAAGGTTTCTGCTATTTCAATGATTTGGTCTGAAGTGCGGTCGGGAATTGTCTGCCTCCTTCCAGATTTTCCGGTTCCACCGTCTTTCAGTGCCATCATATTAGCACCTATCAATGTAATCAATGCGCCATTCTTTCTCTTCCTTTGTGGCGCTCTTTCTTACCAACGTTCTTATCGTATACCACACAACAGCGTTGATCTTAAGTTCTGGGCGGCCGCCCGCGGCGGTACATCCTTTTACTTAGATCGGCAACAAAAGTCGCCGACTACCCTGACCAGCATCCCCGCCAATTTATGGTCCTCCGTTACCCATTCGCTCATTTCGGGCCGGCATTTGCGGACTTTTTTCTCTATGTTCTTTTTCGAGATCGGCACAATAACCGACTTCGGTCGAGTCCACCACGAACGACTTTGAGCATCGTGCTTCCCGTTAGTATGGACGGGGCCCAGACCGATTTGTAGCCGCTGTTTAGGGCACACCTGAAGCATGTGGGCCGATCCCCGCACATTACTCCACTGGTCCCCCTCCAACGGCTCGCTCTCACTGGTGGGTTACACCAGGTTCCCGCGCAGCCTGCACAGCGCCAATAAAGTTAGCTCCGGAGAGCTTCACATATCGGTCCTTCACCCATTCATGTTGCCAAAACCTTTTCCGTCACAAAAGGCAGTCAAAAACGGTGCCCAAGCGTCACGAGAACTGAGTTTCTCTAACTCCTTTGTGAAGCTCCGCGCAGGCTTGCTTGCCACTTCCTGCATCTCGGGATTGTCACTGCCGATAAGTTTGATTTACCGCCGCAGTCTCATTAGCGGCGGCACTACCACCGGGAGACTCCCGCCCAAGCCTCCTGCCGACACCGCCGTGTGAAAAGTAGGGCAGCGGTGTATCTCTCGGCAACTTCAACCAGCTTCGCGCACGCTTTTTCTTATTTTGCCACCAAGGTAAGCTTTCTCAAGAACCGCCTCATTCCGGAACTCGTGAGCCCGTAATGCCTCTGCTGAGGCTTCAGCGGGGCCGCACTCAATTTAGCCAGCGTACTCGCTAACCGGATATGCCGCCTAGGGACATTGCCAGAACCAAATCGCAGACCTAGGTGCTTATAAGTACCAGCAATGCTTGTTGTTGGTGCGGGTTAGCAACTTCCCGCGGACCTCTGTTCTTTCTGAAGCGTCCACCAGCCAGAACCAGGAATGCACTCTCCAGACTCATCTGGGATGTCACCAAAATTACTGGATGGTGACTGCAAATAATTATGAAGTGCAATACTTGCTTGGACTGCCATATTTCTGCAAGCTCAGGTTTACAATTTATTAAATTGTAAAAATCTGCCATCTTACAGCTAAAATACCAAACGCATTTTCCACTACTCTGCGGGCCCTACTTAGTCTATAATTGAATATATTTTTTTCCTTTGTTAGAAATCTTCCAGGATTCTTTGTCCTATTTCAGAATTGAAAAGAAAACCTCCATCGCTATGACGACCAGAGTCCCCAATGTCAACCAAAATAAATCTGTAGTGTGTGCATCACACACAGCCAACAAGACAATTGAAAAATAACCCTTATAATTAAAATACTCTGATCCACTATGTGGTGGACATTTTTATTCGAATATGCTTTCCATCAATTGCACCAATACAACCAAAGAGTTTCAAATTCAGAAGCAATTTTGATCCACTCTTTCTGGTTTGGTGGTTTTAAAACTTGTCTGCCAAGGACATTCCAAAGTGCTGAAAGGGTTTCTCTAAGGATTTTCCCAATAGTTCAATAATGACCTACTCTAAAAGAGTATGACAACTGCTTTTGGGAAGATCCCGTTGCCAGGAAACCTGATGAATTTATATTATTTAGTTTTTAATTGTTTGATGTCATACCTGATAGTCAATACAAGCCTCTGTTTGGGAGTTATTGGTTTTCGAAAGTTTGTTGTAATTTTTGCTATATGAGGCGATAGCAATTCCAAAATATAATTAAATTGATCAGGGTTCATTCGCATATATTGCCTAAATTTTTCTGGATTTTTTTTCGCAAGTAGTTTGTCCACAAGAAGAAATTCTGATTGACTATCTCATCGGCCCAGAATTCTCTGCTTACAAAAAAACTGTTTTTTTGTGAAAAACGATAAACTTTATTTACTCAACATACCTGGCTTCGTTTGTTTTCAAGAGACTATACAAACAAGCTGCTTCTAGTTGAACCAACACAACTTTTTCACGCAATAATTGCATTTGCCATTGATAGGATAAAGACATTTTTTATGTAAAATGATGCAAACTAAAGGTGTGTTTACTTTTTTATAAATGTATGACTATTAATCAGTTGTTGACAATACAAGTTGTAAATACTTTTTACCCTGTTCGTTGGTCCTGTGCTATTATTATGCTTGGTTAAAACTAAATACAAGTCAGACCATGATTTGACTAGCCTACTTCACTCCCGACGTTCTTACGTAGGCCCGACAAAGTAGTCGTTAGCTCGTCTTAACTCGTCGTAAGCATCGCTAAAAACAGCCGCTCTGCGTATCCTCTGACGCAGTGGGCATTGGCCGTCGTTATTAACGTTCGTCGTTGTCGGATCAGAAGGACCTAACGACGAGCTTACGACGCCAGTGGGAATCGGGCTTTAGGGATTGGGATCGTGCGTGCTCTTCTGTGTATAGGCGTTCTTCTGGCCCAGAGCCACACGTTGAAATGAGTCGCCTTGCTTTTCTTGGATCTTTTCCTGAGGTCGGCCACCGTCCGGCCCCGCTGCAGTATCTCGCATACTGCCTAAGCATCTCGCTACCTCTGCCTCCCCTATTTTTAAAGCACCTCTTTGGGGGCTTCTCCCATCACTCTTAGACTCTGCTGAAAACATCCCTCCAAAAAGGGGTGCATAATTCCATCAGCATTTCCTTTGTCCGACTTCCAATCGCCAGATATTGCCTGACGTACTGCCTCAGTCCGGTTGCTTGGGTGTATACCTCTGTCTATATACGCACCCTCCTTTTCGACCCTTTTTGAGTTCGCAGAAGCGGTGCTACGTACGGACCTTTGGGTTTCCGCGTGGCGAGTGCTGCTTTATTAACACCACTTTCCGCACATTCGAAGGACACGATCTTGGGACTCCACCGGGAAAACCATAGGCGCTCCTGGCAATTCTTGTTGCGCAGCGGCGCATCGCATCATTCCGCCCCGGCTTTCTCTGAGTCATTACTCGGGCCACCCGTCTGGCTTAGGATCATGGACAAAAATAATTCCCCGAGCATCTGCTTGTACTTCGGGCTCCTCTTTATCCTCCCCTTCACCGCATTCAACAAGCAGCCAAAGCATTTATATTTGGAACCTTTGCTGCCAGAAGCGAGACTTCCAGCAGCGCCATCTGCCAAAGCTCGTCGAGAACCCACCCCTTTGTCGCGAATACGTCGGCATCGCAGACGCATGAAGGCCCTCGCCGTGCTTATACCACCTCTCTCATGCACCCTCCGAGCGCTCGCATGTCCTACATCGAAAGGTTACCCTCTCGGTTCCACTTTTCGGTTGCTCAGGAGCGGGGACATCAAGTCCAGCCGCCCCGTCGGATTTTGTTTTAATTGATTTGTTTTTTCATATTTCATTTTTGCATATAAAGCACGTGCGCTTCGCTCACTTCACCGTTCTTACCATTATAATTGCCTCTTTACGCACGATCCACTTGGATCTTCCGGACTCTCAATTTCTCTGCCATTAGAGTTTCACCACAAGTGGCTATTAATTACACGGACCGCTTCAAGAAGGCTGCGCTTGGCTATATCCTAAATCTAATCAAACATTTCTCTCTACCCCCTCAAGTAGTCTCTATCTCCCGCAAAGATTCATAGGCGGAGAAAATTATCGAGAGCCTTTTTAAGGCGAGCTGAAGCCAACTCGTCCTCCAGCAGATTAGTGCCCCCATAATAAAAAAAACATATACAATTTGTTATAATGCCGTACGTTTCTGAATGACATTTTTTTGCTTCATCATTTATTTTTAAATGTCGCATTCACAACGAAACAGTGTTAATATTGGGGGGATCTAAGCCTTCTACGACATTGCTTTTAGTTGTCGTAAGATCCAAACAAAACCACAAATACTATAGCTACGCGAAAAGCATCATCAGTTCTGCTAAGATTATGCAAACACAACGAAATACCAAAGTTATAAAAACTATTTACAAGTCTAAAAAGCCAAGACCAGAATTGCAATACAGTTCAGTCCAGGTGTAAACCAATAGTGAAGTTAAAATTGCAACAGAAAGAACAGCTATAATAAAAGGAATCGCAATGCTTAAAGCAAAATAATTGAGATCGCGAAAAAAGTAGGTCAAAGTAAGAGATAATAGCTATTATAATATGCTGAATATTGATGGTTAGTAGCTCCTGTTTTGTTTAACCAAATATCCTCGTGAAAACAGCTGGGTTGTGCAACAAAATGTTAGGCGTACATTGTAACACACTCGAGCATGTTTTTTTTCCTAGTACATTACTGTGATGTTTGGGCAGCTTGGTCGTTATTGTCTGAAATGTCAAACTTTTTCCATTGGTTTCTATGTGCAATCCATCTGGTCGAAAATTTATTTCTTGTTTGGCCGACATAGTGGTTTTTACATAATTAACATCTCGCGACATAAATACCGCAGTTAGCGCTTATTAGATTGCGTTAAGTCTGATATATCCTTGTGGGGTGTACAGCGCTGTTTAGAAGAGTTAACCATTGAAACTTTATATTTTTCATAATTGCCGCACAAAGCACATTTTCCACATGGGCCCGACTTTCCATCATCAATATTTTGGCTGTTACATGCTAACTGGCGATAATTTGTAAAGATTACTCCCGAGTGTTTGCGGGTTTTTTATGCGTTATAGTTGTTGAGAAATTAATTTCCTTTCTTTAACCGACAGCATTAGTATCTTGGGAAACTGTTATATATTTTGCTTTTCTTTTTTCGGTGGACTGAAACGGTCTTTCCAGGAACTACTAAGCCTTCTGGGTGATAACATCTACCATGTTTTTAGGAAAACCTGAGTTGTTCGCTACTTTTGTTGAAGTCGGAAAATATTTTAACCAAAAACTATAGATTTGAAAATCGACATCGGGTGGTGTGTGATGTGGCTTGTAGGAAGCACCTATCTCGTGCTGTTTCTTCGGTGAAATCCTTAGTTGTAAAACCGTCTGGTGTAAGATTCAAGAAACTCTAACTGACCTTGTTTTTATTTGGTAGAAATTTGTCTAAACACCAATTAATTAATCTCAGCAGAACTGACGATGCTTTTCACGTAACTATATAGTATTTTTCTTTTGTTGAATAAAGTTGTTTTGGATCTTTTGTTCGTTCAATTGCTTGGTGCAAATGAGCGTAGAACGCAAGTGTGTTAGATTTTAACTTCGTAGCCACGTCCTATGGTATATTAGGTAAGTTATTTTTTAGTTCTGCAGTTTTACATGGAATTGGTTTATCATTTCTTATTTGTAAAATCAAAATGACTTTTCACCTGCAAAATTACATTTCGTTTAGGTGGGTAATCTTCTATCTGAAACCAAAAAAATGGTATAATTTCAAAGCTCTAAAGTATGCAGCAGGTATTACACATGTCTGTTCGAATACTTGAAAACTGGAACAGGGTTGCCACAAAAGACATTTTTTAGATATTTACATTGAAACACTCGGCATAAGTCGGAGGTCATTTTAAAATCAAAACAGCATAAATCAGTATGAGTAACATTTAAACTAACCCTTGCTAATCCGTAGTTGCTAATTATTACCAGTGGTGGGATTCAGCCGGTTCGTACCGGTTCTATAGAACCGTCTCACGAAATTTATGAGATCAGCGAACCGGTTAGCACTACTGGTTACTGTCAATGGATTTTTGCAACTTATTCCATATTGTTTTTTGGGTAGAGACTTTAAGCAAGATAAGCTACGAACGCAGCTTGCCGCACATAGAATACTTAATTTTTTTGTTGATTTCTATGTCGTATAACGCAGCATGCTGACATAGAGTACTTAGGTTATTTTTTTGCTGGTTTCTATGTTGGTATAACGCAGAATCGTCAACATTTTGCCGAATTTGTAAGAGATTAATGACTTATTTGTATGCTATGTACTATTTCGTGTTTACTGGCTGCAGAAGAGATTATTGCAACAAGGCAACGTCAAGTTAATTGAAATGAAGTTATATGATATACGAATTTTTGGATTGGCTTTTTTGATCAGTCTAGTTAATGTATTTATTATGTACATTTTACTATGTTGGTTGGTAACACTATTCTGATAACAACGTTTCCTAGCATTTATTTTAATATAATACCTAACAGCAGCAGGAGTTAGTAGTAAGGTTTAATTGTAGCTATATGCGTAAGCAGAATCAGATATTTAATTTGAATGCTTTACATATCTTATGGGCCCTAATTACATAGTTGCTGCATTTTTATGTGGTGTTTGTGTCACCCACTCATCGTTGTTTAATTTATTGAATTATTGTGAAATTCTGTTAAAGGTTCTGCAAAATTATTTGAATGTGTATATTTCAACAGGTGAGACATGACCATCGTGCTCTCTGAACTCTACTAAATCGAAACTAAACAAACTGTCGTAGCATTTCAAAGTGCATACAGGTCGCTTATAGATTTTATTGTACATTCACATAATTCAGCATAGTTCGCTTTCAATGAAATAGCTTATACAGCGCAGTAAAAACACATCTCGCAAATAAGGCATTCATGACACTATATAGCACAAGAGCGACTGCGTTGGTAAGCCGAAATGCCGGCTGGATTTGCCAGAACGGCCAGGAAAGTAAAATGGTATTGAGGTGAAATATTTAACAATTACAAGCACAAACAGACATGCGTCGTTCCTCTACAAATGCATATTCAATTGTTAAAGGTAAAAAAAACAATGCGTAGTAAGGTAACGAAACTCGGGTTTGGTTTATTGCAGCACGATTGTAAATATAGGAAATAGAAAAACAACAATACAAAAAAATAGGCTGTGATGACTATTAGTGAAAGCAACAGGGAAAACCACGTGAAGGTTGTCATCTCCTTCCCCAGCATGCAAACGAATAGTTAAACAACTCATAAAACAAACAAAAAACAGAACAATCATGCAAAACAATAACTTTTTTTAAACATTACCTTTTTTTTAGCATTTTTTGGTTGTAAAAAACAGAAAAATCATGCAAAATAACTTTTTTAAGCATTAACTTTTTTTGGTTGTAACAAAACAAAACAATAAATTTGTTTAAACAGTAACATTTTTTGGTTGTAAAAAACAGAACAATCATGCAAAACAATAACTTTTTTTTAAGGTTCTATAAAATAAATAACAGAAATATCGAAAATGTCAGAATACCCCCCCCCCCCCCCCTCAAATACATATGCTAATAAAGGAAAGGTATAAAAGGGTGTCATGGTTGGGATAAGGTAAAGCTGAAAACATAAAATGTGTATATTAGTGACATTTCCAATTAATATGTATTTGTTTAATATTATTCAGCTGGCAAAGTGTTAAAATTAGCAATCAAAAAGTGCCTTACATTGTTTATAGTGGTTTCCAACAGTTGAGTGACCTGGCATTCAAGCATACAAAATACTCTTCATTGACTTTTGCATAACTACATCTTGGTCAAATGCTTTTTTTTAAACTGAAATGTGTTATCAAGAACCTTGTGCAGGTTATAAAATAATGCATACGTTTGCATTTTAATTTGTTAAGTTTAAAAACAGTATTATACACACTGTTAACAAATAAATAGTAAGCGTTGATCCTTTTAATGTCAGTTCTATAATTCACAAGCAAGGCACAGTTTATGTATTGGCTATGTTTAAACCAATGTAAACTTACAGTTAGAGAATACTTGAAAAAATTTGTTTTTCATGTAGCTTCTGATGAAAATGTTTTAAACATTGTTCATTTAACTGGTTGCTGGTTACAAATGGTATGTCAAAAGTGGCTGTAGGACCTAATAAATGCACCCAGGTTTAATTAAACTCGGTAAATTGATGTCACACATAAAACAATGTTAACTTACAGTTAAAGACGACTTAGGAATAAAATTGTTTTTCCTGATGCTGCTGATGGAAATGGCTTTGTTTCTTTAAAATATATATTTAACAGGTTGCTGGTTACAAATGGGACTCTTTTAGGTGGTAATAGTGACCCGAGAAATAGATTGGTTTGATGAAGTGATTCAGTTTAAAGGCTCACACTACAGAGCTGGTAAGTCAATGTGATGCTGAGTCTTTGCAGGCATGGGAATTGCAAGATGGGTGCCGATGTAAAAGTCAATAAATAAATGGTGCAGTTTGCCGATAAAAAGTAGTATGAAAGAGAAATGAATATTAGAACAATAGAAAATGCGATAAAGCGATTTAAAGTAATTTGTTTGGAATAATGGTCTATAAAAAACATTTAGGAAATTTAAGTGAAATGATCCATAATAAGGTGATTCAAAATGATTAGAATAAAAAGTAATTTGATTGTAATAATGGTCTATAAAAAAAAATATAGGAAATTTAAGTGAAATGATCTATAATAAAGTGATTCAAAATTGATTAGAATAAAAAGTAATTTGATTGTAATAATGGTCTATAAAAAAAAATATAGGAAATTTAAGTGAAATGATCTATATAATAAAGTGATTCAAAATTATTAGAATAAAAAGTAATTTGATTGGAATAATGGTCTATAAAAAAACATTTAGGAAATTTAAAGTGAAATGATCTATAATAAAGTGATTCAAAATTGATTAGAATAAAAAAGTAATTTGATTGTAATAATGGTCTATAAAAAAAAATATAGGAAATTTAAAGTGAAATGATCTATATAATAAAGTGATTCAAAATTGATTAGAATAAAAAGTAATTTGATTGTAATAATAAATTTCATTCAATGTCAAGTTTTAGAAGATCATATAAAAGTGATGAATCACAGTGGAAGGAAACAGTTGAATAAATGTTAGTCTTTTCATCCGTTACAGCAGACATGTGATTTTAATTTTCTAATGGAAACCTGTCTTGGCATACGAAGTAGTTTTCATTTGCTGCTTGTTCTTGTGTCATCCCTACACATGTGCTGTGGACACCGAGAGCATTGTACCCAATGAACTTTTGTAGGGTCATCACATAGTTTGCATTTGTTGCTTCTTAGTAGTTTTCCCTTAAGACATGCCCCAACGACATACTTGCTGGCGATATTCAAATACTGATCCAGATTGCACAAGACTTTTATTTGATGCAAGCCATTTTGCATACATACAAACAAGGACTCCACAGCTATCAGTGTCTTGCTGTAGAGTCCTGGGTACACTTTCCACGGAAGTCAGGGAAAATCCAAACTTTTGAGTCATGAGGTCATTTATGAAAGCATCAGCACTTCTGACACTCATACTTGTTTGGGTGCAAACCATTTGTACGGGATCAAGGTATAAAAGAAGACGCTTTTCAATGTTTATGGCAAGTAATATCCAATGTCGTCCACTTGGGTTCCACGGCACGAATATCCAGGTCTTGTTAGAAATAGATATTTGAGACCACAACCTTTTAATAGAACCTTTCTGCTGTAAAACTAGTGCAACCATTGAAGAAACATACAGGATATTGCTTTGGTTTGAACTGAGTTGCCATCCAGCTCTAAAACTGTGATCATGTGACAAAAGAACAAGCAATTCTCCTCTGCTTATGTGTTGCTCAATCGATTTTATTTGTAGCAGCGATAAAGAATGTGGACCATTTTTCAAAAAGGTATGGTCAACATGGTGGTGCGGAACTATATTCAGATTTGGTGTGATTTTTCTTTGAGTGTTTTTTTGTTTCGAATGATGTAGTTCCTTATTGGGTGGTGGCAGCAGAAGCGTATTATCAAGGTTCTGGTCATGATTTAAGGAAAGTTTGTTTTGAATTGTTTCCTTCGGACATAAGGTGACAACCTGATTTAATTTTTGCATTGTATTTGCATGGGCTCCACATCTTGATGCAAAATTATTTGGTTTTGGTTGTTTACGGGGCAGCTCATCATGACAAGGGATGCCGGATGGACACTTTCGTTTAACTTTTAAAGAAAGCCTTCGAGGTTTTTCATGAATCTTTGTCTCGTCTCTACAAGGTGTTGATATTCTCCTTTTTTTGACAGATACATCTTTTTGTGAAACTCTTATTCCGGTATCAAACTTGCATGATTTTGTAAGTGCCTCAATAACAGTAGCAAGATTATTTTTAACTTCTTTTAAAGTATTTTCTGATGTGGCATCATATGCCAAATTTTTTATTTCTGTGAGTTGATCTACTATGCTTTTGATCGTTTTGGGGTTTGGCTTATCATCAGTTGTATTTTCTGAATAACTCGTACTACTTTTGTCCTCTATACTGTAGTTGAAACCTTTGGCTGTTCTTGAAACTGTTGTTACATTACAGCTCTCAGTTGAATTTTCTTTAGTTTCAATTTGCCCGACAATAGTAGGAACAAGTGTTAAATAAACCGAATTGGAATACCACTGAGGTAAAGTGTGCCATGAAACATCATCGTATGCATTAAAAATTGCAAACATATGTTTACATGGCAAACAATTTTGACGAAAGTCTGGACAAGTACATTTCGGAAATTCCTGTATTGAGCCAAACTGAACTGTATATTTTTTATTGGTTGAACTGCTCTCCACAGTAAAAATACTTCCATTTCTTAAAATCTGTTTAACACTTACACTTGTGGACTCAGCAATTCTTTGCATGCAAAACTTTACAAATGCAGTTGGGCGATTCCTTAGATAAAGTGGCACATTTTCACTGTATTTTCTGTAGGCACCGGAAGCCCTTAGGTTTTTTTCCTCGTACCTGTTTAACATAACAAAATATACAAACAACAAAGATGATTACCGACTAATGATAGATTCACAAGTATTTTATATGGTAAACCTTTGCTTTCCTTCTGGAAGAAATTCCTTGTGCAGAATGGTCACTAGACCTGACAGTGACTTGTCTGTACGAAATCTCATGTTTCTTTGAGCACTCTGTTCTGTCTCTCTACGCCATTATTTGTTCTGATTAAGCTCGGTAAAGATATACCCATCGCTTAAAAAAAATCATTATTATTAATTTTTGAATATGCGCAACTAATATATTTAAAGCAAAACAACCTCCTTCTCTTTTAGCCACATATTTTCAAAATATCTTTGAAACTTTACATTGTTTTTCCAAATCTCACTTGACCTCAAGTTCTGCAATGCTTTAATAAAGCTACTTTCATCTTCAGCCTTAGCCACAACTCTAATAAGCTGTAGAACCTTATCTTTTGTATCTCCCACATTATTTTCTGTCCTTTTCACCCATCTTTCCCATGCCTGCTCTCGATGAAAGTCACAAATTAATACCCTGCAATCTGTGCAAAAAATACCAAGTAAGTAATGAAATTCTTTTCAAGTAAAATACATCAAAAAACAAAATATATTAATACACAGAATAAACTGTCTATGTTTTACTTTATTTGATTTTTTATTACCCAAGAAGGAGCTTTCAATTGCATTGATCTCAGCATCACATTTGTCCGTCATAAAAAAAGATGGACTCCAATTAGGACACCATGCTTTTAAAATTTTTAGTGCCTCTTCAATATCTGTCTGCCTTTCATTCTGGGTGATAAAACTTGCCACTACCTGATATCCAACATTAGTTTTAACACACAAGAAAAATAAAGGTAGGGCATATTTGGATGTTTTATAGGTAGCATCCAGCAGACAGATATCTTGTCCATAACGAAGAAGCAATCTGCGCTGCCATGCAAATTGGTGGACAAATAACAATGCTTGCTGGCAGTCAATTATAGGTGCATATTCATCAGCATTGTTTGCGAATTTTGGTGTAGTGTTTGTACCTGCTATATAGGGTCGAAAAAAACAATTGTCATCCTTGTTAGCTTCCTCCTTCCATTGATTGACCAACAGTTGGATATTAGTCTGATCAATTTTAGCAAGTCTGCGTTGTGTAAAAGATTTATAGTAGTGATTTTGAATGTCTTTTTTAACGAAAAAAATCTACGATTCGAGCTTGTTGGTGGTTCTTTATTTTGAAAAAGTTCATGAATAACATTCCATTTTCAACCATTTCATCAATTTTTGATCTACTTTTTGAAGTATACCAGCTGCCTAAAATAAATATACTTCCAGTTATGTTACCCTATAATAAAATCACCGATTTGACCCCGCCAGTCTAGTAAACATAAGTACTAAAACAAAAGTCTGCAATTCTGTTTTTTTGAACACTGAAGGCTTTTGTTTTTTCTAAATGTCCTGGGATGATCCAGTAACTGTTAAACAATAAATATAATTGATCTAGAAATTTTACCTATTATTATTTATCACTAATTTGTTAAAAGGACAATACATGTTCAGGAATTTGCTTCAAACTGTTGTCATTGTTTCCTTTTTTATAGTCCTTTCCGTGTTGGCACACTAGTTCCTTTTTATTTACCACAATATATGGGGTTTTTGTTTCATCAAATTGAATTGGAGTCTTTGACAGTTCTACCACCCAAAAAATATGGAAAAAACTATCTAGGTTGAAATGACTAAAAATTTAATAAAACTTTTTACAATGCTCACCATGACAGTATTTACCATAGGAAACAAACTTTGTTGTGGAAATAACTTCAAAGTCCTTAATTGCATTCTCAACACTGTCCATACATGGAAACCACTTAAAACAAATGTATTTGGGTATATATTTTTTAAATTAAGAAGATCCCTGCCTACATACTATTGTACCTTGATATTATACTTTGGTGGTTGGACATTAAAAGAATCAGTAGTTTCCTGCCTGATATCCTTTGAAATATACATACATGTTAGAATAAGCCACAATGAGGATGTACACAAATGGCAAAAATACACAATTACCAGTTCTTCAGAATTATGAGTGGTTAAAAAATACCCTTCCTTTTTGGCTAAATCTGAATCAAATAAACATTTCCGAATCATTTGACTGCAGTTTCTCCTGTATCTAGTGCTATCAAATTTTGTTTCTGACTAGAAATAAATAATTTTGTAAATAGTAAAAACCAATTACAGCATGGTATATTTTATTCAGTTCCATGATATACACATTTTGTGTGATTATAAAAACTTCATACCTGATACTGTGGAAAGAGTATAACTTTTGATAAAATTGCCCGGACAGAGTCTTGTTGTTGATTTTTGTGTATATTCCGCATTAAATTAAACCCTTCCGTTTGTTGAACTATATAAGGAGCACATATTTTTTCATCCCAATGAATTTTGCTTTTCGAAATATCTGAAAGAAACAAACAACTTTAAAAATTCAAATGACTGTATAGCTTTTTAAAAGGTCAATTATACAACTGCACAGTGCACATATCAAATATTCATATTAAAAAGTTAATTGACTTTACAACTCTGAACAACATCACAGATATATTCAAAAATGACATACCGTATTCTTTAGAATAAACTAATTTAATTGTAGTTTCTTTTGATTTTGACATGTCATCCAAAATAAGTCTGGCGTTCTGGTAGGTCTCAAACCACTAAAAATGGTATATAATATAATTTTCAGTTTACTTTTATAAACACCAGTACATTACACAATATTTATATACTTTATTTTTTATATCAAACAAACTCTGAAGCTGGGTTGCTGATAGTTGTCTTATTGGAAACCACTTTGTTTTCTGTATGAGGTTTAACTGGGTCGGGGTGTACTATTGGGCTTGGGGATATAGACCGTGGGGCTGCAAATGGGTCGGGAGGTACACTGGGGTGTTCGGATAGGAGAATAGACCTATGGGTGGGGACGCACATCCGACATTTCCGATATTCCATAGGGTCGAATGTGGTAATCATCATTATTCCTAAAACTCAATTTTAAGCAGGGCTGCGGAGTCGGACTCGGGACTCGAGTAAGAGACCACGTAAAACTACCAGAGTCTCGAGTCTGACATGCGCAGTACCCCATTTTTAAACTGATATGACCGCTAACTGGAAATTGTAAAGGCGGAGTAGCATATGGTGGAATATTTTCAAACCATGTATTGTGTGTGATTGAAATATACATCCCTATAAAGTGGATTGAATATTCATGTTATTTTCTTAACCTGGGTAAATTAGCTATCAATCAAAATATCATCAGCGAAAAATAGTGCCAGCTGTAGGCATTGGTAGCATAGTTTCCTAGAACTGCTTTTTTGAAGCTAGCCTATATATAGTACCCTACTGATTTTTTATCGCCTTATCGATAACGTTATGCTTCGCTAATTGATCATTTTTTAGCTTTCTGTTACTTCATTAATACGTCATTTACTTTTTGAATCAGGTTCTTCGGCAGTCACGGCATAGATTATTAAGGCAGTGGTCTCCCAAGTGAGGTCGCCTAAAATATTTGTGGGGTCGCCAAACTCACCATATTCGTAATGTTTTAGTACGATTTGTGTATTTAGTTTTCTTTACAATGAGGTATAAAAATTGCTGTTTTAGCTCTTAAAGACCTGCTATATCAGTTAACGTACATTTGACAAAATTTGTATTTTTTGATTTAGCGCAGCAAATGTCGCACTTTTTCTAAACACACACCAAGTTACATCAAGTGTGTCAAACGTAGACAGTAGTATAAGGTGCTACAAGAGAACACACTAAATAAAATAAGATTGGTCTCTCACTCATCTGATTAAGAAATTTCCAGCGAAACGACTTTTTCAAAGCCTAATATTCGTCAAAATATGTTGACATTTTACGCGTATAACTATACGAACTGAGAAAGTTTATAAAAATATGCAGTGAGAACACACTAAATAAAATAAGATTGGTGTCTCACTCATTTGATTAAGAAATTTCTAGCGAAATGACTTTTTCGAAGCCTAATGTCGTAGCTAGAAGAGATTAAAACCTACTTCCCCTGGTGTTTTTGATTAGTTATTGCACCACAAAGGCCTTTTAAATGAACGCCGCTTTTAACCCCAATGTAAAACAATAGCCTTGCAAGTGGGTCATGTATTTAATTATATGCTAAATTTATGACAAAACTGTTTTGCTGATCGATTATGTCTGAATTGGTAATTCAAGGTTTTTGGACAATTTCCTAATTCGGATTCCCAAGAATGTTAGGAACCAAAATACTTTTCTGCTTAAATCTTAGAATGGGATTATACGATTTATGCAGAAAGCTTTTCAGGATAATTGAAATAGGGTTTTCAAAACTTTAAGTCTATAAGCTTTCAATTTTTCTTAAAGGATCACCACCCTTTTCGTTTTACAGAAATGAACAAAATTCAATTCTTCATGCAAAAGCAGTTAATGTAGGCCAACTCGTCACCCCTTAAACACTTTTCCATGACCCAAAGATTGGACAGCCCTGATTTAAACACTATATATAGTGCTATCAAACAAACTATTTTTTTTTGTACATTTATCTCCTGAAAATGATGAAGAATAACACTTCCGTATTTCTAATCTAGAGAAACAAGTCGGTACGTTAATTAAATATCTGTGGTGGGTGACTTGTGACCCGCGTGTCAGTTGTTTCCCATCCCTGGCATAGGTCATTCGTCCGAATTGCAGTGTTTTGCCTAAACTTAATTTGAGAATACACATTTGTTTTATAATTTAGTTTAGTAGTAAAAGAACTTTTATATATATATTCAACACAATTTGTATCCCAGCTGGACTCTTTTTTTTGTATAGCTTATTTTATTTGTTTGCATACTAAATATATTGGATTGTTCACATCATGGGTGGAAATGTATTCAATAAAAGACCCATTTGCAGAAAGTACAAGTACCAGAGAGGCTCAAAATTATTTCAATACAAAAACAGTAAATAATAAAGGAAGTTCAACAATAACAACAGAATTGTAACATAACAAAACGATAAACGGAAATGACGTGTTATCAAATGAAGGTACAAAGCTTTCTTGGTTGGAATTTGGTAATGTCTTCTTTCTGCCTTCACCTTGAAATGCATAAAAATAAATAATGTAAAAAAAGGAAATGTAATATTTTGCATTTGAAAACAGTTTATTAACATTATAAGAAAAGGTGCATTATTTTATCCACAACAAAAATATTTTAGAATATCTACTTAAGTTAAGGTTTCCTATTGAATTAATCACTGGAACTACTACAATCCATTGGCTGCAATATACTCACATTTGAAAGCCCTTGCAACTATAACAGTGTTCTTGACTTTACCACGATGAATTATTGTGTACTCTTTTGGTGTGCTTTTCTAATCTAAAATAAAAAACAATACATTTTATTTAAAATTTATTAAGTCAAATTCGGCTTTATATGCCAATATTGTAACAAATAAGCCAAGATATTTCACATTTCTTCTATATTACTTTTTCTAATAATGTTTTTTGTTATACATGGCAAAATTTTAAATCATACAAAAACATATTACCTAGGAAAAAAACATTGCTTTAAAAAAAATTTGTTTACCCCAACTTAGACGATGCATCATGATAGGTTATTTTATCTAACAATATTTCATAAAATATAAATTTAGGTCTTCCATAGATTTACAATAATTTTGACTTTTTGAATCCTTTACTTTAAATTCCATTTCTGAAAAAGTTTTTGGATACAAAAAAACATCAAATAATTTGGTTGCTCGATATTTATAGTTACAGAATTCACTTTCAATGTAGCTACAAAACATTTCGCTGGTCATAGTTTAAATTACCACGGTTCAAATGAACTGTCAAATTAAACTTAAACAAACATGATTGTTTCCTATTTACAAAAAGCAAATGCCGACAACAACTTGATGTTTTCTGCGATTGAGTCTGGTGTTTCAATTATTGTTCGGATCCGATTGGTGCTCTGCATGTTTTTCTTCTATGGAAAATTTAATGCTTTTACAAAACTGAATTTTTTTGACGTTAATCTACTCATATATAATATTTCGCCGCTTTCGTTTAATGACAGTTTGCTTATCTGAAGATTTTCCATAATCACTGTTACATCTATTTGAGGGTGTATTTTCAACAGAGGTTTGACAATTTTGTAAATCATGCGACAAATTCTGTGTTGGTAAATCTTTACAAAGATTTGTCAAGTTGACTTCCCTTTTATAATAAAAAAACACATAAGAATTTTTTAATATAGTTTCTTCCAGTCCCAGCAACTACTTTAACACTTTCATCATTAAATTCAATAATCTTATCACCATCAAAACTAAAGGTTACATAATGACCAACAGAAACACTTGTAAACATTTTCCGAATTGTCATTAACTTTGATACTTTTATCAGGGACAACTTTCTTAACATTTTTCGAACCAAACAAGAACTAGACAAATTATGTCGTGACAGCCTACCTTTAGTACCAATGTCATAATGCTCGTTGCAAACAAAACAGGACAAATCAAACATCTTTAAACCCTCGATCCAAGTAGGAAGTCAAATTTGAATTTTCGATTTCATCAGGAAACATAGGGATAGTGTAAAATGCTGATTTGAGCTAGTCACAGTGTTTATGTTTTGGCAAACTTCACATGTTCTAGATGTTTGTATCTTAAACAAACTCTTTAAACCACACTTGTCCAAAATGTTTGAAAAATTACACAGCATAAATTCACTTATCAAATTGTTCACAATATTTTAGATGTAAATCTGCACTAACTGCATAGTACATTTCCTTAAACTTTTAAATTTCAATTTTATCACTTGTGTTATTGGTAACCTCGTAAACATGATCAGATGGGACAACACTTTTGACAGCCTGCAAAAAACTATTTAACCAGCAATTATTGGCAAAATTTGGGAGGCCAATTGCAACAGATTTTGACGATTTTAAATAATGGGAAATATTGGGATCGCACCTCATTGAATCCTGTATAAAACAATATAATACCCACATTCGAAAGCAAGTTTGATTAAAATTAGTTTGACTATGACCAATAACGTCACAACATATTGAATCAACAACAAAACAAACCAAACTCCACAACTCAAATCATCCGTTTGATCGACCTTCTTACCATTGCATAATAAAACTGGTCTTCCTGAGAATCAAAATCGCCGGAGTCAAACAATGTTAAGGTAACTTTACTTTTATTAAACCAAATGACCAAAAAATGATTATTTCTCAACAAGGGTAGAAAAACATTATTGCGAATTTTGTTACTTCTATTTAAAATTGGTTTTAGAGCTGTAATTAAGTTAGGATTCGACCAACCACTATACTATCCAAACAACCAAATTCTTGCGTTTTTAACAGTGAGGTGCACAAATTTACAGTTTTTGAGATGTAGCAGTCAACAACTTTATCTGTAAGCCAGCCTATTTTAAAAATTTGACCACCAATAGCTGAAAGCATTGCACGATAAGTTTTACCAACAGGGTTTGTACAAAGAGAACACAAATCAAACCATGATAATGATTCATTATTGCCAGTGAGTGACTAGTGTGCTATATCGTTAGTGCAATTCTTTAAATTGCACTGATGCCAAATAAAACTCTATGACATTTTTGATCTCATTTTCTCCCGGGATAAAATTAAAATGCTGTATTACTTGAGTTGGTGAAAGCATTTGCTTGGGGTGTGCCCTGGCTTCAAAGTTGTCTGGGTTTTCATAACGAATTTTTTTGGCATACTTATCTGAAGAATAATATAACCTTGCTATTACATTTTCTTTTTTTAAATTTAGATTGAACCACTGGAGTTGAATGAATAGTCTCATCAAAAATTTTTGATATTTTTCGACTTTTGGGTTTATTTGAGCCTAATAATATGGAATCTGCAAACATTTTTTCTTGTACCTTGATTGCGGCATGATAATTTACAACAAAATCGTCAATCCTAGCCATTCGTTTGTTCTTTAAGTAATTCGTTTTCACATCTCTAAAGTGCCCTTCAATTACCCTGTGTTAAATTGTTCTGTAGGATAGTTTGAAAAGAGGTTTGTTGTAAAATGTTACACTTTGTTTCAAAGGTCATATATATACCAATTAACTTGCTCAGGAGTTGATTTCCCTTCAACTATGTGCCGTGACAAATCCCCAAGCATCAATTTAGTTAGAGGTGGAGCATATACGACTAAGAATATGATGAACAACTTTGGTGCAAAACCCTTGATCAAAATATACATTACTTGGAGATTCTATGTTTGCTGCAGAGTGGAAATGTAAGTTGTCATCAGCAGAAACATCAAAATCATGGTCTGTATTTTCTGTGTCTCCTGTTGAAAATCGGGGTGGAGCTAATTTGGAAAAATGCCTCTCAACATCAACTGAAGTATGTAATTAGTTAAAACAAAAAAGCTGTAAACAGTTGAAAATAACATTTAAAATACAGAAAAATGTGCAATAGTTGGTTTTATTTGTTACATGTTTGATACGATTTAGCCGCTCTCATAGTATGGCTATAACAGTTATGAATCACAGTTTTTTGCATATCTGTTTTATTGGGAGTGCCACATACAATTCTAAAACAACGTTCTCTTGGCACATGGAATGGTGTTTAGCCTCATGAGATTCTCGCAAAACAGAAAACAAAAAACTTTCTAAAAAGTGACTTATACTAATTTGTGCTGACAAGATTAGAAACCGGCAGTGGGACACCTCCTTTCAATGGATTTCTAATTAACAAAGTATACACTTGAAAGTCAATAAAATTACGCAAAACACTGCCAGTTGCATCTAAATAAACAATATATTTTTGGCAAATTTCGAAATAAATTTTACAACCATTGGTGGCGTTAGTCGAATTTCCCTAACAAAAGGACGCCAATTTTTACATAACCAGGTTGAAATACCAGAGTTTACTTATTTTACTTTTAATGTTATGAAGGACAGATTGCGATGGTAAATAAGTGTGTGATCCCGACAAACGCTCCTCCGGTGTGAGTTTTTCAAATAAGTCCCTGTGTGCTGTACAGCTGTTTGATTGATTGCCTGTAGAGAATTTTCTAGTTTAGTTCGGAATACCCCTGTAACTCGCCTACGCTTTATACACTTGAAAGTCACTAAAACAATCTGTCCTACGCAAAAAACACTGCCAGTTGCATCTAAATAAACAATATATTTTTGGCAAATTTCGAAAGAAATTTTAATCTGGGGATTTGAGTACAAAACAACCATTGGTGGCGTTAGTCGAATTTGCCTAACAAAAGGACGCCAATTTTTACATAACCAGGTTGAAATACCAGAGTTTACTTATCCTGTGCTTTAAATTTGATTTACTTTTAAGGACAGATTGTGATGGTAAATAAGTGTGTGATCCCGACAAACGCTCCTCCGGTGTGAGTTTTTCAAATAAGTCCCAGCGTTGCTGTACAGCACTTTGAGCCTGTAGAGAATTTTCTAGTTTAGTTCGGAATACCCCTGTAACTCGCCTACGCTTTTTTATGCATCCAATTTTATGATTACGTTTTCCTGTAATGCTAATTTTTATATGTGCTACTCCCATCCCTCCCGACTAAATAATGGCTTGAAATGTTTGGTACACAGCAAGAATAATTTTCCCTTAACATTTTTAAAACAACTTCTCTATAGTAATCGGTGCCAAAATTATGTTCTGATCTATTTTTAATCATCCTCTTCCACTCAAAATCATTTAAACAAAGGTCGCTTGAGAAATTTGAGCCAAGTCACATAATGTTTCATCATTTATCCAAGATGGTGATGTAATATCAAAAGATAAAATGGATTCATTATCAATTTGTTTTGGGCTCATGTATAAAATACCTGATTAGCACTTACTGGAACTCGTTTGTCAGGATCACAAATTTCTGTTACCTCCACTCTACCTGGAGTTGCATCATTAGAAACTTTTCCCAATATTGCCACTTTGACTCAGGATAACTACCTGGTGAAGAGTGTTTAAAAATACATGGTGGATGAAACCAGTTCTCACAGGTTGAGCATTCAACCAGGAGGTCACCCTCTTTATAAGGCTTTTGGCATAAACAATACAATAAATCATTATTTTCAAATATACCATCATTATTGCAAATTTCAATTACATCGTCAGAAAAATCCACTAATTCATCAACACATTCAATAATTTTAGCATAATCATTACCTTCACAAAATTCCCTATCTACTGAGTCAATATAATTACCATCACTCAACATTTTATGTACACGGTCAGAATTGCTTAAACCAGGGTCAACTGCTGTTGTTGGATGTGAAAAAACATTATCCTGATTTTTATAATTTAACATCTTGTCGTGACAGACAAGCTCCAAGGTATGCTGCCATTTAGATTCAGAATATTGGCTAGGTGAGGAACTTTTAAAAATATAGGGAGGGTGAAACCAGTCTTTGCAAGTGGAGCATTCTACTATTAGATCATGCTCAATATAATACTCCTTTATTTCCCACATGGAGAAAACCTACAAGTGTTATGTAAAGAGTTATATTTTGTGATAAATTTTGCCGAAATACCATGTCTGATATGCATTACTCTTTTTGTGTTTTTCATATTGGGTTGTATTGAAATAATTTTTAAATATTTTACAACAATTCCGTACGGAAGGTTTTCAGGAATGGAGTCCAACAATGTTGCAAGATATATTATAGCTTTTGTGGATAAATTACATTTTTTGCGATGTAGTGATGCCGGATGGTCATTACAATTTTGTTTTCTGTCAATTTTGTTTATAAGTTGAGTAAGAGTATTTTTATTATTTTCATATAGGCTTAAAATGCGCTTCAGTCGTGCTTGGTAAGATAAGTGCCGAAACCAGTAATTTTTGGCCAAAAAATGTTTTGCTAACTCTTTGTTGAGACATTTTGAACCCTGAGAATGTAAGGATGAGGCAAGTAAGTTTGGTCTTCAAGTTTTATATTTGGACTGCCTCCAACTCTTAATTTAAAGCCTCGAATCTGCTTTTTTATGACAAAAATATGGAACAGAATGAGGAGGGACAGAAAGAGGCAAGTGGCGATCACTCTCCCTTCGGGCGGCAACGCCACGCATCCAAAGGAGTAGTAGAGTGGGCGATACGGAGCTCTTGCACCGCTTGCTACTCTGGCAAAGGATGGCACAAGCATCCGATGTTGAAGCACCATCTAGGTACATTAGAATGAGTAAGTAAAATGTAAATTCACTGTAAAATATTAGCTAGTTTTTATTCGAGGCCTAACTTTGTCGTAATTACGTGGTAGAGACCCTTGCGGTTTTGCAATGATGTGCGGTTGCTGAAATTCGACATGCTTTTAACCCATACATATTCTTATATAATCCAAAACAAAAAGCCCTGTCCTGGTAGGAAACGTAAACAACAGACTATAAATACAGCATAAAATTTTAGTACAAAATAACATTCTTTGTTTTGCTTTGTAGTTAACGGTTTAAACTATTCATTATACCATCGCTCGTGTGACGAACTTCTTCTCTCTCCTGGGCCACCCACGAGCCTGGATGAGGGCGGGCGCCCATGTGTGGTCCTCGATGCTGGCCATGTACCTCCGTAGACCAGTGGGTGTAGTACTACTGCATTGTTATAGCTATATGTTGCGTCAAGGTAGAGATGTTCGTATGTACATACACGTTTTTGTATCTCCAAATATGACTTTTATATAGATTCACATACGTGTATCGGACATTTTTTTAGTAATTTGGATTTCATTACTTTAGGAAACAAACATAGCAGTGCCGGCATACATCGATGATGTTCTTACACTTTGCACCGATGTCGTTGTCCCACCACATCCTGAACTCGTTGTGCAAGAACCAAGTGCAAGAACGATGTAGCTCACGAACCGCGTCCCCTCCGTCAGCTCGATCGCACCACCATGAAATCGCAGATAGAGAAAACACCTCGCTCGCGCACTTAACCACCTGAAAAATGAATTAGGTCAACATAGTATTAGGAACAAAAAAGTAATGCTGTGGACCAAATTATTTTTGTCTGTATTTTTGTTAATAAGAAAATGAATAGAACCTTACCTATATATGAACTAATCCAGTGGTCGGCAAACTGTTGGCCGCGGCCCTAATACTTGTGTTATAATATATGTTGTGGGCCGCGTGATAGCCGTACATTCATTGCACTATATGTTTTAAAATTACATGTGGCTCAAAAATATTATATTGTCTCAGTGTTCAGACCCACGTGCCAAATGTGGTCGTGAGTAGGTCAACCTGTCGAACTATATTCTTTTACCAACATTAACTATAAGTAAACGTAAAATTTTTCGCGCTTGGTGCGTATATTTTTCGTTTCATAGTGTGTTTTACATTATGATGGCAGTGACAGTGTTTTGTCTATCAAGGCGCCGCTTAATACTTTACCTTCAAACAAATATTCTGAATCCGCTACTGTTTTCCTACTAGTTTTTACATAGTGGGCCTTTAATAGCTCTATTAAGAGTACTTTGGGCCGCGACAAAACAAGTTTGCCGATCACTGAACTAATCCAATATTTTCAAAAATAATATATTTCGTTTAATAGTGACAGAGGCGGCCTTGAGCCTAGAGCATTTAATAATTATGCAAGACTAAAGTTCCATACAGTTTTTGTATATAATCGGTTTTATTTGACCATGTTTATAATTTGTATATTTGCTTTGGCTTCATTTTATGTCTACCTGTGGATGAACGATGTTCCGTCCATTGCTGTCGGTGACGAGCAGGACTGTGGGTGGGCAGGCTGGACGGCTTCGGACGAAGGTAGAACGTCGTCTTCTTGCTCACACCGACGGGGTAGGTGACAGCTCTCGTCCGGAACCCTCTGTCTCGCCGCATCTTCAAGTGATCCGAAATGACTGACTAAAACCTGATATTATTAATGAAGTCAATCAACTACTTGCGGAACGCTCTGTGTACTTACCAGAATACTTACGTTGACCTAAAACGTGAAAATACTTATTTTGAAAGAAAACGAGACTTTGAACCGTAATTATATACGTCTAGTTTCACTTACAAATTCAGTACACAATGTTTTAAGATTATTCAAAAAGACGATTGACAATGCTAAATTAACAAACACAAAATGTAAAGAATATTAGTTAAGTTTACAATATAAAACTCGTTTTTTTGTTCTTTTAAAGTTTATAAATATATGTGTACCCAATATGTAAGACAAACAGCATTACTTTATTCATCCCATAAAATCTTTTTTTGTCAGGTGGCCGGTGCTTTAATGTTTATTTTTTTCTGCCAAAGTTTACGCGAAAACAACTAGTTATCCTTGATTAGGGTTGAAAATAAAACAGCATAGAACGCTCAGCCAATTAATGCCAAAAAATTGGGACTGTGACCACCATATGGCTCTATTGATGAAAAAGACTTGCTTGCAGAAAAATCTAAGCTAACATTTTTCAGCATGATCTAAACTAAAATTGCACTCGTGGCTTTCCTCCTAACTTTATTTTCCCCTTTTTAACGTACTAATTTTCGGCAATTCGCGCGAATTCTATTTGTTTTTCGAAACTGCTATTCCGTTTAAAGGAATCTCTTAATATCCAAAAAACTATTCTTATAACGGAAATCCGTAATCAAAGTTGCGCACAATTAGCTAATTAATTTTTGGTGCATAGCATGTTATGTCCTTTAAATTAGAACTAAATAAACGGCTCTGCTAAATTCACTATTTTTTGCCAAGCTTTAACTAGATGATAAAAAAGTATTATATGGCTCTTTATGGAAAAACAACCAAGAATATTCGGCTTATATGGGTCCCTTAGCTAAAAAGGTTATTTGGAGTTTAAAATTAACCGACCCTTGATCTAGAAACACGTGTTTATGCAAAATTGACATGTTTTTAAAAAGTCAGTTCACTCACAGTAAACGCAAACAGTTTTCTATTTTCCAACTAAACTCTAATTTATCGAAAATATCATCTAAATATCATGAAACAACAAGCCTGAAACATCCCTGCACTAAACTAACAACTTGTAACTAATGGTACGACGTTGTGTTAATTGCGCAACCTTAAGTTTACAAACCGTTGAAAGCCCACTGTGACGTAAATAATGTAGTATCCGGTTTACTTGTTTTGAATTGGCAAAACCAAGTAGAAATGTAGAAAAAATACCATAATATTAAGAGACTTTAAACCAGCTCGCCATCTAGAAAGTTCCGCTTATTTATAAATATTTGCCTTTAAAACCTACAGTTTCGTCCAGTAACAACTTTCTAGTACTCTAGTAAGGCTGTTGAAATTTATTGCAATAAAATAGTCTATTACACTCGATCCAACTTAAAAGAATCTTTTTACGCAAATACGCTGGCAATATTATTTCAATTTTTCTGCGTTAACTTTTGTTGTGTTGAATTTGTTATTTTTTCGTTATACTTTTTATGTTACCGAAATTAGGTTTCAACCCGCTCCAAAATTAACTTCATTACCTTGCGATCTCTTTCATTATGATAAACTCTTTATTTTGTTTGTATTCTACACAATTAAAAAACACAAGCAAATAAACAGCTTAACGTCGATATAATAACAAGCGTTGTAGTTAATTAAATGCATCCGTAATATGTTAAAGAGCAGTCCAATGTTCCTTCTTTACCTGTGTGCGATATCTTGAGGCTACCTAGACGGATCGACGGATGTTCACTCTTGTTTTGTTACAAACCAACGCATATGCAACATCAAGAAAAGTTGTAGAAAGCCTTGTCATAAGGAATACAGTCTGTAACGGAAAAAAGTTATAACCCGCCAAACTGGGAGGTTTCGCACGTAAATTATAGCATTGTTTTCGTAAGAGGCCTTCGAAAAAGTTATTTTTCTGCGAAAATCTTAATGGCATGAGTTAGTGACTAGCGTTATGTTATTACACAGTAATTTTTAGGAAAATCATGGGCAGGGAAAAAAGTTATAACCCGCCAAACTGGGAGGTTTCGCACGTAAAATATAGTATTTTTTTCGTAGAGAGGCCTTCGAAAAAGTCATTTTTCTGCAAAAATCTTAATGGCATGAGTTAGTGACTAACGTTATGTTATTAAGTAAGTGTTGTATTAGGTAGTTTAACAGTAATCCCATAAACCAACTTGACGATGCAGGCCGTGCTATACAAACTTTGATGCGATCAGTTTGCGCGTAGCCCCAACCGAAGGATGCGAAAGTCCGTGACTATGTCGAAAACTTTTCGTTGCCATGACTTTGGTACAATAGGGCGCGGAGATTCGGTGGATACGTCGCACAGGATCGTTGTTCCGGACTGGTTAAGTTGGATGTAGACCAGAAATTGCAGTACACGGTAAGCTTGGACCTCCTGTTCGAGCTGTGCACGCGCAAGTGCGGTGTATGTAGTCCATGTCGAGTAGTAACGTACTGATGGAACCGCGCACATGGGGTTTTGCTTGCCTTCGATGTGACGAACATCTGTTGTAAACTCGGAGATTGCGGTTAAATGGCGCTGCTGTCGTGCAGACCACGGAGCTGAAACCTTAGAGAAAGCAAATGTAAGCGGCTTGTGGTATCTCTGTGTAAGCTGTAAATAAATACTCTACCCTCTAAAAAGTACCGAAAGTGGCGTATTGAGAGATGTAATGCCCCAGTAATAATTCCCTGTCAAATGCACTGTACCTTTGCTCAGGAGTTCGCAGTGTTTGCTGAAAAGGCAGCACCATCGATGAACTGTTGAAGAACTGCGCCGATTGAATGCTGCGAAGCGTCGGTTGTCACTGCGGTGGGTGCCTCGGGTAAAGGGTGATGCAATAATGTGTGAAAGCCAAACAACACACAAAACGGTCATTCCAGGTAAGTTTTGAGGGTTTTCCCGCGAGTGCGTCGTATATAGGGGACATAATACGTGCGGCTTCAGGAATAAAACGGAAATAAAAATTAATCATACCGGCAAATTCCTGGAGTCCTTTGATTGATGTGGGCCGCGGGAAATGTTGAATTGCTTCCACCTTGTTAGGGAGTGGCCTTGCGCCGTTCGTGTCTATCCGATGACCAAGAAAATCAAGTTGTTCTAACCCAAATTGACACTTGCCTAAATTTATGACAAGGCCATAATTGGTAAGTTGTTTGAAAAGCTTCTTTAAATGATGTATATGTTCAGCGGGCGACTTGCTTGAAACTAAAATATCGTCCAAGTAAACAAATACAAAGTCCAATGGCTGACAGACCGTGTCCATTAGACGTTGAAACGCTTGCGCCGCATTCTTTAATCCAAAAGGCATTCGAAGAAATTCGAAAAGCCCAAACGGCGTGATGACTGGACTTGGTGGTATCAATCCTCTAACAAGGTCAATTTTTGAGAATATTCGACAACCTGCTAATCTCGCCGAAAAATCCTGAATGTGAGGAAATGGCATAGCGATCAGGTCTTGTAGCTTCGTTTAGTCGACGAAAGTGTCTCCGCACGGTCTCCATCCACCTGAAAACTTTGGAACCATATGTAAGTAACGGCGATGCCCAAGGGCTAGACGAACGTCGAATTATGCCCATTTGAAGCATACTGTGAAACACCTTTTTGGCGAGGGCGAGTTTCTCGGGAGGCAGTCGACGAGCGCGAGAGTGCACCGGTGGTCCATTTGTAGGAATGAAGTCTTGTACACTAGGTAGTGCTTGCGAAAAGTGTGGCGTTGCAATCCCTGGAAACTCAGCCAAAATTCGTGTGTAGACTGACGTGCCCGAAGCGATTGCATTGAGGCGAGGCGCTAATTGCGGCTCCCTTCTGATTGGAGAGCTGCAGAACGTTTTCAGCGTTGATTAGGCGTTGGCGCTTGAGATCGACGAGTAGTGCGTGGGCCCTCAGAAAATCGGCGCCAAGTAATGGCCGAGCAACATCAGCCAAAACAAACTTCCAATTAAATCTGCCTGAAGGAAAATCCATTGATATCGAACGAGAACCGTACGTTCGAATTTTGGTGCCATTAGCAGTGACAAGAGTTTTGTCGGGAGGATTCGCGGGACGCTCAGGTCCTGTGGGAGGCAAAACGCTAATCTCTGCGCCCGTATCAAAAAATTACGACCTGCTAAGCAATCCCAAACAAAGAAAAGGCCTAAAAATGGTCGGCTTGCCAGTTTCCATCGATGAGCTTTGTGTCTTTAAATCGTCGATGATAAAAGCAAATTGCACTTTGTTCGCGTAGTGGCTTCAGTCTCTTGATCGAGGCGTTTGACGTTGTAGTTTGCAAATTGAAAGTTGTGAGGTATTTTCTCGGGCTGCTAGAAACAAGGCATCAGCTTGCTGCGCTAAATCGCGGTTAGTTTCAAAATCTTTCCCTGCTAAGCCCGTACGTACCTCCGCAGGCATGTGCCTCAAAAACAATTCTCGAAAAAGAAATTAATGCCGATGCGCCTAAAGGAGCCATTTCAAGCAAGGCGCTGGCTCTCTGCGAACACGTGAGACTGAAAGTCGTAAGCAGCCTGTGTTTGATTGATTGGTACTTGTTCACGTCCGGTGGCTGATCAAGAAGGTACAATTTATCGTAAAAAACGCATTTTAGCGCAGTGCTTTGTTTAGCGCCTAATAAAAATTTATCCTCACCCAAGAATTTGATGAAAATCGTTGTATGGCAAGCTAGCACATTCTAAATGACATTAAGCCTGGTTACTACTAATTTGATTCATTCGAATTAAGGTTTCACTTTATTAATAAACGATAAAATAGTTAAACATTGAAAATGCCAACTGACAACACATTGAAGAATATACTCAAAGACTTGAAAGAATTAAAAGCATCAATGGAGACATTACAATCAATACAGTGCACAGTAGGACAAATCAAGAAGGAAACCACTGAAACTAACACTGAGGTTAAGAAGCTAAGAGAGGAACTTAAAGCCACTAGAGAAGAAATGGAAATTTTAAAACAGGAAAACGAAAAACAAGAAGTTCACAGCACAAAATATAAACTGGACAAACTGGATCAATACGGACGCAGAGAAAATATCAGGATATATGGTGTACCGGAAAGCGAGAATGATGGTGGAGATGACGACGGGGAACTGGAATTGATAAATATTGCACAAGATTTAAACATTTCACTTAAGAAAAAGGATATACAACGAGCTCATAGACTCGGTAAAAAAAGAGGAGATAAATCACGGCCGATTATAGCTCGATTTGTTTCATTTAAAAAAAGACAAGAGTTTATCAAACAAAAACGAGCCCTGGTATCACAAAAAATATACATCAATGAGGACCTCACATATACACGATTCAACCTAATGTACTACCTAAAAAGCCTCTCGGCGGTTGAAGCTTGCGGCACTTTCAATGGAGCCATAACTGTGAAGGTTGAAGGAAGGTGGCACAAAATTGATTCCCCTGAAGACCTTCTACAAACAGGCCTTGAATTAGATTGGCTACAAATCGCAAAAATTTATGAAGAAAAGGTGTAGTATGTAAACTTTTCAAGTGTTTTTGCATGTTCTTATATTATTGTGTAATAATTATGAATACCACTGAACAACTAGAAATCAAAAATATTCATAAGGAAAATATAGACGACTGTTTATACTACACTGAAAATTCGCTAAACTATGCCATAAAAAATACAAATAATTTATTTATTCTGCATTTAAATGCCCGCAGTCTTGCAAAAAACAAACATCGTATAGAGGAGCTGTTAAATCTATTAATAATAAGACCCAATATAATTCTGGTATCAGAAACAAAAATTAGTCAAGGAAACTTTCTTTTTGATAACAACATAACTGGGTATAATTTTTTACATTCCGATTCACCAACACTAGCTGGAGGGGTAGCTGCTTATGTTGAAACAAAATACAAAACAACAATCAGACATGACCTCCATATTCAACTAGATAAGGATAATCAATGTGAAAACCTTTGGTTTAGTATTATAAATAACCAATCAAAAAGTGTTATTATAGGAACAGTATACAGGCACCCCGGGGCAAATTTTGAAAAATTTGAAGAAAAATTTATCCAAAATTTAGAAAAACTCCAAACAGAAAAAAAAGAGTTTTATGTCGGGGGGGACCTTAATATAAACCTCTATTAAATACAAAGGAGAGAAAAATCAATGCATACATTAGCAACATTATAAGTACAGGAACAAACATCTATATTAACAAACCTACACGATTTGACCAACATTCGAAAAATTCTTTACTTGACCACTTCTATTCCAATGCTATATTAAATCATATCACACCAGGTATAATAGAATACCATATATCAGACCATCTACCAACATTTCTAGTCATCCAAACATCAACTAAAATTAAGAATATTTCCCAACCTAAAAGAGATGTATCCAAATTTAAAACTGACAAATATCTTGAGGATCTAGAACAGGTATTTAATAACATAAACTTTGAAGACAAGTGTATAAACCAAAAATTTTCAATCGATTACAGTAACCCTAAATAAACATGCACCACTTCGCCAAAATTCACGCAAACAAAAAAAACTTGCAACCAAACCCTGGATTTCAAAGGCAATTCTTAAATCAATTATGGTAAAAAATAAAATGTTCCGCAAATGTTATAAAACAAAGAACAACAAACAAATTTTGGAATATAAAAAATACAACAATAAACTTACACGAATCAAAAAACAAGCGAAGCAAATGTATTATCAAACACAATTACAACAAAGCAACAGCTCAGCTGAAACATGGAAAGTACTAAAATCAATACAAAATAACAGTTCACCAAAACAAAATATTGATAACCTTAAGGATGGAAATGGAAATATAATTACATGTAAAACTGAAATAGCAGAAACCCTAAATACCCACTTTTCTAAAATAGGTAGCAATATGGCAACAAAAATTCCGACAACCAGCCATAAGTTTCATCAATACATTAGCAAAACAAATTCACCAGTAGAATCATTCTATTTTTCGCCAACCACTGAATTTGAAATAAAACAACACATACAATCTTTACACACACGACAAGCCAGCGGTCCTCACAACATTCCGATGCAATATATAAAAATGTCTTCAGAATTATTAACACCTATTTTAACCAAGCTTTATAATACATGCATACAAAATTCTGAATTCCCAGATTGTCTAAAAGAAGCTCAAATCACCCCCATTCCAAAAATTCCAAGACCTCTGACAGCAAGTGATTATAGACCTATCTCGGTAACATCAGTATTTAGTAAGATTTTCGAAAAAATAATAAACAACCAATTGCAAAAATTCTTTAAGAAAAACAAAACTATAACCAAAGAACAACACGGATTTAGAAAAGGTCACTCCACTTCACATTCTACAACTGAACTTTATGAAAATTTATTATTAAGTAAAGATAATCATAATCACACCTGCATTATCCTGTTGGATCTTGCTAAGGCCTTTGACACCGTAGACCATAAAATTTTACTACAAAAACTTAATCATTACGGTGTCAGAGGACTACCCCTTTTGTTAATTAAAAATTTCCTAACTGGCCGAAAACATATTACAAAAAATGGGACCACAAAATCTAATCCACAGGTGCCTCTATACGGAGTTCCTCAAGGTTGCATTTTGGCTCCACTACTTTTCCAAATTTATATTAATGATTTACCATCTAACACAAACCTAAATTGCAGCTTGTATGCTGATGATACTGTTCTTTTTGCTTCCCATTCCGATAAAAAACAACTGGAAAATATAATACAATCTGAATTAACTGAAATTGATCATTGGTTTCGAGCTAACAAATTATCCATAAATTACTCAAAAACCCATTTCCTTTTAGTTGAAGGTAAGAACCAAACTGGTCAAGTCAAAATTAAAATTGGGGACTACAAAATAAAACAAATTAATTCAGCAAAATACTTGGGACTTATTATAGATGACAAACTTTCATGGTTACCACACATAAAAATGATAGAGCAAAAAATATCTAGGGCAATAGGTCTAATAGCAAAAATGAGATTCTACTTAGACAATCATGCACTACATCTACTATACTATAGTTTAATTCACACCCACCTTCAATATTGCATAGTTGCTTGGGGAAGGGCAAATCCAACAAAATTAAATCATATTAGGGTCCTACAAAATAGGGCTATTCAAATCCTAAGCAGTACCCCTCCAAAAACTAGGCTACTTCCCCTATACCATAAACATTCCATTTTAAATTTGAATGATATATTTAAGCTTGAAGTTCTTAAATTGATACACAAATTTAAAAGCAATGAATTACCTGAAACCTTTCTAAACCTTATGGCACCAATACAAAACATACACTCCTATGAAACAAGACTGCGGGTAAATCAAAATTACTTTAGGGCTGGTGTGCAAACAAATTCTGGAAAAAAAACATTAGCTTTTTTGGGTTCCAAACAATGGGAAAATATAAGATTAGATGTTAAAACGCTGCCATATACTCAATTTGTTAAAAAAATCAAGGAACAATTCATTCAATCAAGCCTACCTAGTTTAAAAAGGTAAACAAACAATCAAAACAAGCTCTAAGCACGAAAGAATAATCATAATTAAACAGATAAGAAAGATAAGAATAAAACAGCTGCTGCTGAAAACGTGCGTGTGAAATCATGCGTAACAACCGAATCGTGACGTATTTTGACAAAAATATAAAAATGTTTACACAAAAAGAAAAGCGCCAGCCTTATCGCGAAATAGATGTGTCTGCAATTTAAAATTATGCTCTTTTTGTTGCTTCTAATTGTTTCAATTCTTTGTTCGTTTTATATACTTTCATTATCCTTTTTGTGAATAATCATTTATTTTGTGGCGTATGCTACTTAACGTAAAATATGTATTACACGTATGTGTCTGTATTATATGTATTGTATGTATTGTATGTATT
This sequence comes from Ascidiella aspersa, assembly GCF_963924565.1. Classification (NCBI taxonomy): domain Eukaryota; kingdom Metazoa; phylum Chordata; class Ascidiacea; order Phlebobranchia; family Ascidiidae; genus Ascidiella; species Ascidiella aspersa. The sequence goes on from NC_139451.1 coordinate 7,391,965, forward strand.
GTATGTATTGTATGTATTGTATGTATTGTATGTATTGTATGTATTGTATGTATTGTATGTATTGTATGTATTGTATGTATTGTATGTATTGTATGTATTGTATGTATTGTATGTATTGTATGTATTGTATGTATTGTATGTATTGTATGTATTGTATGTATTGTATGTATTGTATGTATTGTATGTATTATATGCATGGTATGTATTGTATGTATTGTAGGTATTGTATGTACTATATGTATCATCATATCTATTGCATTATATGTATTGTATGTATCGTAGGTAATAATTATGTAATGTATGCAATGAATCTAATATATGAAACGTATGCAATGTACGTAAGGTATATGTCTATGTATTGTATTGTAAGTAATACAAGTAATGTCAATTATGTAATTTGAATTTAGCATTCCAATTTTATCGTTTTTTCGAACTGAATCTAAACCAGGAGACAGCTGACTCGATGAACCTTACGGTCTTTCGCTGTCTCCTGGGAACGTCAAATATTTCAAAACATTGTGATTTCGGCGATTCTCGTTTTTTGTTTTTGTTTTTTGACGTTCCAAATAAAATATTATCCTATATTATCCTATTGACCCATTCACCGTTTTCCAACGAAATGACTTTTACGAAGTACAATTTATCGCAATAAACGCATTTTTAGCGCAATGCGTGTATCAAAGTTTAGCGCCCAATAAAAGTTTATCCTCACCCAAGAATTCGATGAAAATTGCTGTATGGCAAGCCAGTACATTCTAAATCACATTAAGCTTGGTCACTAATTTGACCCATTCACCGTTTTTCAACGAAATGACTTTTGTAAAAACGCATTTTAGCGAAGTGCGATTAGCAAAGTTTAGCGCCCAATAAAAATTTATCCTCAGCCAAGAATTTGATGAAAATTGCTGTATGGCAAGCCAGTACATTCTAAATGACACTAAGCCTGGTCACTAATTTGACCCATTCACCGTTTTCCAACGAAATGACTTTTACGAGGTACAATTTATCGTAAAAAACGCATTTTAGCGAAGTGCGATTAGCAAAGTTTAGCGCCTAATAAAAATTTATCCTTACCCAAGAATTTGATGAAAATTGCTGTATGGCAAGCCAGTACATTCTAAATGACATTAAGCTTGGTCACTAATTTGACCCATTCACCGTTTTCCAACGAAATGACTTTTACGAAGTACGATTAGCAAAGTTTAGCGCCCAATAAAAATTGCTGTATGGCAAGCCAGTACATTCTAAATGACATTAAGCCTGGTCACTAATTTGACCCATTCACCGTTTTCCAACGAAATTACTTCTTGTAAAAAACGCATTTTAGCGCAGTGCGATTAGCAAAGTTTAGCGCCCAATGAAAATCGTTGTATGGTAAGCTAGCATATTCTAAATGACATTAATTAAGCCTGGTCACTAATTTGACCCATTAACCGTTTTCCAACGAAATATTTTAATGAATATTGCAACTTGCAAGTGAATCAACAATGCCGGGCAAACTTGGTATTAAGCCTGAAGGAGTTGCCCTTTAGTAAAAACCACATGTTCATAGGCATTATCGGAACATAAAAAAGTAACTGGTACTATTTAGGAATATAAGTTCAAGTTGACTAACATTTGCAGTTTCATAAACAAGTATTTACAAAAAAGTCCAAGTCAAGTCGTTTTCAACAAAAAGTCGAATCAGGTCTAGTTCACATAAATCCATAGTAGTCAATTCCAAGTCAAGACATTGAAATTAAAGTTTATTGGTCGACTTTTAAAGTTTTTCATTTCAAGTAAAAAAAACAGTCAAATAGCAAAGTTTTTCATCTACAAAGTGAAGTAAACTTACAAAAAAAGTTTAATACTTGAAATATTTCAAATTATTAATCAAATTCAACCTAATTGTCGATATGACTTAATCAATCTTTTTGCAAAAACTTTTGCCACTTAAAAAAAATCAGAAAAAAATGTATATAAATTAGTTGCTGGTCAATATAGTGGGTGGACATCAAACTGAAAACTCGTAACACAAGATTCACATCCAGAAGTTCAACAAGTTGCGTTTAATTGTTATTACACTAACAATTTGTCAATGAATCTAAAAAAACGACAAGAGTGTTGTTCAGTGGTTAGTTAGTCTTTGTATGTATTTGTTCCATTCAAAATAGGTAACGTTATAATGTATTGATACCCTAACAAATATAACTGACTCATGATCACCTTCCAAAGAGTGCGTTAACACATTCACAATAAGATTTTTCTTCATTTTTTTTCTATCTTAGATTCTATTCCGGCAAATGTTTCATTAATCAATTCTCCATCTGGATATTTTGTTGCCCGAAATTTATGATTTAAAAGTTTGCTTTGAATAAATTTCCACAGAACTGTTCTTTGGTCAGGATTCAAATAACTATTGTCCAATGTTAAAGTTAAATTAAAATTAAATAAACAACGGCGGCCTTCTATGAAAAGCAAGTGTCGACAACATTATGGAATTGTTACTGCAGTTGACTGTGATTTTAAAATAATATCTTTAATACGGTTACAAACATCAACAAATTTTTTTTCCAAATCTAAAATAATTTCCCTCTGAAAACAATCCAAAGCATTTCTTTCCAAAGAATATTCAATACACCTAGACAAAGTGACTTTTCCGTTTTATAATTTTTACTAATTACATGAGTGGGTGGGTTAGTTAACACGATAAGCGAGTGGATTTACATGGTTCGGTGAAAACGGGTTAGGGAAAAAATGTTAAGCAAAAATGTCTGTGAACGCTAGCGTTGTGTGTTGGTTCTTAATGATTAGGCCTCCTTACAAGAATTTCACCAGAAAAAAAATCTTTTAATTGTAATCACAGTAGTGCACGCATTGTAGTGTAAAATGCATTTTTAAAGCTGAAGGCCCGGTGGCGCATACTAAGGAAGATTGAAGCATGCATAGATTTTGCACTAACAATAATTGGAGCTTGCTGTATTTTACATAATTTGTGTGAATTGTTAAATCGAAGCAGTGACATTTGGCCATCATAATCTACGAGCCTGCCAGTAGACCCTGATGTAAAACTACAGGTGATGGTGTGCATCATCGTGATATCTTGATGCAAACATATTAGCAAAAATCTGCCCCAAAGACAACAGTCAAGTCGGTTTTAGGCCTGTTTTGTGCATTTATAAAAAAAAAAAAAGTCAACTACATTTTGTTTTATGAAACATAGAAAGGAGAACAACACCAAAGAAAGTTATGTTCAGTATTGTATTTTATCTGAAATCGTGAAAAAAGTAAAAGTGCATATTATGTAGAACAGTAAGGTGCTATGTAGTTAAATTAACTTGATATAAAAATAATTGCCACTAACGAATCTTAAAAAAAGGAAGAGAATATAATGTACAGTAGTTTAACAAAGTGGATAAACAAAAATAAAAGGATATTATGTACAGTAGTTCAAATCTCATAAATGTAAAAAAAGTGCATATATGTAAAACACAGTAAGGTAGATCAGGGTTGTCCAAACCCTGGCACGCGGGCCGCATGCGGCCCGCGGACACATTTCGTGCGGCCCGCAGAATAATTTTAATTTACATGGAAAAAGTTCAGTTTCGTTCATTAATTGCCGAACGATCGCCATGTTTTTTAGAGATACCTTTCGTTACATCTAACGAAATTGCTTGTTTGTAGAGGCCACAGTTCTTCCTTGAATTGATGCCAGTTGCCCAAACGTAATATTTTGGCGCCAAGTCAAGTTGTTTTATGGATTATAAAAAGTGCATCAGGTTTTTTTGCGATAGATTTAGCTTGCTTAGGCAGTTTTGTTTTACAAAATGTCAGTAGGCTATTTCTAAATTCAAATTGTTGATCTTCGAAAAGACCACGTTTATGAAGATATAGTGTCTTATAAGAAATATTTAAATACGTAACAATAAATAAAAAAAAAATGGACAATTTGTGATAAAAGTTACCGCTGATCCAAGTGAGCATTGTGACATTTTGCCTGCTTTTGTGGTTAATATGGTTTAATTGTGTCGCAGTTCCCCATTTGCAATGCTTCCACGTCGATTTTTACAAAAATTACTCTCAAGAAACAAAAAAATTTGTCAAAAGGCATAATTTGACAAATTTTGCCTTTATTAAAAGATTTTAACCTTATTGTAAATTTTAACTTTATTTTAACCTATAAACTTCTTAGAAACAGTCCCCTAGGTACTGAAAACAACTTTATTCTTTGATTCGTGGACAGACGAGGTCCTTAAAAAATTTTAACTTTATTGACTTTTGCGGGCCCTAATGATAATGCAGTACTGTAAACAGCTGTTTTTGGTAGTTATGACGTAACAGTGGTATAAAATTACTTTTCATTGGAAGTTGGGTAAGGTAGTGTACTTGAACACAGTTAGCTACAATCACGTGTGACAACAATCGCAACTTAGGCAGGATTTGTTGTTGTTTGACGATAGTAATAGGCCCTATTTACGCTGAAAGTTATAAAATGCGCCAAGTACAACAATTCCTAATAAAATGAGTCTTAAAAGAAAGGTGACAGAGGAAAACAGAGTGTTTAATTCTAACTGGGAGGAAACGTATTTATTTGGCGACAACAATGGTAAACCACAGTGTTTGGTGTGCTTTCAAGTATTATCTGTTCCGAAAGAGTTTAATTTGAAACGACATTACAACACCAAACATGCGGAAAAATACGGAAAATACCACGGGACTTCTCGGGAAGCAATTTTAAAAGAACTTAAGGGTAACTTCTTCAAACAAAAAATATGATTTCCAATTTTGCCAAAAATGATTCAACCGCAAACATGAAAGCATCATATTGCATTAACGCTCGCTAAGCATGGTAAAGCTTTTTATGACTGGGAGATCATAAAAGAATGTGCAATTAAGATGGCTCTTGCATTTGGAGATAAAAAAGTTGCCAAAAAGAGTGAAAATGTGTCTTTATCGCATCAAACCGTTGCGAGAAGAGTGGTCGATTTAAGCGACAATGTTACTTCACAATTGAAAGAAGTTGTTCAGCAGTGCAAGTTCTTCTCTCTGGCTTAGATGAAAGTACTGATATCAGTGACATTAGTCAACTCCTAATTGTTATCCGCACTATTGATGAAAACTTTGTTGTTTGCGAAGAACTGCTCAAGACAGTTCCACTTCATGGGACTACAAAAGGCTTGGACTTTTATAACAGCCTCGCCTCTGTCGTTGATGCATATGGAGGTTTTGAGAAATGTTCTTGTGCTGCAACAGATGGTGCCAAGGCAATGACAGGAAGGAGAAATGGCCTGGTTGGCATTCTTAAAAGTCATGGTGTGGAATGCCTAACATTTCATTGCATCCTACCAAGTAGCACTATGTGACAAAGTTTTGAATATGAGTGAAATTATGCATAGTGTTTCAAATATAGTAAACATCATCAAAGGGGGAATAAGGCTCTTCGACATAGAAAGTTCACCCAATTCCTTAAAGACGCGGATGCGGAATATGAAGATATTCCACTATTCTCCCACATCCGATGGTTAAGTGCAGGCAAAACACTGAAATGCTTTTTTTCTTCAAGAAAAGAAATTTTGACTTTTATCCAGAATGAAATAAAAGGGTTTCCTGAATACGTGATTGAATTGAATCATGATAGTTTATAGGTTCACTGGAATTCTTGACTAATATTACTAATAATCACTTGAACATCTTAAACATGAAGTTGCAAGGTAAGAAACAAAACATATCTCAATTGGTGGGATACGTTGAAGTTTTTCGCAAGAAACTTCTATTATTCAAGACTTCTTTGCAAAGAAATGATGCTACTCATTTTCCTTCAAGCTGTGAATTACTTGGTGAAGAAAAAAATATTGATTTCGTCAGATTTTCCGAGAAAATAAGTGACATTATTGACGAGTTTAGCAGCAGATTCGCTGACATTGATTCACTGAAAGCAGAATTGGAGCTTTTCAACAATAATCCACTGGAAGTAGATACTGAGTCTCGACCATCTTTTATTCAACATGAATTATGCGAACTGCAATCAGATCCTTTTCTTTTGTCAAGAAAAAATTAGCGTTACGACACCTTTTGGAAACTTGTAAGCTACGAGCAGTTTCCACGCTTAAGAGAACTTGCACTGAAGATGTGTTCCATGTTTGGTAGTACCTACATTTGCGAAAGCACTGTCTCAATTATGAAGCGGATAAAAAGTGATGTACGAAACAGAATAGCTGATGAAACGCTGGATGCCTGCTTACGATTGTCGACAACTGAAATCAAAGCTGACATTGAAGCAGTAATCAAATGCAAGAAACAATGAATTGTTTTGTTATTTTGTTTGTGCTTTATCTATATTTCCCTAATGTAAAAAAAACACCGCTCTTGGCTAATTAGTTCGGTAAAGCTTATTTAATATAGAGCAGGGCTACTCAACTATTTTTAGCAAAGGTACAGTTACAAAAGTTTAAAATTTGCTTAGGTCCGTTATAACTCTCACTGATAATTCTGTAATGTAGGCTACGTGACTAGAAAGGTTTTTTTAATGAACAGCAGCAATTGTTTGACAAGAAAAAACTCATCAAATCGCATTGCTTAGTAAATACTGAGACATATAAGGTCCAGATTCAACACTGAATAGGTCCGCATTCGGACCGCGGTCCGCCAATTGATAGTAGCCATAGAGTAAAACTTGCAGTTTATTCATTACTTTTAGAGTTTCCTCGACTGCGGCCCTTCATTCTGTCAACTTTGGACCACCCTGAGGTAGATGATAACAAAGGTGAATTACAACAAAAAATATAAAGATATGCAGCAGGCCTACAGCAGTTAAAGCTCTTCTTCTTCATCTGGTGGGTTGTTTTGTGGAACCATGACCTGGAGTTCCATGGGTGGTTGTGGAGACAGTTTAGGTTGTTGAAAGTCCGTTCTGATACCACTTAGCATGTTTTCCATCAGCACTCAATCTTTTTCAGAGTTGTTATTAAAGATAGTGCATAATTCAAGGCATTGTACACACATACACAAGGGTGGCAAAGCTCACCTTTGTTTACAAGCCGGCGTCTCTTTGGTGGTCTGGGTCTTATGTTGCTGCTTGGTACAAGGTTCATGGTCTGCAAAGTACAAACGTTGTGAAATACAGTGTAGCATAAAACTTAAAAAATAAAGCACTTTTCCAGGTATAGCCCAATCACATCATAACATGTACACTATTTAGCAGTCTTCAATCAAAAGCTAATTACGCTAAACCACAACAAAACTATTCATCTTCTTACCTATGTTTGGCAATTCCTGCTCTTGTGGGGTTCGGCCAAATGATCAAATATTGGTTTATTTCTTTGTTTTCGGCCATCTATTTGCCTAAGGATATCTTTTTGGGCAATTAAATTAACTAAAAGCATGGCATCGTGATAGGCCAATAATGCCCGTGATGTAATCTGCCTGCTCCTTTTTCATACTTAAAAAGCTAGTAGTAAAGTGTACATTTACTTTGTGTTGTCCAAATGTTATGCACATAATTATTAAACCACAGCCTAGACTTCGAACAAAGAAATCGTAACCCACTAAACAAGTGCGTAACCTACCTGTTACGAGCGGGTTAGAATTAACCCGCTTAAGCACGATAATAATCAGCCAAGCGTAACGAAAAAATGTTAACCCACTTAATTTCACCATGTAAAGAGGCTTATTGTTTTGAGTTGCAATATTTTTTTCTTTATTTACAATTTTCTTATAAAAATAAATACAAGAGTTTTTTAAAACAGTATCCATGATCGGGGCCAACTACTTAAAATAACATTTTCATCATTATATTCAACTACCATATTACCATCGAAAGTGTAAGTTAAGTAATGACTAACATTTACCGTACTTCCCAAGTGAACAATTAATTATAGAAGTCAATTCGTAACCAACATATTCCCCGTTAAATTTAAATGTAAGACATCTATCAGGTATCACTTTTCTCAAACATTTATTGTAGCCATTCACATCTGGACTTTTTATAACGAAACTTGAATATCCAAGTATTTTTTTCTATCACAACAGATCAAATTATTAACATTTTCACATTCAAAATAACTGCTAAGCTTTTGCGTTTTCGACAAAGACAAGTCAGATGATTGTTGAAGTTACCCTGTGTTGACAATCTTTACAATTTGCATTTATTTGTAACTTGAACAAACTAGTTAAACCACACATCGAAAAATTAAACAAAAACATAAACTCACTAACATCATAGTGTATATGAGGTGTCATCTGAAAATCAATGCAAATCACTTCATACAAACTTTTCAATTTTACTACATCTAAAATTTTATCCGCTAAAAGACAAATAAATGAGGCAATTTTTTCACTGGTTGTACTGTTGTTACCAAGGTTTTTATTATGTGTCTTTGAAACAATACTTTTTACAGCCTGTAAAAATGAATTAAGCCAGCAATTATTAGCAAAGTTGGGGAGACCAATTCCAATTGCATCCTTATTACGAGAATCGATATAACTTTTATCACACCTTACAGAATCTTGTACGAGCGCATATAACATCCACCTTCGAAATATTTTTGAATCAAAATTAGTTTTACTTTTGTCCATGAAATCACAGCAAATAGAGTCAACCACAAAACAAACACCACAACTACTAAAATCGGTTTAAAAATATTACCTTCAAAAAATTGTTGAATAACAGGTATCAAATGTGCTTTTATATTTGACTCTAAAAGACTTCAAATTAAAATTACCAGAATCATACAACGTCAGTGTACATTTATTCTTATTAAACCACAATACTCTGAAATGTTTCTGGACTAATACTGGGAAAAATACATGATTGCGAATTTCTGTATGTTTGTTTAAAATAGGCTTGAACAGCGTTTTTAAATTTTTGTATATTTTTCCAATTAAAATTTGTCCAACTACAATGATATCTAAACAACCAAAGTCTTCATTAAAGAATTACACATATTAACAGTTCTTTAATACATAACAATCCACCACTCTATCTGTTAACCAACCAAACGTAGACTTATGACATCCAGTTGCCAAAAGGGCACGATATGTTTTACCAATTGGATTTGTGCAAAGGGTTCACAAGTCAAACCATGACATTGATTGCTTGTTGCTAGTTACCAGAGCTTTATCCGAAATGCAATTTTTTAGGTTGCATTGGCGCCAAATGAAATTTGAAAGAGGTTCAAATAAATTCTTAATTTTATCTTGTTCAGGTAAAAATGTAAAACTTTTCATGGCAGGAGTTAGTATTAGGTTTTTTAACCAACTGTTTGCTTTTTAGATTTTTCAAACCAAATAATGCAGAATCAGCAAACAATTTTTCTTGGATTTTAATAGCAGCATGATAGTTAACAACAAAATCATCAATTCTAGCCATTCTTTTTTTACTTGAATAATTTTGCTTCATATCCCCAAAGTGACTTTCGATAACACCTTGGGTTGAGTTATTTTGCAAAATTGTTTGAAACTTTGATTGCTTTAATATTTTACACTTTGCTTTGTAAGTCATATACCAATTATTTTGATCCTGGTTGGATTTGCCTTTAACAATATGACGTGACAGATCTCCTAGCAAAAGTTTTGAGGTTGAACAAATTCGACAAAGGATAATTTTAATTACTTTTTGACAAAAAAATGGATCATAATATATATTATTAGGGGACTCCGTTTTTTCAATTAAATTAAAAAGATATTGACCCGCATTAAGACATATATCAAGTTTAAACCAATAAAAAAATGGCGATGTTTTATCCTGAGCTTTACTGGAAAAAATAAAATCACTACTGGCATTAAGAACAATGCAGTCAAAATCATGGTTTGCTTCATTTAAGTCTGCTTCAGAACATTTTAAATGATTAAAATGTTTTTTCACATATTCTGATGTATACTTACAATTAGTTAATACAAAAAAGCTGTGTACGTACCATGGCATTGAGCTTTGAAAAACTTTCACAACAAAACATTAAATTTAACATGTAAAAATTAATCATGACAACACTTTTTGTTTCTAGCATGTTTCATACAAAATACTTTAGCTGCTTTCATTGTGTGACTATAGCAATTATGAACAATTGTTTTGTGCAAATCAGCTTTTTCATGAATGCCGCATACGATTCTAAAACAAGGCGTGTTTCTTGGCACATAGCCTTAAGTACCCCATTCCACATGGCCATACAGCCATCAACAATAATAACTAGGGCTGTTTTTTTTGCCTGGCCACATCACGTAAAACTGAAAACAAAAAACTTTCCAAAAAGTGACTAATGCTTACTTGCATCATGATCTGAAGACACAAAAGTAGCAACTGGTAGTGGAACACCTCCTTTTGTTGGATTATGAACTAATAATGTGTAAACCTGAAAGTCACTAAAACACTCTGCACGACGTATGACACTACCAGTTGCATCCAAATACAAAATGTCCTTCTGACAAATTTCAAAATAAACAACCAATTGTCTAACAAAAAGGCGCCATTCTTTGCATACTATATCCAAATTTACATAATACCATAACTTGCTAACCCTGTGTCCTAAATTAGATTTACTTTTGATATTATTTAAAACTGAATGTGAGGGCAAATATGTATAAGCTCCCTGTAAACGCTCTTCTTTTGTTAAATTTTGAAAAAGTTTTTTCCATATTGTTGTACTGCGGTGCGGGCCTGCAGAGATTTTGCTAGTTTTTTGCGAAATATTTCAGTAACACGCCTGCGCTTTTTACACCCCTTCTTATGATGAACGTGTGCCACTAATTTTAACTGTTGCTTTAACTTTATCCTTGAAAGAATGAAAATTAATTGAAATGTCGTGCCCACAGTACAAAGTTATTGTTCCCTCTTTATAAAACTGGTCAGCTACTCCCTCCCTTCCAACTAAATAATGACTAGAAACATTAGGCACACACTCGCAGTACACCCCTCTTAGCTTTTTTAAAACTATTTCCTTATAATAATTGGACGATTTTTGGTCATTCTCTTCCACTCTTCTAATGTTAAAGTAAAATCTTTTGTCAAGTTTACAATTTTCAACTAATTTTTTATCCATTTGGGCCAAATCACACAAAACATCTCTATCAATCCAGGATGAAGTATTGGAAAAATCATTGCTCCCTGAAGAGTTTAAGGAAGAGATTGATTCACTTTCATAGGTTTGATTGTTGTCATTTTCTATGTTTATATGATCATCACAATAATGTTAAATCTGTTTTGTTAAAAGGTACAAGATTTTGTTTATTGTAGGAGAAAATAGATATATTTAGATCATTTTGGGCGGGTGATAACATTGTCTAGGGTGGTTAGCTTAGACATTTTGCCCTCACAAACTAAATCCAAGGTATGCCATCTAGACTCTGGATATGCAGATGGGGAAGAATTTTCAAAAATGCAAGGAGGGTGAAACCAATCCTTCATTTAGGTTTACATTAGAATCAATATTTAAAAATTTATTCCTAAAGCTAATATCAAGATTAGAATCCAAATTATTAACAACAGAGGAAGAAGACAAACACTCTGTGACCATGGGTGCTTCCAAACTTAAATTCTCAACTGGCAAGTCAATACTGGAGTTATCATAAATAGGACTAACATTATTGTCAGCATCCAAAGATAATTACATTACTTTTAACTATTCAAATTTTCAGCTGAAAAGTCTGCGATTAAACCATCAACATTAATTCCATCTGCAGCAAATCAACACAACCACTGATGTTATATATCAATCTAAACTGTTTAATAACTTGTTGGCGGAAAATTAAATTTGATGACCATTTTTTGGGGTTTTCTTGAAATTAATTTTAAATACTTTATAGCAATTGACCTTGGAAGTTCATGAGAGATGTTATCTAAAACTTTGGCAAGGCTTATGACTGAATGTTCCGTGAAACTATTGCTTTCTGAGTTTTGTAAATGCAAGACATGCCTGGCATTACTCTGGCGTTTTAGGTCTAAGATTTTTTGTCGAATAACCGGTTCATAGACGTAAAATTCGTTTTAAACTTTGTTTGTACGATTTAAATTGTGGATATTTTTTAGTGTAAAGTTTTGCAGACTCTTTGTCCAGATTTGAAATTCCTTTTGAAAATAGGAATGTGGCAAGAGTGTGAATTTGTTTGTTAATCGAGATGTTTATACAGCCGCCAATCCTTACAGACAAATAATTGATTTTTTGTTTGCATAGTCTCAAACTTCGATCAAATTTTTTTGCAGATCTTGAAGTTGAGCAAAATGCCTTTTCTTTTCTCTATCATAAACGAGCCAATCATGCTTTACTAAGGTCTTGTAGAAAAAATCGCCCATTTTTTTCGCTGTTCTTCTTGTCCTCATTCGTGTAATTGTTGGCAGAATTCACCAAGGTTTTCTGTATATTAACAATATTATCGGTAGCAGTATTATCGTCTACTATTCCCTCCACTGGCATTTGAGTTTCTGATGTATCGGATGTATCCTCCACTTCGGCCGTTGTACCACAAACAGTGATCTCACTTGCGTCTTTTGTGCCACTGGTTCATGAAAACATAAACTGCCTCAGCTAAGGCTTTGGTAGCAGCCTTTTTATTTCGGTCTGCTCTTGGCATGGTGAAAAGAAAATCGTGGGCCTTAATGCACATTGCTTACGATCGTCGGTAACAAACATATGGGTTAAATTTTTTATTCGGATACTAACAAAAATAATAATTAATCTGACAAATCATAAATTAAAGATGAAAATCCAAAAATTTGCTGTTGTATTTACACTTGCTGAGCCATTGTTGCCTTTCGCAGGGAACCGCGTATATACATAAAGTACTTTTTTCATGCAATTTGATTGATGTTGAGGCAACTTTTAAATTTAAAAACCGTGTTGTTGGAAAATTGCTTAAAAGAGAATTCACACAATTATTAAACCATTTATTGCCACATACAGTTTTACTACATGCTGTATCAATAATAGCTGAAGTCAGTGTTTGCCACAAAAATTGTATTTTTAACCATATCAGTTATTAAAATTAAATTGGTTATGCTGCAGTCCAATATTATAGGTAATATTAACCAATAATTTTGGTTCTACTACACAATATTATTTGTTATTACAAACACACTGGTTGGTTTAACCGCCTATCTTGACATAAATGCACATTTTCTTGGGTAAAACAAACATTTATTTCAGAAGGTCGCAACATAAAAATGGTGCGCACAAAGCAGTTAGAGGTTAAAATACCCAATAAAGCGTTAAAAGTTGTATACAAAAGAAAAAGAACGAATACAAAACATCATTTGGGAATACAGTAGATTACTCAATCATATGCAGTTAAATGTTAGTTAATTGCACAATAATTTCGTTATACTTCGTTTTCTTGATTGCAGAATCGTGAAAACTATCAATGCAAATACCATGCAAGTTGGGCTGTTTTAGGGTACTGCATATTAAACACAAAAAAACATTTGAAGCAAATTTCCACTGCCTCATGGATGCTTTTTTCAGTTCATACACTGTTTGATTGACAAGTGTAAAAACCTGGTGAGGGTTCAGGATACTATCACCCAGAACTAGAACTTGCGGCTGCCAAGTTAGCATAACATTGGATACGGAAGCTTCTTTCTTCTTCTTGTACTCTTCTATGGTGTGCCGATCTTTAAATAAAATATAACTGGTAACTAACTTAATGCGAAACTTGTTTTAACATTTTTAAACTTTTTGTCATTCACTGTTAATGCCAAATGTAAGCATTTTTTAATTACTGCTGTTTGAGCAAGCATTCTATTTGCGGAAGTCAATCAACTGCATTGTGAAGATAGGATGACCACACTATTTTATAGGTATCTGCAGGTAATTTAGCTTATCTGAACACTAAAAATAGTGTTTAAAATATAGATTAAACGAATAATGGCATATTTTGGCTTTTATTTTATGTAACAAAAATGTAATTAATCCGTGGAAAAAAATCTAAAAAGGTTTGATTACCAATGTTTAGGTTAAGCAGTTATCGGTTTGGAACCATTTCTTACCGGCTGTAAGTCTATGAAATCACTCCTACACTCAGATAAGGTGGGGTTGTCCCATTTGAAAGTTGCTTACTGGTGTGTGTTGGCAATATATTAGGCAGTAAATAAAGAGTGCAGCATTTATCAAGGCATCTAAAAAAACAATTTCCTTTTTAAATTGTTGCTTTGTGATATTTTAAATCAGGGAGTCGAACCGTTGACTCTTTCGGTTCAGGTTCGGTTCGGGTTCACGGATTTGTTCGGAATCCTGTTCAGCTCCGGTTCGACTCCCTGTCTCAAATCGCAGAATACATATAGTTACATGTATACCTTTATTACTTTGCTCATTTTCAAATAGATTTTTATTTTCCATTTCCTTTATTAGCTGAATTGCCAACTTGTCTCTCGATTGAAGTTTAATAACTTTAAGTATTTTAGCAGCAACATTAAAAATCTTCGAAAAATCTAGATTTACCTAACCAAACAAAAACACAAACTGTGAAAATAAAGTACCAAAAATAAAAAATTATTCACTTGAAAATTTAACAGTTCTATCTTATTTACAGTTAATTATAATTCAAACTTGTACCCATGTATAGCCACATTGGTCATTAAGCGAGGAAAGCGAGAGAGTAATTCCACAATCATTGGACCTCCAATGTCGCCTTGCATCAAATGTTTTTTGCAATATACTCTTGCACTTTGGAAAATGGAGTTTTATCATACCTTCAACAACAAAATTTCATTTAATTAATATTACAAACCTGAAAATGTTGGCACATCCTTTAACTTTGTCGAACATTCAAAATTCTTTCCTGAAGAAAACCTGACGCTGGTAAACCATCGCAAGCTGGTTGAAATAGGTGTTGTAAATAAAAATGAAGGTGTTAAGTTGCAATATTACATAAACAAACATTTTAATAGTTTAATCTTACATAGCCAGGAGGCGAACCACAGTGCATCTTCGGAAGTTGCATAACTATTTATTTTGCTAAAGTTATAATAAAGTACTTTTAGCATAAAAACCATCTGTTTCCCGTAAAAATGAACTTACTGAGTTCCACATTTTTCCATTAGGCTGTTAACCAGTACTTGCACCAATTGACAACGGCTTGTTGTCGACAAAAACGGTTGCATTCCATATTCCTTTATAATTCCAATACCATATGGATTTTTCAGTAGTATTTCTTCAATATCCTGAAAATATGACTATTTTAAAATACCAACTTTACCATACAAATATGGATGCAATGCATTAAAGAGCGCATGCTCATACAAATAGCAAATGGTTTTAATTGAATTTCGTCACTGCATGACATAGATGTGTACAAATAACACTTGCAGCCTAAGTTCTTTTAAATGTGTTTCTAGTAAACAATGTCACATATATATTTACTACTAGATATCTTCATTAAAAAAAAAACTCAAAAACATGTTAAACTTCTCACATAATTCACTGAAGCAAGAAATTTTTTTCGTGGGGTGTTGCTGCTTCAGAGAAATTTAATTTATTGTGTACTAACTTGGCCAGCTGTTGAATCTGTCATACTTGAATTTTTACACAATTCAACAATCACAAAACATAAAACACTTAAATGTAAAACTTGTTTTACTCTTAGGTATAGCATTGTGAGTAGAAATAACTTGCACCAAACAAAAAATGTATCTATAACAGTAAGTTTTCAGGATTATACAAATAAAGTCAGAAAACAGTCTAATACCATGGTTTATGTTGGCCACAATAGTTGCGTTTGAGTGTGTATGGATTATAATCTTTTAAATCATCAAATCTTATAACCTCTTGTAAACCAGTATACTCAATATCGTAAGAAAACCAATGCAGATTAAAAAGATTGGCATTCCACAGCTCAACAATAAAGTAAACTCTAGTACTTTGCCTAGATCTGGAAGCCCAGATTCCTCAATAACATGTAATACAACAAATAGATTTAAGTGGTAATTAATACCAAAATGCTGGAGCAGCGAAACGGAAAAGATAGTATCTTCTACATCTAAATATTTATCTAAAGATAGCAAATCAGCAAACCTTATGTTGGCATAGGATACCATTTTTTCTTTAAAGAAAAGACAGGATAATTGCATTTGGTGTCTAAAAGCCATGGTTTTACAAATATTTTTAAAATTGCAAGTGACATGACTAATTTGTCGGAAGAAATTATGTTTTGCTTCGAATCTCATGCACCAAAACATCTTGGATAGTGGAGCAAATAGTGTTACGCAATTCAGGAAAAAGGCAAACAAAGGTTTTAAGATGTTCCTGTATCAGACACTGCAAAAAGTATGTTGAGCCCCCCGTTGCAACAAGGTTCTGCACACAGCTGTTCAGTCTGCAAGTAGTGCGGTTTCAAGCGAAAAAATCACGTCTGGTGTGAATACCCCGTCGCTTGCCGTCGAACGCAAAAACGCGCCACCTGCCGCCAACCGCGTCTGGTGTGAATCTTGCTTTAGCCTCTGCTAGCATATCCAAAAGACAAAATTCTTCACAACATAGGGACAAACAACTTCAAATTGTTTAATGTATTAAGTATGTGCACTTATTAACAATTCCGAAGTGTGACTTTTTGTTAGCCAAGTTTAGTTCTACAAGATGACTTTCATTCTTTATCTCTTAAACAGAAACTTTCCTTGGCAAAAGATGACTGCATCTCTTCCTTATTTATGCAGCAAAATCTACAGCAGTAGCCTGAACTAAAACATTCAACGAATCCAAACAGCCCATGAATTCCCAGATTGTCCCCACATATTTTACCTATATGAACCTTTACATTTATTAACTTTCTATCCACTGAAATTTTAAAGCCAGTACGTGACAAAATTTGTATTTCATCAACAATAGTATTAGGAATTTGATTCATTCCATATTTTTTTTAAAAACAATTTGACAAGGCAGTTATACACATGTGGCAAATTAAGAATGTTATAATAAAAAAAAACAAGTTTATATATATATAGACGTGTGTGAACGACCCAAAGGATTGACTGTTTCCATATCATCATTAAAAATATTGAGAAATATTCAGAACAAAAATTTTTTTGTGTGATTAAAATTTCCATTGAAAAAATACCACCATTTATGTTTTTTCTAATATTTTGCCAAACACCAGGTAGTTCTAAAAACGATTTAAGTGTTGTTTCAATAAAAACATGATAATACATGTCATTTACAATGTTTTGCCTGCTTCCTTTGCCATCTTTACTTGGTACAAATTCAGTTCGCTGACCCAAAATTTTTTCATCGGGCTTAATAAACGCACCACAATTTTCAAAAAATTTAAGTTCATTATAGTTTGTGTCCATGTTTTCAAATATATTGTTGTAATGGGACATTTCTACTTCAATGCAATCCTTAATTTCAGAAAACTGCAAATTTTTGGAAAATGTTTTATTAATATTCTTAATTAAATTTATTTTTTTACCACTGACAAGTTCAGAAACCAATATCTTTGTTTTTCCTCTTTGACAAAATTAAGAACAGCTCCAGTCACAAAAGTGTTTGTTCGAAGTCTGGCTAAAAACACTGCAGAGTTCCACATTAAACTATTAGAAATGTGAGACATATCATCATCACTATTGGAGATTGATATTTCTTGAGCATTGTTAGACCAATCAAATAGGTCTTTATCTGGTAACGCAGTTATCCGATCAGAAAGTATACCACAAAGAGTGTTTGCTCCAGATAGCAGGTGATTGATTTGGGACAACTTCTTGAACAGTTTTCGTTTTAAAATGCGAGTTTACAAGGTGCTTATCTGGAAAATGACCGAGAGCAGTTTTCTGGAAAACATACCAGTACATGAAATCCATCCACAAGTGAATGTTCTTCACGAAAATGTCGACCAAGACGAAACAAATAAACTGATTCATGGCATTTAAAACATAAACATTTCTTATCCATAGTAAATATACTTCTATGGTAAAATAAAAATTATATTTTTCTCTAAAAAAACATATTATTTTGAAATGGCAGATCAGGCATCACAAAATGATCTAAGAGAAATAAAAACGTGTACTGTTTTTTTAATTTTTATGGCTTAATAAAACATCTATAATGAAGAAAGCTCACATATGACTATCAAGCTCAGCTAAAAGTCAGTAAAAAAAATAATTTAGTGGCCCACCTCTGTGATGGCAGCCATTTCCTTAAGAAAGATTACTCTATGTCCCACTTTCGGTATAAGTTCCTTAACGTCACTCATTGATAGCAATAGAAATGATTCTTCTGTTATCTAATTAAGCTTTTAATACTGGTTTACATTGTAATATAGGCTTCATTTATTTTACTTAAGATACAAATTATACATAAATATGAGGAAAACTTAATACTTCCATGAAAAAATCCGACGTATCTCTTTGGGCGGGAATAAATGTCTCTTGAAATACATTACCCAGTATATTTGTAGTGGACACGACAGTTTAACTGTTTAATACAGGATTGAAGTGTTCTTGTTTTCAAATAGCACGGGTGTAGCCTATACTTGGCTTTCTGCATAGCAGAGCTCATAGTAATCATACATGGCTAGTACGTTTCTTCAAAAGTTACCTAAGCGATATTTCTTACCTGAATAAATTGACGTCAATATGTACTACGCGTCTGCGAAAACGGTTTTCTTTTGTGTTATGTCACAATGAGAGAGTATTCCTATAATTTTTATTTAAGCTTGGTTGCATTTTACACAGTTTATGTTTTGTTTACTAGAAAAAAGACAATGGCAAATGACATCAATGTGCTTTTTCACCAGTCACGTTGGTAACAATGACAAATAATGTTGGAAAAGCTAAACAATAGGCCTAAACCAATCGAAATTGGTAGGGCTCCAACCAATTTTTTTTTAGAGTGTATTCTTGCTATCAATACAATGAAAACCACAGAAACAAGCAACGAAAAAAAAGGAATCAAGTGAAAGAAACAGAGTTCAGCACATCATAGTTTTGCCATCTGCGCCACGCTTCAGTTGTTTTGGTTGGGTTATTTGTTGTGTTTTCTTTATTGTCATAATTCATCTGTATCTTTTTCCAATTGAGCCCACTTCTTGTCATGGAACGAATTATGCATCCATCATTTTTAACATATGACATAATATCATTAATGCTTTTGTTTATGCATTGTTTTCTTTTTTCTTCTATCTTCCTGTTCGTCGTCACTTAAATATTTTTCGTGATTCTTAATTTCGGCCCTGTTCCCTGCTGTTATTCTTCTAACATCTTTCTTGCATTTTCTTTATCATTTCCATAGTCTCCTTTTTTTTTTAAATATCTAAAATGTAGCATCAAAATTTCTTTTGCTGCTGCTACGAATACGCTCGAACACTTTGTCTCTGTTTAAAGTGGTGTTTTGCCTGATTTATTCAATCCAGCGATGAGACTCATGTATCTTTTGGAATGCTGGCTTCAAGAATGTTGCGCCATGCAATTTTTATTGTACAGAAAAATGCAAAATCTACTATCTCTTGTTCCTCGCATGGTTGGACAATGTTTGCAGATGGGTGAGAACTTAAATTGTCTCCGATTAGCACTTTCTTCTCCTGCAGTCGTTTCAGTTGAGGTAGAGCAAATGTGTTCGAATCAACAATCTTCAAAACACTTGCTCCTTCTGGGCACCCAAGGTTCGTAGCCTTGTAGACTCTACATAAAAAGCTGGGATTTTTTAACCTTTAGCCCCTTTTAGGGACAAATCTAGGGATTTTGTTGATCTAGGGCTTTCCCCCAATTTGTTAAGTATTAAATTTTGTTTTGTTTCACTTTCTGTGATTTGAAGTTTTAAGATTCGTATTTTCATCATTTCACGTGATCCAGTTCCCCGTTTTAATAGGCGGCCACTTGAGGAAAACGTGCGCATGCACGAGCGTCGAGCGCGAATGTTGTCTGCTGACAAACTGCTACTGCTGGCTAGTTGTTGTATAGTTGTGAATTGGAAATTGACTCGACAGTAGAGAGGTTATGTGTCATCGATCCGCATTTGTTAAGCATACCAAAACACAACTGCACTAGGGTTCTTCTCCGGGAATGTTTCGACGGGAAATTCCCGAGATTTCCCGCGAAATTTTGTTTTATTATCCCGGGTATTCGACAACATAGCAAAACTTTAAAAAGATTGTCGTTTTTCGAGTAATATAAAAAAAGTAGTACTACCATGTTATAAAGTCGTTGCTTAAATTGCTTTAAAGAAAGCGCTGAAAAAGATGAACAAATACACCTTGAAAACATGGACAGTAGCTGAAGCGAAAAAGGTAGTTTACGAAATATCATCAACCAAGCTAAAAACATAACCTACGACGGAGTCCAACTCGACACAGATGAGTTGCTGCTGTTAGTGCTCATAGAAGCAGGACTGGAAGCAAGAGGAGAACAAGGGGGCATCCAATATTCGCCCCACATCATGCATGCTCCATGGAGAGGCGGGAAAAGGTAAATTCTGTTGGGAAAATATTCTGTATGCCTCCATAATGACGAACGACTCCCAAGGAGTGGGGCAAATGGCGCTACGCTTCCGTCATAAGGTCTTGAAGGTGGACGACGCAGGTCCTTCGTTCTTCAACAACGACGCCGCCGCCATAAAGTTTATGCACCACAATGCGTGGAGTGCTAAAACACATGGCGACCGGCAGGATAACGAAGCGAACCTGCGCCTTCATAACAACCAACACCAAGAATCCCTATAGTGAAGATGGCAGCGCTAGAAGACGCCGAACCAATGAGAAGAAGATTCGTAACAGCAGAGTGGACTGAAGAAAGCAAAACGCCACAACTCGGAGAACAGAAACGCATCACAAGCGACATGACGGACGACCTATAATAGAACTCACCAAAGATATCATCCAAAAATTAGAAGGCCAAAAAATAGGAATACAACAAAAGCTCATACCAATCGCGGAGTACGTCCGAAAATCAACCACATCCTAGAGCAAACAACAGACTCAGAAGAAGAACAAGAAGCAGAAGACGCAAGCCAAACAACATATTGCAGTCAAGCAAGTAAAAGATCATGCAGCAGCAACGACACGGAAGGGTCCAGAAGAAGCAATGGCAGAAGATTGTGTATATGTATATGTGTATATTTTCTACTACAACATTTACATAAATACACCATATCTCGAGACAGTCTGCGCAAATCCCCCTTCCTCCTGCGACAATCCCTTATTTCATCAGCACGGCCCCAATATTTTCCTTTTATTATTTAATTCATTCCTGTGTTAAACAACCCCCTTCATTTATTAATTATTTTTATTCGCAGCCAAACATTCATGGCGACGGAGGCCGCGCGTGCGACGCGCAGTACTACTCTGTAGGCGAAGCCTTTTTTTTATTATTGTCTTTTGGGTTTCTCAACCGTGGCCCTCGGCCCCCCTGGGGGGCCACGGAGCTGTCATCGTGGCAAAACCGTGTCACTGTTTTCAGTTTTTTAGTTAAACTCAAACTTGTAGTGTTAATAACCTTCTTTGACCTATTGTTACGCATTTTTTTTTACAAGTTATTCTCTCTACCTGCTGTTCGTGAGAAGTTTTGCAACAGTCGACCTCAAGCTTGCAATTCTTTGTCTGTCGCCTAATTGCATTTGTTACGTCACTTACAACCAACATTTGTGTTTTTCTAGTTTACTCAGTTATTTATTGTAACGTTTAACCAGCATTTTAATTACCGCAAGTTTGCGCAATGTCTGAACTGCTCTGTGGTGATGTCAAAAGCGTCATTACTAGCCTCAAAACTTAAAAAATCACCGTGATAAAAATGATTCTCGACGAAAGAATGATGCCGCCACAAATTCTAGCTAATTTTTTTATAATCGAGGGGGGTCACGGGGCAGCGCTTATAAACCGGTGTACAGTCCTTTGTGGCTTTGACCAAACATTTATAGCGATGGGCATCATTCAAATACAGACTCAGAAGAGAAGAAGGTGTTTAGCAAAAGCAAAGAACTGCATAGGAAAACAGGAGGCTTAAATTGCGAGGTAAAT
This sequence comes from Ascidiella aspersa, assembly GCF_963924565.1. Taxonomy (NCBI): domain Eukaryota; kingdom Metazoa; phylum Chordata; class Ascidiacea; order Phlebobranchia; family Ascidiidae; genus Ascidiella; species Ascidiella aspersa. The sequence continues at coordinate 7,413,865 of NC_139451.1, forward strand.
TAAACAAAAACGTCAATATTTTTTGCTGGGGCAACCGGAATCGAATTTTAAATGAAGATGAGATGGAGGCGCACTTAAAGGTGTCCACATGTATCCAGCTTTAAAACCAAATACATAACTGGTGTAAATGGGTAAGAAAAGCTTAAAAAAATAAACAAGAATAGTTTTACAAGTTTAGACCATTTTGTATAGCTAAATCTTCAGTAGCGAAGACACTCGTTTTGGCCTTATACCATGACGAAAAGCAGTGATGGAGATGAAAGACAGCAATGCATTTCCTTTATAATGTTTTGTTTTGCTATGCCAAAACGAAACCTTCTAGAGACTAAAAGAACATTTCAACAAAAAGCATGAAGTCACTGAAAATCATAATTCGCTTCGATTCGATATTTGATAAAGTTCATATAATACTTACTATAATAATCAAACTATTCTTTCGAATAGCAAAATCTGCCTGACGTCATTTAGTTGCAGCAGTTGCGGCTTGCGTAGCGCACCACTTGCCTAGAACAGTTGGTTTAGGTTTTTAGATACTGATGATGCTTTATAGCGAAATATATTTATCTGATTTTCGGTTTACTAAGTTTGGTACTTAGTTTAATCTTTATAAAACTTACTATACTAATAATATATATTTTCAATAATTCTTTGGCAAAAAATAGAATCTTTTTATGAGTCGATTATCTCTATTTAAAATCTTATATTTCCATATTTTGGCTTTTTCTAACAAAATGTAATGTTCTTAACCTTTTTACTTGTATCTTTGAGAGATGGGTTGCTACTTTTAATGTATATTTACGACTCTGAATAGGAATGCCTAATACTTGATATTTCATACCGATACCCAATATTTTGAGCAAAAAAGCGCAACAGTAAACTCAAATTTCATGAACAATTATGCATAGGGTAACTGTGGTAAACAAAATAAAAAGGTTGAAACATATTATCTAAATATTATATTTTACAAAAGTTCTGTATAACACACCAAACGGCCAATGTTACTAATAGAATAGGTTTGCGAAACTCCTCCACAAATTGCCTTGAAAATTTTCATTAACACATATTTTAAATCTTGATCGAATTCAGAGACGCGGGAAATGCAAGTTTGTGAGAAATCTTTTGAATGTATTTTCCATGTATCACTTTTTAAAACAAGACATTTGGCTTGTTTTACAAATGAACTGAAAGTTTTAATAAAGACAATAAGAATTTTCTGGATTCCGCAGAATAAATTTATCTTCACTATATTAGCAACGGTATACGCTAGCCGGTGAATAACCACCCAGCAGACCTAGAACTTCGTTTTTGCTTTATAGAAGTGTATCTCTTATTCGAACAAATCTATCGAACAGTTTTTACCTTGTTTTCTTTGGTGTTTTTATACTTTTTTTCACCGGTAGTCAGTAAAACAGCATACACGAGTGGTTGATGACTTCAAGGCACTACTAATGCAGTACTTGAAACAACAATATGCTGTTTTAAATCAATGTATTTCTTATAGGTCAAAAAATATTCGCCCTAGTTATAAAAATTTTAATGCTGTTTACGGCATTGCTAGCGTCAATACTTTTTTCCAGTAAAAAAACCTTGCAACTGCTAAAGCTGTTAGTTGAAATTGCCACTGACCAAGTTAGTGACCAGTGAGAGTGTACAGCGTATTTAAATGGTCTGTAACAGCTCTACTTTTGTAATTAGCATGTCTAGTTGGGTTAGGCTTCTGTAAAAAACAAAATTATAAAATACCTATAGATGGCTGTTCAATTTTTGAAGTCTCTCATGCAACTCTTTTCACCAACGTTCGACCTGCAAAATAAAATAATAAATTATACCCAGCAAAAAAATGGTGTCAATTTGGCCTATTCTATACCATTACGGCTTGTTTTTTCAGATTTTTGGCTTGAAACTGGCTTATACACAGCCAAGACGTGGCTCATTTATCACTTATGTAAAAAGCCAAACACGACTCAAATTATGTGTGATTTTTTTGCTCGTGGTGAGCAATAGTAATGGCTCATCTACCCCTGAAACTTGGCTTGGGTTAAGCTAATCCTAAAAATCCAGTGTTGAGCCACATCTTTAGAACTGTATTCAAGCTGGCCTTCATAGAGATATGCACAAAATTAGCACCTGCTAACAGTTTATGGGCTGCAACGAATAATTTTACAGCAAATTTAACAAAAAAAACAGGTGAAATCAATATACAATCAGCCAATGAAAAGTTTAACCAATCATTCTTCTTGGTAATCTAAAGAGTTTGAAATCTTGAATGAAAATTATTTTTTACATGCTCAAAACTTCATCACAGCCTGTATTATTACCTGTGAGTATAAACTCCAAGGCTTAGCACTTAACAATATGAAAGATTTATAAAACAAAATAGGTTTTTTGGCGCACCCTGTAGGCGGAAGAGAATAAAAAAGGCATTTAAAACTTAATGCAACATTACCACGGGGAAAGATTCTTTACAACGTTTGACACAACTGTTTTCAAATACTTTTTTACTCGATGTCATCAAAGGGTAAAGTGTCTGTGCTGGTACTGCTGTCACTGCCACATGTAGACCTTTTTTCGGAAGCTTGGTTGAGGTTGCCTCGTCTTATTTCACGACCACCATCCCAGTCAGTAACCCCAGCCAGGGTAACTTTAATTTCGTTTTCTATGCTTTCGATGGTTGCATTTTTAAACGAGGTAAACTACTGCAACAAACCTAATAAAACAAAAATAAAAATTAAATGATTTTAATTAAACAGGTCTACGTTTGACACTTTTATAAACATATGCACAGTATATAAATAACATTAATCTGCATTACATCTTTGTAATTGTAGAATTATATATGCATTATATATAATAGGAACAAAAAATACAATGAACTTACGTGTTAAAATTTTGTATAAAGTTGGTGTCATTTCTTTGTTGATTGTAAAATGTTATTTATCAAAGTCAGACTGTGTGTAAAACAATTGGGATGTGAAGTTAGCGAGCAGACTTGTTTATGACAAACCTCGTTACCTCAATAACCAAGATGACATTCAACTCCATCTCGTTAGAGGCCGGTTAAAAATCAAAGTTTTTATTATTGCCAAAGAATGAACTTTTTTTTCAATATTTTTTGTGATGTTTATTTGAGAAAGCGTGAAAAATGCCACATTTGTGTAACTTTTACCCACAAGTAAAATATTTACATGCAGTTTTTTGCACTTAAAAAAATGTGTTAATTGTGTTGTGTGGCACTTTCTTCACAGGACAAAATATGTTGGTTTAACAACACCAGGTTAATTTTTGTTGTTATAATTTAACGTTTTTTTTTCAAACTGTCAAGATTTGCTTTATTAAATTTATAAAAAGGTAAAATGTTTTAAAATATGGATTGCAAGGGCTAATTGTAACGACATTACGTTCAATGTGCAGTTTAGGCCTATAAAACCATTATTATTTGTACGAACAACTTTTAGTTTAAAGCGTGTTTTACAACTAACTTTTTTATCTTTCTACGAAACAGTAAAAATCAGCTATTTGCTACTAAAAAAGAGAACATTCAAACCTAAATTACTCGAGTTAAACTAAACAGAGTAGTTGTCAATGTTTTAGTGCGAAATGTGAAAAATGAAATGAAATATTTGTAAGCTTTTAGTAGTATTGCGTTTATTATTTAAACAATTAATTACTTAAACCGGGGTGCACACCCTGCGGCCGTTGACTATATTACATGTTTAGGAAATTCAAAAGTGGTATAACCGAATTTCCGTGTCTGTCTTTATTGTGTTTTAGTCCATTTGCACTATGTAATTGTAATATTGTGCGCCGCGTTACTAAATAAGACATAATAAATGCTGGTGTCTTTTAACAATATAGAAGTTCATTTCATTTGAATTGAAAGTTTTGCCAATTTAAACCCAATAAACGCATTGCATTTGCGCTTCACGCGATTAGACCTTTTTTAGTTTTGTATGGTTTCGCACGAGTTCGTTAGAGAACTTCATGTATGTTTACAATTAATTGGGTTATGACGTTAAAAATATTATACTGGCGGACTATCAATCAGGCCGTTACAGCTAAAAGGTTATGCACACCCCTGACTTAAGCAAATAAATCTTAATTAATAGAAATGTATATCTAACAGATATTTCTGAATTTCGTTATTTAGGAACATCGAGATGCCAGTATCCTGCAGCGACACATGTCCTCATCCTGCACAGCAGTACATCCGATTGAATATGCCATTCAAACACGAATAATAATACCTCGGGTTCTACTGTTTTGTTTCTTTTGTCAACGTTGATTTTTAATAAAACTTTAAAGCAAGCACAATGTTGTGAGTACGTTTCTGGTAGTCTACATTTACTACGTACAAGGATAGTCAGTAGTAATAAATGTTTGCGATTTATCGTTTTACAAACGGTAGTTTTTCCGTACAACGTTGTGTAGGAAAGTCAGTAATAAATGTTTGTGTTTTACGTTTTTAGAAAGTCAGAATTGACGTAAGATATGATGTGGTTTTAAAAACGATGCCGGGACTTTACACTTTACGACAAAAAAACGGTCCGGCAAAACGTTATTGGTAGTTTTTTAAATTAGGGGCGTGCAACCTGCGGCCCGCACCACTAAACATTCAGGTAACTTAAAATATTGAAACTTCCTGACTGTTCCTCGTCTAGGTCGCCTTATATAGCATATTTTTTTGTTTTTTTAGCATTAGAATAGAATGTGACCTGCTAACAAGATAAAACTACAAAATGTGTTTTGGATGCTGTTGCTGAAAGTAAACTGAGCGCTGCAAAATTTGTTCTTAGAATAGCTACTTGTGGCCATGTAAAGAAAGCATATTAAAAATGTCCGTTTGATCTTTTTTGCTCTTTTGAAATGTAATTGTTTTATATTCAATTTCCATGTTCATGTTAGTTGTAAAAAAAAAGAAACAAATTTCTCTCTGCGCAGCTCTAAATAAGTTTCCACAGCTGAGAAAATTTGTCGCTTTTAAGGGTGGCATTGTTCGGTTCAACGTACGTGTGAGATCATTTTTTTGTGGTAATCACTAACACAGCGGTAGGCAAACTGTGAACCGCGAGTTATTTTTGAATAGCTTGGTGTTTATCATGTACTAGTTGTTGGCCGCATGATAGCCGTACAATCATCGTACATTCATTGTATTTTATTTTAACAATTGGTGGGGATTGGAAAGACCCAGCACGTGCCAAATGTGGTCTTGTAAGCTTGTAAAACTATATTTTTTGCAAACTTTAACTCTATGTAAACGCAAATTTTTCAATGTTTTATATAGCATGGCAGTGTTCTGGGTCATTAAGCACCGTAGAATATACCTTAAAATCAAATATCCCCCTGAATCCGCCACTGTTTTCTTGGTAGTTTTACGTAGTGGGCAAATAGCTCTGAAAAGACTACTTTGGGCCGCAACAAAGAGTTTGCCGACCACTGCACTAACAGGTAGACGACGAGATATGCAAGTGGCCCGTGGTCTAATCCGAACACACATACTTGGCAATAAAAAACGTTTTCGCAACGTTAAATTGTTTGCTGGGATGCTGCTACTTAAGCATGGAGACACCGTACAAGCAATAGAAAAAGTCCAATGAAGAGCAACACGCATGATAACCGAAATAAAAGATAAACCCTTACACCACTAGATTGGAGGAAACCCGACTATTAAGCTTGGAAATGAGAAGATTACGGGCAGACCTTATAGAAGCTTGGAAAATTATGCATGGAAAAGAAGGTTTAATGAAAGAAGATTTTTTTATACTTTTTAAAATCTTCAAGCCTTCAGTAAAATCTAATCGTAGAAAATTTTGCTTTTCCCAAAGAGTTATTTCGCAATGGAACAGTCTAGAGCGTGTTTTTACCCCTTGGGGGTACGAAGCACCAGAGCGGGGGTACGAGATGCAGTGTGAAATTATGCGCTATTGTTTGTAAAGAATGCATAAAACGTTTTATTTATATGTCTACGACGAGTTGGTTTTGTACTACGATGTCATAGTGCTACCTACAGATGGATTGAGCTAACAAACGTCAGTTGCTGTAAACAGTTATTAGTGTGTATATGAAAGAGAAAGAAGTACCTAGTGGAAGAATTTCAATTTTGCACTGTTTTAAATTCCAGTTTAGTTGATATTTAAGAGTTGTTGCGGAGGCATAATAACTGTCCCAAAACTTAGAAAAAAAGTGGAATGGAACTGCGAGACCGCAGTGCATTTTATGCAGCAAAGTATTCGCAAATGCAAATCTCAAACCTTCAAGGCTTAATGAGCATTTCGATACGACATGGGGGTGAAAAGTCAGGAAATAATTTAAGTACTTTGAAGATCATAAGGGCACGTTTTCATCAGAGTAGTAAAGCATGGATTTTCACCGATTGAGAAAAGCCATTGTTGCTAGCATCTATCAAGTTGCGTTTTTGTGTGCCAAAAATAATAAGCCACATACAGAAGCAGAAGAGTTAGTAAAAACCATGCGCAATGAAAATGGTAAAAACAGTACTGGGGACTGAGGCAGAAAAAAAAATCAAATGACATCATTAGTTCCAGGATTCGTGATATGAGCGAAGATATTTTGCAACAGGTGATTGCTGACATCAAATCCAGTCCTATCAAAGTGAGTCAACAGACGTCAGTTGTTGTATTCAGTTAGTTATCAGTTTTTGTGCGGTATGTGAAAGAGGAAGAAGTTCTGGAAGAATTTTTATTTTGTGAACCATTGACAACAACCACAAAGGCAATTGACGTATTCAATATCGTCAAGGAGTTCTTTTTGAAAAAACTTTTGACATGTGCGGGGTTCACTTTGCACCGATGGTGCACCTGCCATGCTTGGAAATAAATCAGGCTTCGCTGCCCTCGTAAAAAATGAGGTAGCTTACATCGTCATGCACTTGCAGCCACAAGTAAGTCATTACCAGAACAACTCTAAAATGTGTTATCAATTTCTGTGAGTAGTCAAATACATCAGAGGAAATGCACACCGAGGTGATGAGGAGGTGGCTTTCCCGTGGCAGAGTGCTTTTTCTTGGATAGAAGGGCTGTAGCATTGTAGAAATGAGGATTTCATTTTGTCCCTGGCCGACTTGGCAGATATATTCAGCCACCTAAACGACTTAAACACCTCCATCCAGGGTACAGGGGTAAACATGATCATTGCCAGAGAGAAAGGGTATCTGCCTTTACTAACAAACTTCCAAATCTGGAAACGAATTACCTGTGGGAACTATGCAAATTTCCCAATTCAATAAATTAAATTCCAGAACATTTTGTGACTCAAATAAAAAAACAGGATACATACTTCGATCATGGAGAGGTTTCTGTTTCTCAGGGATGGATACAAGACCCATTTATTGTCAACCTATATGTTGGTGATAATGACCAAATAAAAGATGACCTCATTGAAATGAAAGCTAGTAGTAAAATCAAAATGGGGTTTGATTTAATGCAGTTAGATGCCTTCTGGTGTGCACAACTTGACTCATTTCCCCAGTTGGCAAAAAAAGTGTAGCGCTTTAGAAATCCTTGTGCCTTTTGCGACAACCTACTATGTGAAACGGGGTTCTCAACTCTTGTAAACGTAAGCCGAGAAATCGATTGGATCCAAGAGATGATGATCATTTACAAAAAGCAACAGCAAAAAAGCCAAAAGCCATTAAGTAAATTGACTGATTGTTGAACTTACAAGAATGTTTTTAATGCATGTGTTTGATAAAATACACTTGGTTTAATATTATTTTATTTACTTTCGACGTCCATTATAGACAGGTGGTACGAGCGCTAAAAAGGTTAAGAACCACTACTGGTCTAGAGTCTAGACAAAGAGAAGCAGATAATCTAAATCAGGGGTGTCCAACAAACGGCACGCAAGCCATTTCTTCTTCCCCAACAATACTAAAATTGTTATTTAGCCAATTGCCATAAAAGCTCAATTTGTTTGTTCACAATATAAAACAATCGCGGCAATCACGACAACCAACAATTTCTTTTGATATAGTAACATTATACTGTGTGGAGGCTAGCATTCACATAATAGTATATATAGCTTGGTGTGAAGAAACAAAAGTCAGCTCACCGAGAGACCAGACAGTGATCTAAATGGTTTTAAAACACTACTATAACAAAAAGCTGGTGCGCAATCGGAGGTTTTACACGAGCACAAAGTTGCTCCCTACGTGCTGCTGTCTTAATGATAGCAGCATCAAAACAAAACAAACTGTTGGACCATTGAATGTGTATATGTAAATATATATTAACAGAATAGGTAGTTAGAAAACACCATTGATTGATCAATTCTTGAACAATGATGATGTATCCCTCAATGTTCATCATAACATGTATCAGTTGGTATCAGTTGTTCAGAGAAAAGTCACTTTACATTCTGATAGACTATTGCTCAATTCTAAAAAATAATGTTAAACTGTTCCACACACAGGTCATCTCTGGTATTTCAGCAAGTAACCAATTTTTCCTAAAGCTGAAAAAACGAAATAGGATTCCTGTTATCTAACAAATGTCTGGAAGCTAAAAAAAAAATTCTCCAAACAAATGCCTAATCATGTTGGGTTTTTAGTAAACTCTAATAGGATTTGTTTATAAAAAATATGTTTAAGTTAAAACAAAAGTGTAGCTAAAAGAGTGATAGATATTTTTCAATAAATGACACAAATATGAACAGGTTGCTAGAACTCCAAAATATGAATATTATCTAGTAATTCAGGATGTCGTACCGGTACAGTACAGATAAACTATTTTTAGCAAAATGATCTTGAAGTTTAAAGGGCAATTATGGCAGAAGTGCTGGTTTAAATACTTCAAGTTGTCTATCAGTAAGACTATTTATATAGTACACAAATATATCTTTACTGACAATGTGTAAAAGTCCAGAGAAAAAATAATTTAGTAGGCTAAGAACCCAGTGGTATAAAGCAAAATCCAACAACATTTTTCTAAAACAACAAATAACTGATTTGTGTTTTGGTCCGAGCAATCACAGTTAAAGACCTAAATCGAAAGTTTTGTTAGTTGTTTAGGCCTGGTGCTACAGAGAGGCGTACAGCGGTAAATATGTTGTGTTGTAAGAGCAATAAGTTTTCATACTAAGAGAAGCCTCTTTCTAAAAGGCAAGTCGCACGCGAGGCTTATTTTCCCAATGACAATAAAACTTACGCAGCATGGTGCCAAGTCGTTTTGCGAGCTGAACAAAGCAATCTAATATGGGCGAATTCTGTAATGGAAGATTTTCAACCGCTAGACGGGAGTCGATAGCTGCAGCAATCTGAAGCGATGACGTCACATTCTTGTTTTTTTGTCCTCCAATCTAAGGCCCCTGTGGTTTTTGCAGCCACCTCATAAACCTCCACAGCGCACACCTAACATACCACTCTACGTCATGTCTGAAAATTTGTTTTTTTCCGCCAGCTTTGATCGTTCACCAGGTACCAACGCAACTTGATGATAAGCGGAACGCAGGTCGAGCGAACTAAAGAAACTTATCTTAAGCAACTGTTTTCTTGTTCGCTAATTTATCTTCGGCAATGGATTGCGTCCAACTGGGTGAACCTGTTTATGGTGAGAGTATCAGAATCCAAGAGACGCTTCATCTCAGCAACTTCCAGTCTTCTTTGCTATATCGACGAGAGCGTGAGCTCTATGGGATGTACAACCTGGAAGCAAAAACTCAAATAGGCGAGGGGGGTTTAAGTCAGCGACGGACAAAGAAAGGGGGGGGGGGAAGATTTCAGGAGTGCTTCCGGTCCACCCATGAAGAAACTAACCTCGACATGTTTCTTTAGAAAGTCCTGACCGAGAACAACGTCTGCGCAAAGGTCATCTAAAACACCAAAGGTTAGGAGGGGTGGTTCTTTCCGAAGCAGCGATAGAGAGAGATGAGAGGAGGCCATGGGAATGAAGGAGTGGGGTCCGAAGGTGGTCTTCAGACGAAGCTTAGTTGGACCGGAGCGGATTGCAAAGTCGCATCGACTAACGCAGCAGTACCCAAGACCGGAAGGAGCACCGGCCAGGAATGAGGGCGGAAGGTTGATCGGAAATCATGGGAGAACCAACGGCGGTCGGGGACGCGGGTCGTGAATTTTCACTCGGCGGAAGGAATTAGAAGAACGACTCTGGAAGATTCACGAAAATTGTCCCCTTTTTCCACATTGGTAACACAAGTAGCGTTACGTGCAGGACACGTCGCGCGGCTGCTGTGCTGCCCACCTCCGCAGAAATAGCACAAGTTACCTTTGGCTTTTAAGCTTCTGTCGACAGCTGCCAGAGAAATAGGTTCGGAAGAAGCGGCGGAACTTCCATTCCCGTCGCTTTTCAGCTCTTTCACGGCGGGAACAGACGCCACAGAAGGAATCGTTTTGCCCATCAAAACAGATTGCTGCTGCGCTTTGGACAGAGGCTTTCGGCAAGCTGAGAAAGCCTTAGTTAAATCAAGATCTTCTATTTCCAAGAGACGTTGACGGATGAACGGAGCCGAAAGACTGTTTATGAAAGAAAACATCTCTGTTAAGATCGTCTTTGTATTGAAGAGCTGATACAGGAAGAAAAGTACAGTCCTTCGCTAAAAGTTTAAGTTCCCGCAATTGACTCGTCGTTACAAGTAGATAGCGAGCGAAGACGTTATTTCTCTTCTTCACGTACATTTGTTGTACTGACGATTTCTTCGAAGGAGTCAACATCCTCTACATAAGAGAATATCCGGAGATAAACAGTTGACAATGATGCGCTTCCCGTTTGCAGCGGAAGTGGTGTTATCGCCTTCGTCGAGATGGTCGATAAAGTCATTAAACGGAGCGTAACCAATACGCGAAGTGTCGAGCAGCGTTAGGAGCTTCAGGCTCGATCGTCAAAGTTTTAGGCCGAAATAGTTGTCGGTTTTCAATCATGGAAAATGTTGTTAATTAAATTGAAGTGACTAACAATAAACGTCGTCAAGCTCGTTTACTAAGCTCTTTAATTAACAAAGTACAACATAGAGAGTCGCTGTAACAAAAAGAACGTTATTAATGGCGAACGAATAGAAAGAGTACCCAAACAGAGAACCTGACAAAGACTCACGAAGCACCACAGTAAAGTTACACGAGTTATAAAGGGAGGGAAAGAATGCAACAAGACGAGGGACGACGTATAATTATATTTAAGTAGAGAGGCAACAAAAGAAAGGAGAAACGCTGTCCCTACGATATCCCACATGCATAAAAAGCAAGGGTACTTGGTAAACTTACCATTGTAAGGTGTCTTAAGCCACTTGTGCTGACTGACAGTAAGAGATTTTCTCCAGCACATACTTTACTGAATCGTAGTTTCTCCTTTAGTGAAATCGAGTGAGCAAGAGGTACTGAAGCAAACTGGTTGCCATTGTGTAGCAGAACACACTTTAATGATCTCTTGCGGCTGTCAATAAATAGTCGCCAATCGGTGGGTTCATAATGTGGCACTCCCCGGTTTTGCAGAAGAAGAGAGCAATCTGTGCAGTACACTAAATCATTTTCTTCAAAGAAAAAATGGAGGAACTATTGATGCCTGTTGCGATAAAAAGTGATGCATGTGCCATCAGACAAGAGGTTATTTTCCTTTAATCTGGATGCCAAGAGCTCAGCTGAGGACTTCGGCAAATTGGAGTATCGTCGCTACAACCCCCACCTATACTGTTGCCTCTCTTGGGTAATGAGGGAATCGCTATCACTTTCGTCAGAAGGCATTACATAGACGGGTACTTTGATATTTATCAGAGTGAGCAACAGGACGACGTGCTGATTCAAGATCAGGATAATTAAGAACATGACGATTTTTTCTACCAGTAACATGAGTAGCGCAAAAATGTGGCTCCCTCCATATTCCAAACTTTAGACTGGTTTTCTTACCTTTACTCCACTGACGAAGGTATTTTCAGTGCATGACTTGCACATAGGAGCCTCTGCTGGTCACCAAGTTTCATACCAAAATAGGCGTGGTATGTTTGCTTCATGAAAGTTGTGACTGGGTTTCTTTTTGAAACGAGTGTTCACCGCAGATATAGCAGAAAGATTTTCTAGTTAAAAGCATTATAATCTAATCACTTTTATTGACCTACGAAAAAGAAACAAAAAACTACTACTAATTCAAACCAAAAGCTAGCCAACACACTAGCTAAACGAAGAAATTTCAAAGGCAAAAAAAACATATTTAGCCTCATTTTTTTAGAAAAAAAATTTTACCACAACAATAAGAATGATCTATATTTACAAAATAAAAATTAAAAAATTAAAAATTAAAAAAAATATTAATATTCAAAATTAATATTCGCAACAATTTTTAATAAAAAATAATTTACGCAACTAGAGACCAACAAAATCGCATAGCGCTTGATAATACCTTTCCAACGATGCCACACATGACTCGGTGATAGTTGAGGCCATACGCTTTTATCGTCGATAACCGATCCTAAAATTCATAAGCGATCGCGGTAATTTTTAAACGCCCGTCACTTGCCCAATTTAAAGTGCAAGTGAACGAAATTTTATCAAGACATTTCTACAAACCTTATAATGCCATAGAAAGAAAAAATAGTAAAAAATTTTAATGTTGAAAATATTTCAAATTTAGCATTTGTTATGCGTAATATCGAGTTTTTTCATCCCACCAACATCCGACCAAAAAAGACCCAAAAATCAATTTACGCAACTAGAGACCAACAAAATCGCATAGCGCTTGATAATACCTTTCCAACGATGCCACACATGACTCGGTGATAGTTGAGGCCATACGCTTTTATCGTCGATAACCGATCCTAAAATTCATAAGCGATCGCGGTAATTTTTAAACGCCCGTCACTTGCCCAATTTAAAGTGCAAGTGAACGAAATTTTATCAAGACATTTCTACAAACCTTATAATGCCATAGAAAGAAAAAATAGTAAAAAATTTTAATGTTGAAAATATTTCAAATTTAGCATTTGGTAATATCGAGTTTTTTCATCCCACCAACATCCGACCAAAAAAGACCCAAAAATCAATTTACGCAACTAGAGACCAACAAAATCGCATAGCGCTTGATAATACCTTTCCAACGATGCCACACATGACTCGGTAAAAGTTGAGGCCATACGCTTTTATCGTCGATAACCGATCCTAAAATTCATAAGCGAAATGCAAGCAAGGAAGCGCCCGTGTAAAACCGCGAGTGGGCGGAGGGTACATGAACGTTACAAGCACGACGCGGCCTTCCATGAGTCTGCGATGCCGACGATTCGCGACAAAGGTGGGGCCACGACGAGCTTTGGAAAATGGCGCTGCTGAAGTTTCACTTCTGGCGGCAAAATGCAGAACTATGGTGTCAGATGGAAGACGACCGCTCGTTGAATGCGGTTAAGGGGATAAGACTTAAGAGCCCGAGGCGGGGACTCCTTTCGTCCTTGGACGCTAAGCCAAAAGATATGAGCGGCCCTAGTAATCACTTAGAAAAAGGCAAAAGGCCGGGGCGGCGGATTGGAGTGATACGCTTTGCGAAGCCATTGCAACAGGAAAAAATGCCGGGAGCGCCTATGGTTTTCCCGGAGGAGTCCCCAAAACGTGTCCTTCGGGCATACAGGAAGTGTTAAACAAAGCATTCGTCGCGTGGTTTCCCTCCCCCCCGAAGCCCCCAAAAGTCCATATGAAGAAGCATCGCTTCTGCGAACTCAAAGGGTCAAAGAGGAAAGTGCGTAGGCAGAGAGATATCAAAGCAACCGGACTGAGGCAGCAGGGTACGCCAGGCAATATCTGGCGATTGGAAGTCGGACAAAGGAAATATGCTGACGGGGAGATGCACCCCCCCTTTCTTCGGCAAAGAGCGATGGGAGATGGTGAACCACCGCCCAAAGAGGTGCTTTGGCACCTGACCGCGCCTATGGGAGACGAGGTGGAGGTAGCGACGAGATGCTTCTTAAGCAGTATGTGAGATACTGCAGCGGGGTGGCCGACCTCAGAAAAGCATGGCGGCTCACTTCAATGTGGTGGCTATATGGGCCAAGAGAACGCCCCCCCAAGGGGCATGCACTATCCTAATCCCTAAGACTCCTCCTGGAGCCGATGACCCGGCGAATTCCGTCCGATCACGATCGCCTAAGACAACCGGTATCAGTCGCAGAAAAGCGCTTTATGTACGCGGGAGCCCAGACAACCCTTCCCGGCAGGAACGGAAGCGAAGTGTCGGTGCCAGTTCGGAGAGTCTCAGACAAGATCCCCTGTCGGGTATCCTGTTTAACTGTTGACTGGGCTTCGCCCAGATAGATCCAAATTTTGGCTTCCCCCTCGCGGGGGACTACTGTATGTCACAACCCTCGCATTTGCGGACGACCTTGTTGTTGTTGTCCCGGGCTCGCCTATGGGCCCCTTCAGAGTAATCTGGATGTGATAATAGATAAATAGATCAACTTAATCTGTCGGGGTTAAGAGCATCAATGAGCAAAAGTCAGCCTGCTTCCATATCAAATAGGATGGGAAGCGAAAGCTAGTATAGACGCTTCAGAAAGAAATATAAATACCCCTGGGTCTGACTGAGATGATGGTCCTTGGTCCCGAGGTCGCATGAAAGCGGTTAGCGAGCGAGTGCTGGCTAACTTGACGGCGGCCCCTTTAAAGCCCCAGCAGAGGCTTCACGAGCTCCGGGAGTGCTTGAGAAGCGCACACTGAGTAGAATATTTGGCTTACCTCGGTCACACAATTCGAAAGAGGGTCGCAAATTCGAAAGCGTGTGCTAAGCTGGTTGAAGTTGCCTAAAGATACACAGCGGTGTCGGCAGGAGGCCTGGGCGTGTCGAGTCTCGCGGTGGTGGTGCGTGCCGCTAATGAGACTGCGGCGTGTTACATCATCAAACTTATCGGCAGTGACGACCCCGAGATGCGGGCAGCCTGCGGAGCGTGACCAAGGAGTTGTGGGAAAGCCCGTGAGCGCCCACATGCTCCAAGTGTGCCCAAAGACGCGCACCCACACCCTGAGAATCCCGAGGCACGAGGCACGACAGCGTACTGAAGTTAGTGGAGCGAGAGGCCCTTAACAACGGGAAACACCATGCTCAAAAGCCCGATCTTGTGTGAGCGATTGGGTGAAAGAAAAGACCACGATTGGCGGGGGATGCTGGTCAGGGAAGTCGGCGACATTTGTTGCTGATACCCCCTGGGACTAAGTAAGATGGTTATACCAATGGTATCGGCAGTAACGGTAGAAAAAGGGTTCCAGATTTGGCTGCATTGGCGGCGATCGATGTACCGCCGCGGCGACCGACCGCCCAGAACTTAAGATCAAAGCTGTTGAGGTATGGAAAGATCGATATGGTAACAAAATGGTTAGAGCGCCACTAACAGAGGGATTCGCATAGAACATTGAAAAGTGCGAATGAAGGCGCTGAGAGACAGACCTGCGGACTGAGCATGCCCTAGAAGTGAAGCTACTATTGTAAATAATGTTTGGCAAATCTCCGACGCGTCCATGAAAGCGAGGCGCCCCACGTTGGAAGGATGCCGACTGGCAAGCAGGTCTCGAATGATCTTGGTTGAGGCATGGGGCGACGACTAGATGGCACGGGACGGTGGCCGAAGATCAAGCCAAATGCCTGGTCATCTAGTTAGTGACGCGCATGAATGGATGGATGGGATTAACGAGATTCACGCTGTCCTCCCTCCCTCTAGCGCAACCACAGCCAAGGGACGACGGGCACGGCAGAATTAGCGGGGAAAGAAGACCCTGTTGAGCGCCTTACTCTTTCTACACTGTTAAAAATATTGGGTATATTGTTGATTTTTGACCCAAAATTATGTTTGCCAAAATAAATATCACAATAAATGTGGTAAAAACTTCTAACTACCCAAATGAACAATCATGTAAATAATATTTGCCCCTCTCATGATCTTAGCTAATAAAGTTTTGTTAGTTAGGTATACTTAATTAATACCAAAATTTTTAAATAGTTTCAGTTGTTTTTAAAACCATTACAAAGTAGAAATTTTCCTATTTTCAACGTGTGCTGTGCGCGCTGCCTCAGCTGCAAAAAAATGAAATTATAACGCGGGACGCATTTGAGTGTGTGTCATTTAAGTTAGTGACAAGTCTCCCGCCAAACCTCTGGCTAAAGTTAAAAAAATCTTTGCTTTAATATTTTTTGCTTTAGATATTTCTTAAAAAAGCTTGATGTCATGACAAAATGTTATCGAGTTTTACTTTAAACGATTTCTCATTATAGAACTATTTTTTGTTGTTTAAATTTAAAGACCAGAGCGCGAAAATAATTTAGTGGTGGCGTGGTTTAGTTATTTTTTTGTTGTATAATCAATTACTGTACTTCAAATTATAATGGATTTAATTAACTGTGGAAGCAGTGGTCAATATTGTGTCAAGTGAACTAAAGAATGAACCTGATAAGGAAACTCTGTCTGTGAAGCATTTCGACCTGAGTAAATGTTATTATATAAGTAGTGGTACTCTGGTGCTCACAATCTATCACGGATTGGCCGTTCATGAAACATTTGTTATTTAGAGAACAAAATTGATGGCCAAACTTCAATGTTGTTGATCAGCTTCAAACATTTCCAAACATTCCAGTATAAAAGTGTTTATTAAATACGGTGCCATGTAATTCTGAAAGTGATAGTCTGGATTGAACTTTGCAATGTTGGGTATTATGCCCAAGAACTTATTTGAACAGGAAATATTACTGAAAGAGGCAAGCGAGAAGTTACATATGAAAAGGTACTGTAATAATATCATTTTGCTTGCACCCTTTTATAACTTAATTGGTGTATGTATGCTACTGAAATGAGTTCAATACATTTGTTTTGTTTTAGGCACCCAACTAGAACTACCAGAAAATTAGCTGTGTTTGAATTTTTTACAATTGGGAAAGGCACCACTCGGATTAAAAGAAAAAAACCAAAGGTAATAACAACCTTAATAAACATTAATTTGTAATTCTAAAAGTAGGCTACAACTAAACATTACTTCGTTGCAGAGATTTTGGATAAGAAAAATCACACAAAAACTAAATACACAAGACAAACAACAGAGGCGGCTTCAAAACTGTATTTCTACTTCGAGAAGGACGACAAATAACAAATCCGGAACAGCAGTATCACGACAACAGCTAAGGAAAGATTATATGTAGACGAAGCTGAGATATTAATTATGCAACAAAACAAACGTACACATGCTTGTTTTTTTATATATACCAGATTATTTTCTGTTGTGTTATTATGTCCCTTTGTCAGGTAAATGGCGTATTTAAAATATTGAAAAATAATAGGATACTGTAAATACAATTTTTTTTCTGCCTTAAACCGGAAGGAGCAGCTATCCATACAATGCTATGTGACTCATAAACTTTACAGAGCCAGTTTATGTTAATATTATGCTGCATTGCCTCAGACGCTGCTAAAAAATTACCTACATTTAGAACAACGGCCATATTGACAAAACTAATTAGGCTCTGTTTTTTGCAGATTTTACAAGAAGAATTTCTGAAACCAAGTAGCTTAAGAAATAAGCGCTACAATGCTGAATTGATGACACCAATTTTTGTAATGGGCCTTTGTATATATAAAATATATACATCCATTGCTTTTTCTAAAGCGTCTACTTTTTATATTAATGTGGTTATACTACTGTTGCAGTGCCATCATAGAGGTAAAAATGTGTCTCGTAGTCACTTGTAGGGTTTCCGGTATTTCAAACCTATTACGACGCGTCACAGTTAAAACACGACTTTGTGATTTATTTTCCACGAGGATAACATTTTAAACAATGGAGCGTTCAATGTTGAGCTTACGTTCGTTTTCTAATTGACACCTCCGAAGGCTTAGGCGTGGAGCCAAGGGCATATAGCAGCACGAATGGAATGCCCAAGCTGTAAAACAAGAAAAAGTTTTGCGATCGTCCCAACGGATTGGTTTGGCGCTGGCTGTCCAAAACGAGTAAGATAGGTAGTAATAAGATAACATTTTAATGCCCGTGGTTATTAGACTCTTCAAGGGTATATATTTTTAAACTATTTAATTGTGTCAAATTGGTTGTCTTTAAACATTCTTAAAATATGCTCGGAAAAAAGCATTAGATATACCGAGATTACGCACATTGTCCTAAAAAAACATGGATGCTTTTGTTAAACGATGTTATTATGTCCTTGATTTCTAGTGTAAACAATGTTTTTTTTATAGAATTGTAGAAGAATTTTTTTCGAATTGATTTACCATTGGGCGTTCAAAGAGCATCGAAAATAGATACCCGCCGCCAAACTGCCCTCAAAACAGAATTACAGAGTGGCTAACTACTATGTTTATCGTTTTGTGTGTGTGTATATGTATGCGACTCTATTCGAGCGTGCGTGTTTGTAAAAATTGAAGTTTTAAAAAAATTATGTTTTTCACACATTTGTTAGCTACAAATGCGGCCACGTGGTCGCAATCGACGAATAATCCCTATTGTGGGTATTATTTGGGGGCATAGACATCGACACCAAGTGAGTTCATTTAATAACATCAACTCACCCTTATCACATGTTTGTTGCGATATCACTACATTTTTATTTATGATGTTCAAAATGCTTCATGCAAATTGTTGACACACGGGACCGCAAAAATCAGTTGTTTGTATGTTATAAAAAGATAAATATATTTCGCTATAAAGCATCATCAGTATCTAAAAACACAACACAACATAAATCAAGAAGTACGCTATAAAAACCTAAACCAACTGTTCTAGGCAAGTGGTGCGCTATGCAAGCCGCAACTGCTGCAACTAAATGACGATGCAATCACAGATAAGACAGATAAAAGCGCGCCATGAGGTGGAAAATAAAAGAGAGAGAAAACTAAACAAACAAAAGTAAAACAGCAAATTAAAAAACACTATTTAAAACGAAGTAAAATCATTTTTTGGATGTTTATGCTCGCATTTATAAAGTCAAGCCATTGCACAATTGCACATCGGGTTGCTCTACAAAAGTCACTTTAAAACAATCACTTAAATGTGGGCAAAAAAGGTTTTCCACGTCCCTCTGTGGCTATTCCATCTGGTGTAGAACGAATTTTTAGTTTGGCCAACATATTGTTTATTACATATAACACAAGACACCACGTAAATACCGGTACTTTGGTTGCTATATAAATTTAACTGCAAGACTATGTAAGTAGTATTAAAAAAAGCTAAATAGGCAAAATGCAGGTGTAATTTGAACAGTATATTTGGAAAAAATGGAGTTAGTAACCTTTCAAGTGCGATGATGTCCCGTTCCAAAATGGTTGGCTGAAGGATCGGCACGTGTAACTGTTGGCGCTGTTAAGCTGCGCGGGAATCTGCTGTTCTCGGAGGCGAGTCGGGCTGAGGCACGAAGCGGGCGACGGGACTGTACCGGACTGGGCGAACGCCTGCTCTCACGGGCGGGCGTGAGCCTGGACCTGTGTCGGTCTCTGCTCGTGGACTGCCGCAGCTACGTGGGCCTCGGCTCACTTCGGCCGGCGGCCAACTTAGAACTGGTGCGGACCGGGAAAATCCGACATTGCGATGGCCGTGCGTCACCTGCCTGGTGTTGACGCAATGTGATTTTTGCCCAGTGCTCTGAATGTCAAAGTGAAGAAATTCAACCAAGCGCGGGTAAACGGCGGGAGTAGTCTGCCGGTGGGTGGGTTGGAAGCCAAATCGTCCTAAGGTTCTCGAAAATTTTCCACGCATTATAGACTCCTGGCGCGAAATAGAGACTACTTGAGAGAGTAGAGATACTTTGATTAAGCATAGGATAGCCAAGCGCAGCCTTCACGGGGCGGTCTGTGTAAGTAACCACTTGTGGTGAAACTAATAGCGCTGAAAGACCGAAGCAGCTCGCTGCTGAAAAAGGTCAAATTGCCCACCCAAGTGGATCGTGCGCAGAGAGGCAATTATAATGATAAGAACGTGAAGTGAGCAAAGCGCACGTGCTTTAATAAGCAGACAAACTGAATAATGAAAAAACGAATTAAAACAAATAACGAGGGGGCGGCTGGACGTAATGTCCCTGCCCCTGAACAACCGGAAAGCGGAACGGAAAGGGTTACCTTTCGATGTAGGAAATGCGATCGCCCGTGTAAATCCGTGAGCGGGCGGAGGGAGCGGCCTTCCATGAGTCTGCGATGCCGACGTATTCGCGACAAAGGTGGGGTCACGATGAGCTTTGGAGAATGGCGCTGGCAGAAGTCTCACTTCTGGCCGGCAAAGTAACGAATATAAATGCAGAACTATGGTCTCAAATGGAAGAACGCTCGTTGAATGCGGTTAAGGGGATAAGGCGTAAGAGCCCGGTTTACCAGCGGATGCTGGCGGGATTACTTTCGTCCTTGGACGCTAAGCCAAAGGAGACGAGCGGTCCAAGTAATGACTTAGAAAGAGGCAATAAAGCCGGGGCGGAATGGAGTGATGCGCTTCGAGAAGCCATTGCAACAGGAAATGCCGGGAGGGCCTATGGCTTTCCCGGAGGAGTCCCTAGATCGTGTCCCTCGGATATACAGGACGTGGTAAACAGAGTATTCGCTGAGTGGTTTCCCCCAAAGGGTCGAAGAGGAAAGTGCGTAGGCAGAGGTACGCACGGTTGCAACGATTATATCAACGCAACCGGACTGAGGCAGTACGCCAGGCGATATCTGGCGATTGGAAGTCGGACAAAGGAAATGCCGACGGGAGATGCACCCCTTTTTGGAGGGATGTTTTCGGCAAGGAGTCTAAGAGTGACGGGAGAAGCGTGAAACCGCCCAAACAGGTGCTTTGGCACCTGACCGCGCCTATAGCAGAGGTAGAGAGGTAGCGAGTTGCTTACGCAGTATGAGGGACACTGCAGCGGGGCCGGACGGCATTACGGTGGTGGCCGACCTCCGAAAAAGATCAACGAAAAGCATGGCGGCTCACTTCAACGTGTGGCTATGGGCCAAGAGAACGCCAGAGTCCATACAGAAGGCGCGCACTATCCTAATCTGGGCATACCGCCGCCAATGCTCGATTATATCGAACATATGAACGCGGGAGCCCGGACAACTCTTCCCGGCAAGAACGGAAGCGATGTGTCGGTGCCAGTACGGAGAGGTGTCAGACAAGGGGAATCCCCTGTCGGGTATCCTGTTTAACTGTGTCATTGACTGGGCTATCGCCCAAGTAGATCCAAATTTTGGTTTCCCCCTTACGGGGGATTGTAGGGTGTCGACCCTTGCATTTGCGGACGACCTTGTTGTTGTCGCGGGCTCTCCAATGGGCCTTCAGAGTAATCTGGATGTGCACCTTAGTCTGTCTGGGTTGGGCGTTAATGAACAAAAGTCGGCTTGTTTCCATATCAAAAAGGATGGGAAGCATAAACGCTGGCTAGTAGACGCATCAGAAAGAACGAGCGTCTGCGGGAAATTGCTACCCGCACTAAGCATTGCTGGAACGTATAAGTACACCTGGGTTTGAGATTTGGTCCTGGAAAGGTGGTTGTCCCGAGGTTGCATAAACGGTTAGCGAGTTCGCTGGCTAACTTGACAGCAGCCCCTTTGAAGCCCCAGCAGAGGCTCCACGGGCTCACGAGCACCGGAATCCCGTCTATTTTTCATGAGGCAGTGCTTGAGAAGCACACTGACAAGTATTTGACTTACCTTGATCGCACAATACGAAAGAGCGTGTCATAATGAGACTGCGGCGGTACACCAAACTTATCGGCAGTGACAATCCTGAGTTGCGGGCAGTGGCAAGCCTGCGGAGCGTCACAAAGGAGTTGGAGAAACTCGGTTCCTCAGTTAAAGTAATGGGAAAGCCCGTGAGTACGTCACGTGAAGCTAACGACGCTTGGGTGGAGAAATTGACAGCCTCTTGCGATGGTAAGGGATTGAGGTGGGCGGGTGATGTCCCGTTCCAAAATGAATGGGTAAAGGATCGATTTGTAAAGCTCTCCGGAGCTAACTTTATAGGCGCTGTGCAGCTGCGCGGAAACCTGGTATATTCACCAGAAGAGCGAGCCGCTGGAAGGGGACCAGTGAAGTGATGTGCGAGGTGTGTGGGGATGCTCCAGGTGTGCCCGAAGACGCACACCATGAGAATCGCGAGGCACGACAGCGTACTGAGGTTGGTGGAGCGAGAGGCCCTTAACAACGGCTATGAATCGATCTGGGCCCCATCCATACGAAGGGCAGCACCATGCTGAAGCCCGATCTTGTGTTAACGAGGGAAGGGTCGTCGTTTGTGGTGGACGCGACCGTCGTCAGTGATCAAGCTACGTTGGACCGAGAGCATAAGGAAAAAGTCCGGAAATACCGGTGTCCCGAAGTGAGCGAATGGGTTAAGTAAGACCAAAGAGCGAGCGAGTTGAATACTCGAGCTTAACATTGAATTGGCGGGGATGCTGGTCAGGGCAATCGGCGACATTCGTTGTCGATACCCTGGGACTAAAGTAAAAGGGTTAATACCAATGGTATCGGCAGTAACGGTGGAGAAGGGGTTCCAAACGTGGCTACACTGGCGGCGATCAACATACCGCCGCGGGCGACCGCCTAGAACTTAAGATCAAGTTGTTGAGGTTTGTTAAGAACGAAAAAGGAATAAAGTGGTTAGAGCGCCACAAGTAGCAGGGATCGCATGGAACATTGAAAGGTGCGTGTGAAGACGCTGAAATATTGCGGACTGAGGTTGCCCTTGAAGTGAAGCTATGAGTAGCGTATTGTATATGTAAATAATGTGATGGCAGAATTCCCGTCCCGGAAAACGAGCATCCCACGTTGGAAGGATTCCGACGGGCCGGCAGGCCTTATGATCTTGGCAGGTGCATGGGGTGACGACTGGATGGTAGGGGATAGTGGCCACGGCAAGGCTGCCGAAGATCAAGTCGAAACGTTAGGAGTCACTCCCTTTGGGGTATGACATCCGCATGAACAAGAAAATAGCCAAATGCCTCGTCTAACGAGATTCCCGCTGTCCCTATCTACTATCTAGCGAAACCACAGCCAAGGGAACGGGCTTGGCAGAATTAGCGGGGAAAGAAGACCCTGTTGAGCTTGACTCTAGTCCGACTTTGTGAAGAGACATGGAGGTGTAGATAAGTGGGAGTTCTTCGGGCCGCCGGTGAGGAAATACCACTACTCCCATCGTTTTTTTACTTATTCAGTAAAGCGGGGAGCGACCTTCGGGTCACGGTTCTAGCCTTAAGCGCGGCGCTCTCGGGTGCCGCGCGATCCGCTCTGAAGACCGTGTCAGGCGGGGAGTTTGACTGGGGCGGTACATCTGTCAAAGAGTAACGCAGGTGTCCTAAGGTGAGCTTCAGTGAGGACGGAAACCTCGCGTAGAGCAAAAGGGCAAAAGCTCGCTTGATTTTGATTTTCAGTATGAATACAGACCGCGAAAGCGTGGCCTATCGATCCTTTTGAACTTGAGAGTTTCAAGCAAGAGGTGTCAGAAAAGTTACCACAGGGATAACTGGCTTGTGGCAGGCGTTCATAGCGACGTTGCTTTTTTTTTCTGCCGGTGGGCGAGTTGGGTTGGCAGCTAAATCGTCCTAAGGTTCTCGAAAATTTTCCACGCATTATTGACTCCTGGCGCGAAATAGAGACTACTTGAGGGAGTAGAGATGGTTTGATTATGCATAGGATAGCCAAGCGCAGCCTTCACGGGGCGGTCTGTGTAAGTAGCCACTTGTGGTGAAACTAATAGCGCTGAAAGACCGAAATTAAGAGTCCGGAAGATCGAAGCAGCTCGCTGCTGAAAAGGTCAAATTGCCCACCCAAGTGGATCGTGCGCAAAGAGGCAATTATAATGATAATAAGAACGTGAAGTGAGCAAAGCGCACGCGCCCATGCAAATGGGCCTTAATCGTGAATATGAGCAACAAAAACTACTTAAAACTGACGGGTCGGCTGGACCAGGAGTCCCCCCCGTCCCTGAGCGCCCAACCTATCAGTGTAGTATCTGCGTGAAATCTCCTTCAGTACAAAAAGTGGACGAGGGTTACACGAGAAGAGAGCACATGGACCGGAGTTCCATGAAAAGGCATTGAAATCCGTGAAAACGAAGGCCACATGGCATGACGATGAATTATATACAATGGCGCTGGACGAACTGAGGATTCGTACAGCAGGTATTAGGAACGTGAACGAAGATCTTTTATTGTGCACGAAAGGTCGCACATTGAACGCGATAAAGGGAATAAGGTCGAAGAACCGGAAGTACAAGAAGATGCTTTCCGAGTTGATGCCGACCCCCGATAACAACAAGCGTAAGTGTGACCCGAGTATAAGTCCAGAGCGAGTTGCCAGTGCTGAGTTCGACTGACGCGACGAGCTTCGTACAGCCGTCGCGTCGACCAAATCCGGGAAAGATCATTATTGGTTCTCCGGCGAACTACCAGGAGAGTGTCCCCCGAATGTGCAGGAAGTGGTAGACGAGGCATTTGAGAAGTGGTTCCCCCCGAAACCCCCAAAGACATGCAGGCAGTTTTGCCAACGCGAGTTCGAAGGGTCAAAGAGAAAAACGACGGAGAATGTACGTACGCCCGGTTGCAGAGATTGTATCAAAGTAAAACCGGGCTGACGCAGTCCGCCAGGCTTTATCTGGCGATTGGAAAACGGACAAAGGAACTGATGTTGGGGAAAAGCACCCCTTTTTGGAGGGATAAGTGACGGACGGTGCGTAGAGCCGCCCACCGAAGTGCTATGTATGGCACTTGGTCGCCCCCATTGGCGAGATGGAGGTAGCGACCGCGCTGGGGAGAATGCGGGCGTCAGCGGACCTTAAGAGGCAAACCGCAGGTACCATCGCGGCTTACTTCAACGTGTGGCTGGGCGCAGACAACGCCTACTAAGTCCATTACAGAAGGCGCGCACCATCCTGATCCCAAAGATTCCAAAAGCCGAAGACCCAACCCAGTTTCGTCCAATTACAATCGCGAGTGTTGTCTTGCGGCTGTTTCACGGAATCCTCGCACGGAGGCTTGCAGCCGCCGTGCCCCTGAGTAGAGCGCAAAGAGGATTTGTCGCCACAGATGGCACGTTTGAGAATGTCGCGATCCTGAAGAGCATTGTGAAAGAGAGTAAGCGACGTCTAAGACGTATCCGTCGCATTTGTTGATGTAAGCAAGGCCTTTGATTCCGTGTCGCACGAAAGTGTGATATACTCGCGGGAAGACGTCTGGGCATTCCACCGCCTATGCTCGAGTGGTATCTCGGGTATATGTACGCGAATGCCGAGACGACCCTGCCCGCGAAGGATGGGAAAGATCTATCGGTTCCAGTACGGAGGGGCGTCAGACAGGGTGGATCCTCTGTCAGGCATCTTATTCAACTGTGTGATCGATTGGGCTTGCGCCCAGGCGGACCCGAATTTCGGCTTCCCCCTTACAGGGGATTGCAGGGTGGCAACCCTAGCGTTTGCTGACGATCTCGCGATCGTCGCGGGTTCACCTCTCGGGCTTCAGAGCAATCTGAACGCAATAACCGACCACCTTGGTCAGTCAGGGCTAAGCATTAACGAACGAAAGTCCGCGTGTTTCCACATCATTACGAGTGGAAGAGAGAAGCGATGGCTAGTTGACTCCTCAGTAACAACGAGAGTAGGCGAAAAAGATCTGCCTGTTTTGGACTTTGCTGGTACTTATAAGTATCTCGGTGTACAATTGGGCGTAGGAAAGGCTGCCCCCGTGATCCATCTGAAGTAGACCAAAATGTTGGCCAACCTAAGTGGGGCTCCCCTGAAACCGCAACAGAGACTTACTTTACGGACTCACGAGCGCTGGTATCCCGGGCTCTATCATGAAGCAGTGCTTGAGAGGCACACCGCTAAGTACTTGAAATACTTGGACCGCACGATACGACTGAATGTGCGGCGCTGGTTACGATTACCTAAAGACACACGCCACTGGCATATTTCCATGCAAGTGTGGCGGAAGGGGGATTGGGGAGATGATCCCCAGCCTCGCGGTGACTGCACCGCTGTTGCGATTGAGGCGACTGGTTAAGTTGATCAGCAGTAGTGCAGGCAGTTGCCAGCCTACGGACAGTTACCAAGGAAATAGAGGAACTCGGGTCTTCAGTTAGAGTGGGGGAGAAGCTCGTGGGTTCAGCACGTGAAGCCAAGGACGCGTGGTGTCAGTCGTTGATTGGCTCATGCGATGGAAAAGGACTGGAAAGTGCGATGATGTCCCGTTCCAAAATGGTTGGCTGAAGGATCGGCACGTAAGGCGGCTCTCAGGAGCCAACTTTATTAGCGCTGTTAAGCTGCGCGGGAATCTGCTGTTCTCGGAGGCGAGAGCAAATCGCTGGAAGGGGGGCGACGCGATGTGTGAGGTCTGCGGGAATAAAAGAGCGAGTACCGCACACCTGTTGCAGGTGTGCCCGAGAAGACGCACACCCTGAGGATCGCACCAAAAACGGCCGAGTATTGGCGGGGGTGCTGGTCTGGAAAGTCGGCAGCGCTTGTCGTCGAAACCCTGCAAATGAGAAAAACCATGTTGCCTGTTATCTCGGCCATAGTAGCCGAGCGCGGATTCCAGATGTGGTTTCACTGGCGGCGATCGACGTTTCGCCCCGGAAGACCACCCCGGGCGCCGATCCCGCAGATAACCAGAATTGAAAGGATAAACAATGGCAGTGAAAAACCGGAGTTGAAAGAACAAACAATGGCAGTGGATTCGTGTGAAGTAATGAAGGATAAATCGCAGGTGCCGCTGATGGGTGCATTTGAAGGCAGTGAACCTGGTTGGACTGATGAGCCCCAGAAACGGAACCACGGAAATGATGACAATGGCAATTCTCCAACCCGCCGCTGGAGACGAGTGTCTCGCGTCGGAAGGAAATAGGTTGGGATTATGTCAAGCCTAATGAATGACTGGATGGAGCGGGCGGTGACCACGGCAAAGCTGCCGAAGATCAAGCTGAATCGTTAGGGGAGCCACTCCCTTTGGGGTTTGACCTCCGTTAAGAACATTAAACTAGCCAAATGCCTCGTCATCTAATTAGTGACGCGCATGAACGGATTAACGAGATTCCCGCTGTCACTATCTATCATCTAGCGAAACCACAACCAAGGGAACGGGCTTGGTAGAATTAGCGGGAAAGAAGACCCCTCCTGTTGAGCTTGACTCTAGTCCGACTTGACTAGGAAAAACAGATTGATAGGGTTTGCAAGAATAGTGAAAATCTTACCAGGGAAATGACGTTAGATTTCAATAGCACACACACCAAATATTGATATTTGATAGCAAAATATAAAGAAGCTTGGGTTGATCTGCAAAAGTACACAAACAAAGATTTCAGCTTCAGAATAGTTCAGTTCAAAGCCTAAAAAAGGACTTGTTTTAAAAAAAACTCTTATTACGATATGACAAGTATTTTAGAAAATAACATATAACAATTTTAGTGACATAATTATTATTTTTCAGGTTTGGAAAAAAACATAATTAAATGGGATGAAATTAACCAACACGCCCTACATAATTTGCAAGACAACAAAACTGGAATAAGAATTGTAACATAAAACGCCTCAACATGTAAGTGCTTTTCAATAGATGTTTGGAATCAATGTTTTTGTATAGCGGTTTCAAATACTTTTTATAATTTTTACCAAGTTGTTAGAACATGATGTTAGCCAGACAAAAAATGATAGTTTAGGGGTAAAAAAAGGGCTGTCAGGCCAATATCAAATTATGGAAGTTTTGAAATTTCCAGAACACAAAGTGGATTGTTTTTGGAGTTTTGGATATTTTATGCGAAAGTTTTCTTTTACGATTTTAAGACAACAACTGCTAATGCAAAAACAAGAGCTTCAGCAAGCGCAGAGATTAAAAAAAAAACTAAAAAGTGAAGATTCGAGTATTAATGTGTTTTCGTGTGGGGTGGTATTTCCAATTGAAAATGATCATTCAGGACTGTCATTGGAGAGGTAAAAATACACATATGTTTTTTAACAATCTATTACAACTTTAACCCATAAAACATTGAAAAACTTAAGAGCCACATAAATCAACATTTGAAGTTCATACATGAGATGTTTAAGAATCAGACACCTCCAAGCTATGACAACAGGCGTTTTTTTCCCACAAAGAGAGATGGATATCCGAAACCATTACTATCAAGCTTCTGCTAAGCACAAGCTTAGTCGCATTGACCAATCAAACAAACATGAAGGCAATCATTGAAAGTGCGCAGGTAAATCGCGATTTTTTTAATCATAATTTTTTTATTATTTTAATATAACATAAATTAAAGTTAAAGAAGGTGTTGGTCAGTGTGTGCATGGAGAAGAAGATGAAGTGGACGACAATAATGCCCCTGTCATCAACTGTGAGCAAACTCTTTTGTTTGTCCATCAGGTTGCTTGGCAGAGGAGGCTTCTCCAGCGCTACGGGCAAAACATGTTGGCTATAGAGTGAGTGTGGTTGGCAGTTTCATTTTGCAATATGTCTTAAAACGAAGTTCGAATTTCAAATCGCAAAATTGAAGTTAGTAGAATCGTTTGCTCTAGAATACCAATTAAAAGGGGGTTAAGGTGCTATTCTCAGAAACGCGAAAACGAATTACACCGCCTAGTCCACATTAGATGGTAAGGAGCGGAGCTTCGTTGACTGTTTTGCAGTAGAAAGAAGGACACGACTAACGCAGTAAAAGCGAATGCGTTGAGGATTAAAACTGGCCAGTTAACGAGCAGGATGCAGGGAAAGGAAATATACCAGAACGACCTAAACAGGCATTTAGCACACGCACAACGAACACAGTAAATAACAAATACAGACGGTGGGACTACACACAAGTAACTACTGTTTACACGGTTTTCCGGCATATATTTACACAAAATATGTAAAATTATTACTTCGAATCTTTGATCAAATACCCCAAACATGTAAACTTTAACTGCAACCCAGTAAATAATAACTTGTTTGTATGTATAACCCTAGTATTAATTTACTTGGCAAATATAGCATTGTGATAAGGTGATGTATTTAAATGGCATTTAAAATTGTTCAATGAAAAAACAATGGAAACCAAGAAGACAGTGTTTATTAACAAGGGTACAACAATATAACACAATTTACTCCAAATCCTTGGGGTGACTATAGCAGTTTTTATGTAAAAAGTAATTTCATATTAGTGGCAACTAGCTACTTGTCATGTCATTATATCAAAGTCAGACTACATATTTTTTATTTTTGTCAATAATGTAACAACATCATCATTTATAAAAGTGAAAGGATAACTAGACAAGTATTTTTGCCAATACAACTACTGATTAACAAGCTCAATACATTTGAATAAATTCCATTGTTAATCTAGCTTGTTTAGGAAATTGCAAATTAAAAACTAAGTAGCTGCAAAACCAACTGCTACAGCTTCTTGAAGAGATCCAACCTCCTTTTTTCTATTATCACGTGAAAAGAAACCATAGTTGAAGGTGAAATACCTAAAAACTAAGTTGGGTAACAATAATATGTTTTTGTATAAATAGGAGAATATGTTTACCTTGTAGAATGAATAAAATGGGCGAGAAGATCAAAATTTCAGATACTTCAGACTCCTACAACATTGTACTTTTGTCAGTCATAAATTGTAAACAAAATATTCTAAAAATTGCAATATTTTCATTGAATTTACAAAGACATAGAAACAGATGAGTTTCAGTTTAACTCTAGACCAGGGTTTTATGATAAACACGTAACACCCCCCCTGGGGGGGCCACCGGCATAATCGTCCAGCTAGATATTGCGAAAACAAAAGTGTCACTGTTTTCAAAATTTGCCAGTTAACTTAATTTTGTTTTTATTATGCCTGTAAACCTTTCTTGTTACATTTTTCTGACGGATGTTTAAAGTAGATTATCGAGTCAAAGTCCTTTTTATTTGTTTTATCGTGGAAAGTTAGTACCTAATTGGTCGTTCGCGTAAAGTACGCTACCGGGTTATTCAAAACGTCATTTTTAGGCTAAACATTCGGCGGTTTATGCAGCTTATTTGTCAAGTAGGGTGCTAATAGTAACGCATTACGAATGTAGTGACATTGCTTGGCCTCAGTACAAAACAGAGATGAAATAACTACTAAGTCAGGTTAAATTAAAATGACTTATTTGTTAAAGACTATTATATTTTTTTCCTCTCACTCAAAAAATAATTTTTTGCATTCACACAAGTTTTAAATAAGTATAAGCAGCAATTAATTCGATAAAGTTGTTTGCTTCGGATAATTTTATTCCTGAAAAACTTCACTCTTGTTCTATGCCGCAAACTGCCCTAATAATATAGATGGCTTGATAAAAAGTGCTATTAGTAAGAGAATATTAATAGTTTTAAAAACGAAAATTCCATTTTGAAAGTGTTTCTTTAATAAGCAGCTGGGGTTGTAGATTGAAGAGAAAATATTTCATATCCGGCTGTACCTCCTACATATTTGGATGCGTCTGTTTGGCTAGCAAAATGTTTTTCTGTGGTTCCTTAAGCTCTGTCAACAAAAATCTAATCCTTTTGCTGGTGCTTTGTCGGGCGATGTTTTCTTTCTTTTCACTCCACTGCTTTATCTAACATTTTCTACTCTGTTCTCTAAATGATCTGTCAATTGCTGTTAAATATCTGTAGCAAGGCGTCGGCCGTTTCCCTTCTTGTCCCAGGAATTCCAACTCTTCTTCACAACACTTTAAAATAATTGTATGCCCCGCAAGAATAGAAGATGTTTTAATACTACTGCCAGTGACTACTACTGACTCAGCTCTGGGAAACTAGAAAATGGTAATGTCGATGCATTGAGGTTGAAGCACCTTAAAAGCAAAACATGAACATCACAGTTTGATATGAGTACGGTAAGTTTTGGTCAGATAAGATTACAAAAAAAACAATAGAGGGGTTTTAAAGAATGGGGCATAAAAGCTTCGCATGCGGATGACAATAGAAAACAAATAATTTATATAAAATTTAAAAATCAGTACTTTCAGCTGTAACTGAAAATTATTTGTTGATGCCAATCAAATCATCTTTTTACTCAGCAATACAAATTTTGTTTTCATGTTTTATATTTTGAGTTACAGTTCTTTGCTTCTCAAACTTACAGATATTGCTTATTTACGTTTTTCAAACACTTTCATAAAGTATTTTACTATGTACTCAGGGTTTTATTGAACTTGCTTTTGTAGCTGAATTACAAGTTCTTTAAGATTTTTAGGTGCATATAAAACGTGAATGATTGATTGGAGATGCAAGTGTATGTTATATAATTATACCACTGGGTGACTTTCTTTAAACCTCTTTTAACCATTGGCGACAAAATAACAACAACAAGATAGTTTACCAAACATTAGTAGAAAAAACATGTGCTTAATTACAACCGACTCCAATCATCCCACTGAAGGCACAAAATGGTTAATATAAAAAAAAAATTCTACACAGGATGAGATTAACTGAAAAAAAAATTGAAGCTATAGTAGATGGGTGGCTATACAGAATCACATAATTCAATTAAAAGGTAAAAAACAACGTACTTAAAAGATTGGTGTGTTGCCCATCTTTTTTTAGCGAGCCACCGTTCAGGAAAATATATATGTTAAATGTGTATTTTTTATTGCAATACTGTTGTAAGCCTTAAATCCAAAGTTAACGGTTTTAATAAAAATTACCTTGATAACCTTTTCACGCTTAGCTGTCAAGACTGATGCTGGTTCACATTTATTGTTTGTTTTAAAGCGGTTGGTGCTTTATTGCGTAGCTGCGACATGGCTAAGTCAAGGTTAGCTCAGCACAAACACGCGTTTATAAATGAACAATTGTGAAATAGGAAAAAGGCGATCTGCACGCTTCGATGAACGTGGATGTACATCGGTAGGTTCGCTACAGTTTTACCCTTTGAGGTAGAAATATAGTTTTGTTTAGTTGAGCGCCTCTGCTGTTCTTTGCTTGTGTATTTACGATGTGTGAATATTTTTCTGTCGCGAATCTCTACAAAACATTCATTAAAGTTACCCTTAGCTCTCCACCTTTGTTAAAATCCGAGCGATAAATTCAAACAAAGCTGAAATAGTTATCCTAGTTGAATGCCTAAAACAATAATTATGTGTATTGAACACACTTACTGCATTGTTATTCTGTGTATTTCGGTAGTAAAGATTCTTGTTCGAACAGACTCTACAAGAAAGCCGATAAACAAGTGTTTTGCATTCTATTTATGAAGTAAAGGTTATTTAAACTGCCTAAACTATAACTTGAAGGGCAAAAAACAGGGGACAAGAAGGGGGAATGGCACGCCGCGCAAGCGTTCATTGCTAAACAAGGTTGAATGGCGACCGTTCGCGCCACAAATTATTTAAAATTAACTTATTTGCTCTCTGGCATTTTATTTAAAAGGTAAAAAACTGAAAAAAAACACTTGTTTGTTCTCTACTACATTTGCCGTTTACAGTATTTTGTCCCGTTGAATGAACAGATGCTGCTTATTGCAATAGTTTTCAGAATGCGTTAAACACAGCTACTACAACGCAAGCCGGGAATTGATAAAATGACATAGAGTTGCGAATTTTAATCAGTCTTTTTATTGCGTAACCAAACAAGAAAAACGAAAAATAAAAATGAAAACTCTCCAGGGATGTAGACCCCTCTGCAACAGCGGACGACAGGCAGTGTAATTCCTCCCACCTTTTCAATTTTACCAATCAGCATATATAGCCTAAAGTGAGAAGTTAGGAGAGAGGGTCTTGGATGCACCCACTCCACATGCCTCCTCTGTTCGTTCCAAATGTCAAACATCCTGTTTAAATATTGGAACGCTAAGCAATCCGTAGCAGAGGACAGCTAAAAAGTTGCGACCAAAATTTAACAATGACATACTCTAACTGGATGGTGCCGGCTGTTTGCTCACATGGAAATTGAAAACATCGCTTGTACTAAAGCAGTATGTGGAGAAATGTGGTGCAATTGTTATTGTAAATATTTGTCTGACGACTCCGAAATAAAGTTAAAATGTATGAATAAGGAAATGTATCATTAAAAAGGGCTTTGACGCTTGATTTGTTTGGTAAATCTTTACAAGTTCACTTAACAAGTATCAAAATTCAACATTAAATTTTTATACCTTTCGGTAGCGTTTGCACCATCAGAGTATGCAAAATGTTTCTCTTTTTTGATACCGATTAGCACAAAGATGATTCAGACTAATGCGTTTGAGTTGTTGGGAGCGTTTTCTGAGGGAGCTTCATCCTCACTTGAATCTTCAGGGTCATCATGTGTAGTGGTTAAACGCCTTGATAAGGCTGCACAGGGCTGACAACATGAGCTTCATGTCTAAGAAAAACCACTTCCCCATCTTGTCCTAAAACTTTAGTAGGATCTTATCTATTTTGCCTGCTTATCTCGTTTGTAATATCCAATATCATATAAGTCTGTCCAGTTTGCGCAAAGCCCGTCTAATCTTTTTGCTAGCCCAGTATTTTTCCGGCCCTCCGCCTCTTTGACAAATTTAATTAGACACGAGTCTATTGCACAAACTTTCCGTCCATGTTAACTACGTAATTGCGAAAAAGCGCGAATGTTTCTACATCCAGTCTGTTTGCGTTTTAATGCCGCCTTTTCAACTAGATCAGCCATTCTTTACCGTTGCACTGTGGAAGGGGCTGCCGTCGCGCAAAAACGGAAAACATATTAAAAAATATTGGACATATATTTTTTAACGTTTTATTTTTTATTTTGGCAATGTAATAAAGACTTCAAAGAAATACCAGAATACCCAAAAAGATCGCGCTCGCTTCGCTCGCCAGGTGCGCCTTCACTTAAATCGATTAACACAAACACTGAGCTAGATTAATGTTATCGCGTTCTAGTTTTATTACACTAGTATGGATGCCCATTCACAGTTGTTCTAACATTTCAATAACACAATTCATAGTTATCATTTTGTGTGGTCGGCAGTCGGCTGCATGTTCGCGTTTTAGGGAGACACAGACAGAGCAAAGTAGCTCATTTTGCTCGGCTCGCTAAATAAAGTCGTGTGGACAAGAAAGTCTCCTCGCATCTCAAGCGAGCGCCGTCGCAAACCGGTTACAAGGCGTTTGTTAGCAATTCTGGACCGATAAATGTCGCTACATATTTTGTTCCTGTGTATAAAAAAAGAGGGAAAAGAGTAATCCTTATAAGTCAAGGGGACGACCAGCGCTTTGGTGTACACAATAGGCTCAAGGCAAAAAAACATAACATGTTATAAAATTTATTGTAACCGAACGTATGCAACGTTCCAAGTTAAAACTTTTAGCAGTATACTCAACCACGCAAAATTTAGACGGAGTTCGCAAAACATCGCAGTTGTCGCATTTTGAACACTAAGCAGGTTTACTTTTCAAACGAGGTTTTCTTTCGTTGGATGTCAAATACTGCTACCACATGGCAGACTTGGACAACTAGATTTATTTTAGCTTTTTGCATTTAAATCGATTTTAATAGGAATGTGCATGTCAATTATGTGTGTGCTAATTTTTAAGCATTTTAGCATATAGCATATGATTTTCCGTGAAAATTACGAGATTCAACCAAAGAGTTTGAATTCAAATTCTTTGTTTTCACCAAGAGACTAAAAATGTCGTTGGACAAAGTAGGATTTTTGGTAAAATCCGAATTAAGTTAGATTAGAATTAGAATTAGCCGCATTTTTCTCTAATTTTTTGAATTAGAAAACTAGAATTATCTAGTTGTCCAAGTCTGCCACATGGGTCGTATACTAAACATACTTTGAAAAAACATCAGGAAACCTACACGTATATCGTACAACAAGCCTTCCCAGCAATGTTGTGATGTTGATTGAGGCCAAACTCTAATGACTTCTTTAATGTGTTCAACCACGCAATAGTCTAAACAAATTGCTGCTAGAACCTGAAGAAGTTTTTTTAAATCATCCGCTTGAAGACTTTTCTTTAGTGCCCCCTTTCAGACACAAAACTGCAAAGAAATAAACACGCCATTCCGCTTTTAAATTATTGCCGCTTCACACATGCTTCAGGCGGTTAGGATGATTATGGCCAGTGGCTGCTTTTATATTATATACTAGACGTAATACCCGGCGTTGCCCAAGGTTAAATAGAGAATATTTACCTGGATTTTATCTGGTTACTGTGGCTCTTTGCAAGCCTAAGTTAGCCGATTTTAGACCCACGATATGACATGATATGATATTTTTATTTATTGACACGCAGTAGAAACGTTTAGGGCATAAAAGCAAATTTGTTATAACTTAGCTTCCAAAATTATGGGATATAACATGAAGCTATTAGTTTAACATGAGACAAAGTAATGTGCAATAATAGTAATAAAGAGATAAAATTCAGGTAGACTTCCTACATATGATGGTAAATATTCTATTTAACCTGGACAACGCCGGTCTAGTATGTAATATAAAAACAGCCACCCACTGACCATAACAAACCAAACAGCGTGGTGAGGAGGGGCGTGTTTATATGCTCCTTTTTATCACTAGTGCCGACTTTCTAAATAATAATTATCAACAATAATAAAACAAAAAATTTAAAATTCGACAAACCAAGCCTAAAAGTTGAACAATATGACGACGACTCCACTTTTTCTGTTACCACGGCCAACTGTTTATAGTAAAAAAAAATTTTTTTTATCTGCTTTAATAGAGAACTAAAACATAAGTGAATCATATCTTTGTGCAGATATGATCATAGCGATGCTAGACGACACGCCCCAAGTCACTTATTTGGGAAGCTTTCCCTTGCTAACGGACACTTTTGCATGGCTCAGAGTTCATGCTTCGAAGTCTACTACCGTTGGCGCAGTTTTCGAATAACTCATGAGTTTATAGCAAGGCATTTATGTTCTTTTGATACTCCTCTTGTTGCTTAACGTGCCGAAAAAGATTAATAAAATTGACAACATAATTGAAATTCAGAAGGACAGAAATCTTTCGATCCTTGGTAAAATCAATCTGTCAAACAGAGAATATAAATAAACCTTAAATATAAACATGCCTGGAAGTTGCTATGATGCATCAGTTTAAGGTGCTTGCTGTGCCTAATCGTGATATCTTGATGCAAAACATATTAACAAAAAACTCTGCCCCAATAAGCCTGTTTTTGTGCAATTTTTCCTAGATTTTGTTTTATGAAACACAGAAAGGGGAACAACACCAAATAAATTTATGTACAGTATTGAAAAAAGTAAAAGTGCATATCTGTAAAACAGTAGAGCTATTATTGTAAAATTACTTAACTTACCAGAAATCCTAACAGTATAAAAAACGCAGTTCGCAGAAGTGAAATTGTGATTTGTCGGTCGGATAAAGACGGTAAATATCGTTGCCCTCTCTCACATGGATTACGACAGCATAATGAAACGAGAATTACGTATGTTTGAACAATTAACCATGGACATGCAAAAAAGTGAAAACCAAGTGTACCTGCGATAATTTTGTCAAAAAGCTATGTATCGCTTGGATGTAATTTCTGAAACCCTGCTCTACCCCACGCTGCAGGCAGAGTAATAAGTTAAAGGATTGCCGTTTTTTCAAAGTTCCCGGGTTTCCTCCAAACATTTCAGCAATAAACACTATGCGTATGCTTACCCGTCGTTATTTAAAACGACGAAGTACCACCGAAGTTCTGGAGCAATTGAATCGTCGACCGAGAGACTCGGACACACTAAAGAAAAAAGTCAGAAGACCGTGTCACATGGGCTACTCGATTCGCCCATATCTATCCTACTCAGGCTGTCGAGCAAAGAAAAGGCGCTATAACCACGATTTAAAAATGCAGGGCTGCAGGTAAGAAGAGTACACCATAAGCGCTCCGGCAAAGCGGGTTGTAGAAACATATGCTGTGCCCAGTACGTCGGTAAAACCAAGAACAGATTTTCTGTTAGATGGAACACACCGAAAGACCTGTGCATTTAACTCAGCTTCTCAGTAACCCTACCATGGCAAGAAGTTAAAGAACACACCCGCATATTGCCGAATGTTTTACGGTCAATTTCGTTGAGGATCCAGACAACAGCAAGCTCGATGAATGGGGGAGGGCTAAATGGCTCGAACTGACCAGCTCAAAAAATGACATTACCCCAAATTCGTAATTTTTGTATATATAATTTTTGCGGATTTGTGTTTTCGTTGTACGTTGTACCGTCGTTTCTTTTTTCGGGATGTGAGAGGGCTATATGCCGTTCTCTTGTCTATAACTGCTGTTGTTTTAGGTTTGCTTTTATGTTTCCACCGTCATCTTATTTTTATATCTACCGTGTTGTGTGGTTCAGTGGCTTTTACGTATCGCATGTACAGAGACAAACTGATGCATATTTGTATTAAAAGTTTTAAGACCTTGCAGACTGTTTTTTGTTTGGAGCGGTGCGTAGTTTAACAACCTAAAAGCAAAACACAGTGCAAAAAAGGCAAACTGGAAAGAAAATTATGAACAGTATTGTATTTTATCTTACTTTATTCTGGAAAGATGTTATGAGTGTGCAAACGGAACAATTTGACGCTTTCGAAGAATTAAGCAATGAAACTCGCAAAAATGATGACTGCACATCATCAATGGAGACCAAGGTAACTTTTGGTGGCCAGCTGTCGTGCATAGAGAGATGTGCAAGCTATAAGCAGGAGATAGTACGACAATTTAAGAACGACAAAGCTTTCAAAAAACTCTACGTCGACTGGAAGCAAAGCACAAACATGTGCAAAGCGTTTTGTGTGACATTATGTTGGCAGAGTGCATTCTCGTCCTACTTTTCTGTATGGGCTTTGATATTCTTATTACGTCTTACTACAACCTCCAACCGTTATGCTCCAATGATTTAATGAAGATTTATTTTAGGGTGCTTCTCGTCAGACGAATCCCGTTTTTTGCCAAGACGATGGGAAATGATGTCGTTGTAACACAGGTCTGTTTGGCAGTGATTCCTTAAACAATCACGTCTTCCATGTTGCTCTAAATTGTTAATATTGTTCTTACGTTCACTGATTTCACTTTGTACTTGTTTTATATCTACTCCGTTATTGGCGAACTTTTTTCCATTAAAACAATAAACTTATGTGAAACAAATTATTTACTCATCTTTTGTAACAAGTAGCCTCGCCGCAACGTAGAGGTTCCTGATTTGGGTTTCGAATGAATGGGGAAGGGAAATTTTTCGAGGTGTCCGCAGAATCGTTTACATCAATTAACTGTCCAGTAGGTGTTGTGTCCGAAAATATTATTGATGCAGTTTTATGTGCAGAATATTGTCATCAAATTTTAAATATTGTAACTTTTTGCTAGGTAAATTTTTACTTCAAGTTTTACGAAAATTCTGTACTTCTCGCAATTTCATCAAATGTATTGCATTAAATTTTTTAGGGTGAAAAAAAGATCTGTAAAAGTGAAACAAATGTAACATTTAATATTTTTTTTAACTGATTTTACTACGGCTTAGTTGCAGCAAAGAAACGGGTCTTTCTTGCTTGTTCCTCCTACTCATCATGGAAAACTTGCACATTAGTGACACTGCAGGTGAGAGGAGAGGCTCATATAACCAGCCTCGATATTCTCCAGGTCTATTATGAGATCACCGAGGATTGTCGCATTTAGATTGATTTCACTAATCTTTCTGCCCTTGCCAGAAAACCACTCTTCCCTTATCTTTCCTATTTTTTCTAACCCAGGAACCCACATCGTTCCTGTTTAAAATATTTAGATCAGCCATTTATAAGTTATTAAACCATGAATATTAGTTTGACACCATAAATCGGCTCAACCTGTGCAACAAGGTTAATAAAACCTTTTTAATTATTGGGAGTTTTATCATACACTAAAAATTGTATCAAGAAGCTTACCAATAGAGCAAAAAAATAATTTGAAAAATCTTTCCGCACCCTAGGGCATGCATGGAGCAGGGGCACACTACATACAAACTTTTAGTTTTTAGCCATAGTAAAGATAATTAGTGTCTGAAAGAGTATTCCAGTCTGACATATATTACCTTCCTGATGGCGCTAACGTTAGCCAACCATTGTAATAATAATGAAAATACGTCATCTGCAGAAAAAAAATTCTTTCCTTTTTTGCTGACTATTTCAACTTCTTCATCTGGTATGCTGTGCAATTTTAAGAGCATTTTCGATATGTTGTAGTAACTCAGCAAACCATGTCCGCCTCTTACCACAAATAATCTTGTGTTGATTTCGTATTCTGTAGGCAGGGCCGGATTAAGGGTACTGTACCTACTTACCAGGGAAGGGCCTAGTTTTGAAAACCAACCTACAAAAAGTAATAAAAATACACACATGAAAAATTGAAATTATTTACTGAAAAATAACACAAACATGTAGTAAATGTAATTAGGTGTCATAGGCTCATCTTATAGTGTAGGGGAGATGTGAGAGACCAGTGGGTCACTTTTTTGCATCTGCAACTTTTATTTGCGTCGTAAAATAGGATTTAGAGGTCGTAACGTGAAGTTTAATCTACCCTTCAACATACCACAGCATTTAACTCAAAATGTAAGAAGAGAAAAGTTAAATAAATGCACCTACTTTCTAATTATTTAACAAATCGGTCATTTTAAACTAAACTAACTTAGTTAGTCATTGCAAAGCTTGTTTTTGGACTCCGCCCAGGTAATTTTTGTATTCGACTCTTGATTTTAATGATGCGTTACTATTATTTGCCAAATACGCTGTGCATAACCTAGCTGAATAATATTGGCCTAAAACCTTGAGTAACCCGGTATTTGCGCGTTTCACGATGGAATGTTCTATTACAAATTAGTTGCGTGCCCAACAGCATTTGACGGAAACTTGAAGATTAGGCGAAGTTTATCGTCAAGAAATTGGTAGCCCGAAAAAACTCTGACTCCGCACCACATGGCTGCTGAAGCGGCACAGTAATTGTTTCGCCATAGCGATAGCCTTTATCCAATCTTGCCACTCGCAAACGTACGATTAGGCGTAAAACTTCGCGATAAAGCGTAATAACAGGATACAATATTCTACTTTGAACATCCCTACTTGCAAGTAAATTACGTTGCAAGAAAGGTCATATTTAAAATCACAAATAAAGACACAGTTGGGTTTTGTAAACTACGACCTATATAGCTAGAGAGTTATTGGTAGAGAGTCCGAGTCACTGGTCCCCCCACATCTCCCTATTACATACAATGTAGCCTATATTTAGAAAATAACGTTGTCCTTAGCAACGTATATAGGCTGGTTCACACTAAATGCGTTTTACTTCTAGCGTTAGCGTCTGGCGCAAAACGCAAGCGTCGTCCAGTTCACACTTTAAGGGTTGCCAGCGTTAACGACAAATTTCCTACTTCCGCGAAATTTAAAAACGTTAAACTATAACGCCAGGCGCGTCTAGTGTGCACCAACAAACCTTATGTGTCATCGACATTCAAACCTCTAACAACCACTATGCTTAAAAAGGACTCCAGCCATAAGACCGAACGAAATAAGAACAACATCAAGAATAAAACAAACGTCTGAAAAAAAATGACCAAAATAGGAACAATACCTAGTAGGCCTACCATTTAAATTGAAATAAGTCCAAACCCGACAGAATAATACCTAGCCAAAATCAAATAATACCTAGCCAAAAACAACACTTTACCTAACCTCAAACCTCTCATCCCTCCCCTAATAATTTTAACCCCTACCCATTTTCTAACCCAACCCATTACCCACCAATAACCCAAAACAGGGCCAAAAATCCAATGCAAAAACAGCGAAACTAGGGCGTCCAAACGTCGACACCAAAACGGCCCATACCAGAGACCTAACACGGCGCCCGATACCCTCTGCTATTTAGGCAATATTACGATGAATTTACGACGTAATTTGACCTTATTCTGAATTGGGAAGTAATCTGCGTAATTGGCTTTATTATGTCATTGGTATTAATACCAGTGTTGTAAACTTATATTAATACCAGTGTTGTAAAAAAAGTCATTTTAAATTGACTTAAGTCCAAGTCAAGTGTTTTTGAATAAATAACAAGTCAAGTCCCAGTCAAGTCATAATTAGAGCAAGTCGACTTCAAGTCATGTCCTTGTTAAAAAATAAAATTTTAAACTATTACAATTTTTAAATTTGTATGATTATGAGCAATAACTGAACTAAAAAATAAGAAAAAACGCAACATATCAAGCAATTTGTTTTATGTGCTAAAATTTGGATAAATAGCTCAATTTTATAAAAAAATACTTCAAAAACACGCTTCATTTTAACCGAAGTCATTTGTCCAAAAGACTTAAGTCAAGTTAAGTCATGCTTAATGCTATGGGTTCATAGATTTTTCTGCTTTAGGTATGGTTGCTTTTTAGGTTTTGAAAATGAAACGATTTATTTATCTACTCACACACACAAGGCACATATTTACTCGACGAAGTCATTCGTTTTTAAGAAAAAAACACTGTACTGTAGGTACTGGAACTGTGTTACTATTAGCCTTATAAAAATTTAACCTTAAAAAATTGAGGGCCGAATTTTTCCAGGGCCTAAGGCTATTATAGCCTTATTAGTAGCCTTGGTTGTTAATCCGGCCCTGGCTATAGGTATCGTTTTGAACGATTTACGTATCTCAAACTTTTCGAAAAGTGTATTTTAAAAGGAGTTTCGAGAAGAAAATATTCTGAAAGGTTATGTGACAAGGAAGATTTCCCTACTAGGACAATTTCAACACTCAACGTCAAGTGTAGAGCTTTTCAAACTGGGTGAAATCAAGGTTAAAAATGCCGAAAACAAAAGGTCGTCACTTTATTTTATGTTGAAGAAATTTTTTTTTTGAGGTTCAAACGAATGAATAACATGCTAAATCCATTTATTTCTTTAGTAAACCGATGTAGGTTCATCACGATTTTTTGTCGTGTGTTATGGGTGATTA
The DNA here is from genome assembly GCF_963924565.1 of Ascidiella aspersa. NCBI lineage: Eukaryota > Metazoa > Chordata > Ascidiacea > Phlebobranchia > Ascidiidae > Ascidiella > Ascidiella aspersa. The sequence goes on from NC_139451.1 coordinate 7,455,674, forward strand.
TAAAAAATACTCTGTTATCAATCTGTGGCAAGTGCTTTCCAGTTATGTTAGGTAAATACAAAAAACATCTTGGTTGGTTATAATATAACTGGCTAGCTAGGAGACAATGTAAAAAAATCTTTCTTAATGCGTTGTTGAAGTCCACTGTAATTTAAGTTTCTGACATTATGACAACATACCAAAGTAACACACAGTAGTATAATTGTAGACACAATAAAATACAGATTAACCTAATGACCAAATATTCTGCATGCACAATGTTTATTTACCAGTTTAATGGGCCGGGCTTTTCTTTCTTGCCTTTTGCTTCACCCAGACAGGAGGAGGACCTAAAATACTGATACCTATGAAACGTTACAAATTTTATTTGGGGTTCTTCCTTCTTAAATATGATTCTCATGTCAAGAGTCTTAGACAAAAATAATGTGCAAGCTTCATGCTTGCTGATGTGATTGAATGCGTTGCATCTAATCTAAATGCCGTTTGGTGGCTTTCTAAATTCAGCACGGAAAAACTATATTGTACAAAACACAATGTTGATTTTTAAATTTGTTCTGTTAAATTCTTGTTTCTAAGAATAGAACCGAAAATATTTCCTGCCTTACTAAATGCAACTCGATAGAAATTAAAATTTGTTTAGAAAAATGTTTAATTCTTCACTTAGTCCACTAAGGTTTTGAAGACTGTTCATACCCTATGTGTGTTTCACTCAGTTCATTACTTCTGGCCCTTTTTGATAGATCGCGTGGTTTTTCACGCACCATTTTGGCCTTAATGTTCAATATTTTGACAAACTAATCTTCATATCTTTGATGCAAATATCTTTATAGAACTTTGACCAACACAGAATCAATCAAAAAAAACATCATTAAACAGGCAGTGTTGTTTACCATTTGTAGCGGTTTCATATTGTTACCGGGTTGAAACTCCGGTCTGGATGTGCTGTATATTAAGTGTTCGCTTCTGGAGTCTAGATCGCATATGTCATACGAAGGTAATTATTGGACGTATATCGAAGTACCTGTAAGTACTGTTTGTCTTTGGTTCTTAGCAATAAATATTATTCTATTGTGGCTGCGCCCCCACACATTCGATGGCTTACAGACTATACTTATTACAATCTTGTAAAATGATTGAGCTTTTTTCGCAATGACTTCCCAATGTGTTTTTGATTTGTTGTTTAAGCTGTGTAGGAATGGAGCAAATATAGTAGCATACATCCAGCTTGGTGGTGAGGATTGTTCATAGCTACTTTCGCTGCTATCTGCATTGTATTTATTTAGAATAATTGGCGCAAATATTGCAGGGAAAATGCAATGTGTCGGCTCGTCATCACACAACTTAAAAAACATTTTTGCCTATACCTTGTCGCGCAAATAACGTTGTTAAGTCATATTTTATGTTTATTACGCAGAACTTGATTGATTACAGCCGATACAAAGCATGCATTGCTCCTTGACTTCTTCCGATCGACTATTTTTCATACTAAATTGCCTTTGTTAAAAATATAAAAAAACCTGAAACAACTTTTTACAACTCCATATGCTGACACCAGTGAGCAATCAATGCGTACTGCAGCTACACATGTTGATTGTGGATGATTAGGGGGGTCCGGAGCTTAAAATCAATCCATTTCTATGCATTTTGGTTTCATATCTGCATCGGAAACACATACTGCTCAAAACAAACACCTTCTAAATCCACCTAGTTGATGTGCCCCAAGGATCTCGGCAATTGTCCCAAAAACACGAGTCGCAGAACTGTCGATTTGTTGCGCTGCAACCCTTCAAATTCCAGTTTTTGAATGTCAGGTTTTTTTTGACATTTAAGTTTCATTTGCATATTAGCAGTTCGTTTAACACCCTATTAACACTCCTCAGTTTGTGTTACTGAGTCGTTGTGACGGTTTCGCGTGGCCTTTCGGGCTGCCACCAGAGAGGCTCACCGTGACGTCACAACTTCCTCAGTGACACAAATTGAGTTCGTTAATAGGGTTGGTTAAACGAACTGCTAAACTAAAATATGCAAATGAACTGGAACAGATCTTAGCTCATTTTATTTCGCCAGTAGACAAGATTCTGCTTAGTTGTGAAGATGCGAGGTTCAAACGATTTGCCTGATCCAACGATGAAAGATTTTCTTCTTTAAAACTTGTTGCTTCAAATGTAACGCTTTATGGCAGCGCTTTATTCCAGATGCTGATTGACGTTTCTTAACGCGGTGGTCAACATTTGCAGGGCTAAACTGGTGGCGAAAGGGTCCATACGGTAGTAACGCTACAGCATAATAAATTCTGTCCGTGACATTGTTAAATTGAGATCCAGTCAGTTTCAGTTACGTTCAGTAGGTTCCGTTAAGATGCCGTCTAGTTAGGCTTTTGTACACACGCCTGGCCATCAATTAGCATAGGCGTGTTTACGGAATGCAAATAACCAGGTCTGCAATTGGGCCACGTAATTAAATAACTACAAATAATAAGCCGACGCGCTACAACTGCTCTTTAAAAACGTCTAAAATGCCACTTGTAAAAGATATTTCTAGCATGGAATATGACACCTTTGTGTCTCTTTTTTCAGTTTAAACTATTGCCTGTGAGCTGTTTGTGTCTTCCATGTTTTACGCAGGATTTCATCACTATATCTTATCCAAACCAAACTCTTAAGAGTTTACGTATCGGTGCTAAACGCGTTTTGCATTCAAAGCCCATACAGAAGATCATTTTATGTTGAAAAATAATAAGGAGATGATAATCGAAACGTATAAGATGATGTTACTGTCACAAATTAGTATCCAATCATGTAACCCTTTCCTTATGCGTTAAACTTTGTTATGTTGTTTACAATCTGCCTTCGTGTTGCGTCATAATGCCCCAAAAGTGGCTCTACATTAAACGTGGCTGTGAAAACATGTGTTTTTGAGTGCTTTATAAATCTAACTGCAAGGTAACGTGGCTTTAGTGAGGAGAAGAAGCCAGCAGAAGTTTAAGGAGCGTAATCAGACCCTCACCGCTCTTCCCGGGTGCATTTCGCAGATGCTGGGTAGACGATTTGCTGTTTTCGGGTGTAGTTGTTTGTTGTATTTGATGTCGGGCTTGATTTTAAACGGTGGCCTACAAATAATATTATGGTTTTAATTGGAAATTTATCGTGATTCATTAGGTTGGAGACAATAACTCCCTTGGTTTTTGTAATCAAACATGAATTTCGAGCACTTGCAATCTGGTTACAGGCAAAGCATAACATTTAAGCCCTGAAAAAAAAGCGGTACTGCTGGAGAATGCAAGCACGATGGAAGTTCGAAAACTAGGTGTAGTACCTGTAGGTAAATTACTCCGATTTAAAAAAGGGACAATTTAATGGGTTAATTTTGACAATATACTACTCAACCTGTCTATTTAAATAACTCTTTTGTGTTCATTAACAACGATTGCAACACACAAGGTCGATAAAAATATTAAATCCTGAAGCGAGACGCTTTCTTGTGTTGCTTAAGAGTTCGTGCTCCGCGAAAAAGAGCAGACAATTTTACAACAATGTAATTCAAAAGAAAATAACAAAAGGAAAAAGCAATATGTCCGGTTCAGTGCAGTGGAAATTGTGTGTGCACTGTGCATCGATAAACATAGAGTGCCGCTACATAACTCCCACTCCGGAAACGGACACAATGTGTGAAATACGGCGCATATAAAATCACGACGACGGAAAGGGAACATAACTGCAAGCGCGTGTGCGTAAGATCCGAGGGTGGCGGTAACGGCCCCGGTGGCTAAAGAACGGCGGACATCGGCTGCTGGGGTTGGGAGCGCCACCAGCACTGACTCTGAAAGATTCAGATGCACCAGTTTGTGGTAGTAATAAACCTTTGGCGCCTTTTTTGATAACCTTGTATGACCATCGTAAAGGAGGGGGTTTAACGGGAGACGATGACCACCGTCTCTGCGAATAAAAACAGAGGTTACACTTCAAAGGATTTGGGATATTTTTGATTTATTGAAAATGCCACTTTTTCCAAGTCCTTTCTTTTTGGGTGAGTTGTGATTTTAGTTATGTCCATGGCAAGATTTCTGACCATTTTCCTCCTTGGCCCATTAAAAATGAACTCCTCATTCTTACATGAATTTAAAAAATGGGCTCAGATATGTCTAGAGATCCTGCCCGACTAGATCCTGCCCGACCCGACTACAAATGATAAACACAAATATAAATTAAAATTAATTGGATGATTAATTTAAAGAGTGTAATAATGATTTATGTTTCTTTTGTTAACTCTGATTTCTATGATATTTGCTTCTGTGCCGTTTCTCATTTATTTTCCTTTGCCTCTCTCCGCAATCTCTCCTAAGTGGATCAAGGACTTTTCTCGTCGCGTACAGCCTTTGCTCACTGCAAATCGTTTTCCTCTGAATGAGACGGCCGTCCGGTCCTTTCCGCTCGAAAGGGTAAGTAACTCTTGGAGCTATTCGCGACGGCGTTCCCTTCGAGGTGGTGCGGAACTATCCTGCTATTGAGAAGGAAGCGACCGCCATTGTCGAAGCACAAGTGGGCTCACTTCCTAAAGGGCCGTAGTTTTACTCTCGTCACTGATCAAAAGTCTGTGTCCTATATGTTAGACCGAACCAATCGAAGTAAAATTAAAAACGCCAAGATCACTTACTTCATGGAGACTACTAGAGTTGGGCCAAATATTCTTACGATATTCGTCATCGCCCTGGTGTTTAAAACGTGGTTCCCGCTCTATCACGGGTGTATGTGCTTTCACATGTTCTACGCGAAATCTTGAGGAGTTACATAAGGTATCCCGGATGTGTATATCACTTCATAAAAAGTAGGAACGAACCCACCGTTCACTCCCGAAGAAACCAAAGCCGGTTGGGCGAAACTGTCCCTCTTGCGCCGAACTAAAACCACGGGATCTGGTCAAAGCAACGAGATCGTGGGAACGACTCCGAATCCGTACCTTCTAGTGCTAGTTGATGAGTATAGTCGATATCTGTTGTTTTTCCTTGCAGAGACATGACGTCCCGCTCCGTCATCGAGTGTCTCTCCGTCCTCTTCTGTTTATTCGGTTTTCCCGAATATATTCACAGTGATCGTGGGACCTCTTTTCTCAGCAAATAACCTCATCAGTTTCTTACTACTGCAATCATCCACCAGGTAAAATGGTCAGTGCGAAAAGACCAAACGGTTTGGAGAACTACTTCACAGTCGTGGTCTGTCAGTCGACCGCTGGGAGGAAGTGTTACCAGTAGAGAGGCTCTTCATGCTATTCGTTCGCTTCTCTGTAAGGCGACTAATAAAACACCTCATGAAAGATTCCTCCCTCCGTTTCCCGAGACGAGCTTTAACCGGAACCGCTATGCCTTCGTGGACTTAATCGTGGTGTTGTTCTTTTACGTAGGTATGTATGTTCGAACACAGAGGGGCTCGACGCGAATCCATCCGTCTCTACACCGACCTCGCTCCGTGTCCTGGTTCTCCTGAGTCGCTCCATGACGCTTTTCCCCCTTGCGACGCCGAGACCTCTCGGACCCCTGAAGGTACCCGTTGAGATGAACCCTCGAAACCCGCCCCTCCTCTCCTGAAGACAAAGTACCACCCCTGCCCGACATCCGACGATCGGGTCGTGAACGTCGGGCTCCTGTCTGCTACGGAGACTGGACTGTTTGAAGGGTCTTTTATCTAGAAGGGATGAATGTAATGAGATTTATGTTCTTCTATTGTTACCTCTGATTTCTATGGTGTTTGCTTCTGTGCGTTTCTCCTTTCTTTTCCTTGCCTCTCTCCGTAATTATTATTATACGTCCCGCGTCTTGTTGCATTCTTTCCTCCCTTTATAACTCGTGTAACTTTACTATGCTTCGTCAGTCTTTGTCAGTTTCTCTTATTGGGTACTCTTTTACATTCGTTACTAATAACGTTCTTTTTGTTACAGCACTCTATGTTGTAAATTGTTAATTAATAGTGACGACGTTTATTGTTTTAGTTACTTCAAAGAGGGTGTTGAAAAATATGGCAGTTTAATACTCTAACTCAGAGGTTCCCAACGTGGGCGGTACCGCCCCCCTGTGGGCGTTGGCGAGTTCCAAGGGGGCGTTTTGAGTCTTTTCATGATTTGGGGGGCGCTGAACGCACATAGGGGCGCGTTACATGAAAGTACTTATATCAAAATTTTATAAAAAGTTCACATACAAATAGTAACAAACAGGGACATTATTTTTTCGCCAAATGTAATAAAAAACTAGCAGGAAATTTAAAAGAAATGCCGTTATACCCCAAAAAATCGCGCTCGCTTCGCTCTCCAGGTGCGCCCGGACTTAAAAACGTTAACAAACACTATTACACTTTTCATTAGTAGTATGGATAAAAAAATTCCGAGGCCCGCCTGATTCACAGTTCTTCTAACATTTTTCTTTAGGAGTTTGGTTGCGGCCCGCGACTAGAAAAGGATTTAAAGTCTTGGTGCAGAAAGATATGAATATTTTTCTGGTAATGACATAACCTGGTGAAATAATGTATGTATAAATTCCAATAGTGAATGTATGTTAGGCAACCTAAAATATCACTGACAGCTTATCGAAACGAAAGTGAATATGACATGTTAGACAACGATTAATATAATACTTTACTGTAAAGCAAGATGAGGGGGGCGATATGAAATAATACTGAGCCCAAGGGGGCACTAGTGTAAAAACTGGTTGGGAAACACTGCTCTAACTGGTTCAGTGTTGTTGCTAAAAGGTATGGAAATCCCTGCCTCAAACACTAGTACAATGTGCTGCGCTATACAAAAAAAATGATACTCACTTTCACCTCCAGTCCATAAGACATTATCAGTCTGCTCGGATTGGCCTTCTTAAACTTTGGGACAAATCATCGGGTTAAATCAGATTCAAATCTCTCTCATGCTCAAGTTGTTTTACCATATGAAGTATATGTTAATTAACTTCATCTTTGCCGAGTTTCGACAATGGATTTTTTAAAAATTTCAAATGAATTGTCCTTTTTTTAATAAAATATCTAGTATGCTAAAAAATCTAAAACAATTCAATGTTAAGGAAGGGGTTGTTGTTGCAACACACATAACTTAAGCTGGGCATAAAATTAGAGATACAATAAAGTAATACGATATTGCGCTGTTAACGATATCAGAATCAGAAATATCGGGCAAATAGTTCACTGTAAAAATATGAACAAGCTTTTCCTGAAAAACAAAACAAATTTCCTATTTTTTGGCAAAAGAAATTAACATCATGAAAAGTTAATTTACAAAATTAGAGTTGTATACATTACATAGCTAGGTAAATAACTGAAAATGAATTTTATTGTTTATTCTAAATGAGTACATCCCAGGTATATAAATGAAAACTGATACCAGATGACACAAACGTAAAAATATCAGTCATCGGTATTATTGGTCCCAAAAAGTTATATCGGTAGATCTCTGATTGATTTGTTTTTTAACCAAGTGGCGAGAAAAATAAACACACAAAATACATCACATTAAGCAAACTTTATGACTAGTATAGCACGACACTGGACAATTAAAATAAATTTGGTGAATCTAAACACAGTCTAAATCCACTTGAAAGGTTCGGATTAAAGAAATATAAGCCAATGTTAAATTAAATATAGCAATTTTCTTTTCAACAATGAAGCAAGTCTGTGTGCTTTCTTTTACTAACATTACAATTTTTTCAAACATTTTCCTAAAACTATGTAGTCATTTTGGAAAACTATATACGGATCTGTTCATAAGTTTAATGGTGAAAATAACGGCCCAAATAGACATAAAAAGCGCGACATGCTTTTTATTCAAACGCTTCGGCAAATTCTCATCATCATCAGTGATAGGAAAGCCACATCAGTTACACCCAACGATAGATTAAAAATTGCGCAGAAGCGAAGGTGTAAGCCACCTGCGAGTGTGCGTCTGACGAAATAGGTGCATAGCAACTACGACCCTCAATATATTTACGAAGAAACAATAGGACAGTACGTCACATCAAAAATACGCAATAAGTTAATTAGGTAATGAACAAATACAGAGGAACCGACTTAGAATCAACGTTTAATTCCGGTTGATAGCGGTCCAAACTCCATTGTACGAAAAAAATGAACATCTAGCAAGATTTAGTCCTTTTTCTGTTAATAACATTGTTATTTTGGGCCAAACGAGCGGTGACAGCCCGCATAAAAAACGAGAGAACAGAAAATAGGTTCACTTCTCGTGTACACGTATGACGTAAACCAATGCTCGTTTATAAAATATTTTATACCATATCACTGTTCCCTCAAACAAATCATGGGCAATGTGCACGGTGGGAGCCCCGGGTGGTTGCACACATGAAAGTGGTGGTTGAGCTCATTAAAACGAAAATTTCACACCCATGTAATAAGCCTCTCTACATGAGCGTGTTAGCTAACGCGCGTTAAGAAAAAAGAACAGGAACGCGCGTCAAGAAAAATGAACAAAGGAAGTAATGCTAGTTATGTTAGTTGAAGAATTTAAAGGGTTGCGCAAATAAAGTTAAGGGTATTGTGGATTCTTTTGAGTTTGTATCGGTTAAACTTGTCATTTGTGATGAGCATAAATATTAATATAATGTAGATATAAATGAAGCATTGTTTGTAATTTTTGTAGATTAGATAAGAAACATTAGTTGTTTGCTATAAATTCATTTTTAAATTGACGTTTATAACCTTTTGGTTTAAAAATCGGTTTCGCAAAAGACAAGCTTTATTCCAATTTTTGCATGCCAGAAGGTTTGTATCGGAAAAGAAGGACAACAAGAAAGAAGTGTTTGGATGTTGAAAAGGTATTTCCTTTGGTGTTTTCAATAAAATATTAGTATTATGCATTTTTAAAAAACACACATAAAATTTTATTGCATTAGGTCACAAGATTTTTGGGGAAAAATTGTTATGGCTCAAGCATTTCCGAATGAAAAAAAAAACAGATTTTGATAACCTTGTCGAGGTACTGTTGACATGAAACCAGGTAATAAAACATATGTTTATTTTCTATATTATTCAAAACATTAGATGACTACACTGTAAGAACTCGAATAAATACAAGAAAAAGAATAGCAATTGGAGTTTACAAACTAGCCTCATCTGCTGAATATAGAACCATAGGAGAACTGTTTGGTGTGAGTGATTCTTCTGTACACAACTGTCTTTTGCGGTAAGTGTACACCAGTGGTTCTCAAACTGTGCGTCGTTTCAATTTCCCAAGGGCGTCGCAGAATAGTTGCGTTTCGTTGCTGAACTCAGTTTATTTTATAAAATGAGGTTAAGTGTAGTTTTATAACTTTTTTCGAAAATCAGTGGGACTAAAATTGTTCTTTAAGTGCTCTTTAACTGTTTAAAAGTTTTGATACCTTCCATGTTTACAACAATAGCCTTTTTTATACAGCAGTAACATTGTTTAATCAACGCCTATCGTTGGTTTAATTTCAAGTTCCCTGAAAAGGATGTTTAATTCAGGAAACCGGCAAACTTTTTGGATTTCAATGAATGCCGATTATCTAGCTTTGGTGCAGAAAGCACTACGAATTATTATCCCATTCGCCATGTCGTATTTATGTAGGCCTACCTTATGTCCTCTTTTCTCAAGAAAACTGAATGGTCCTTCGAGGATGCTCAAAAATGTTCAAATGTCCTCTTTTTTCGCATTTGGAGTTACTTGCTTTTATACTTTTAACAAGAATTTTAGGCGAGACGTTGTATTTATTCCTAAAAATATATGAAACATGCTTAATTGCTGGTTGGAAAACAGACCAGCCCTACCTTCTTGATTGTTTTTACAAACATTGCGCCAGAAAAATGGCAACAGAACCTCACATCTAAAAAGGCCCATTAATAAAGCCAAGGTATAAAAGTTTTGTAGGCCCAGTGGCTATGTTCTTATTTCTTACAGAAGCTTGTCTAGTTAGTGTATGACAGCGGTTCTTAACCGGGGGGCGCGAGATCGAAGTTAAATTTTATGCAATGATTCTAATGGTTTCGTTGGGTTGCCCACCACTCCTACAGCGCTGTAGAACCTCTTTTTTGTCAACTTGAATATTGAAACTGCCAAAAAATTTCGCGTTGTTTTTCTACGTTTGTCAACTTTTTTAGCACAAAGTCTCTTTGAGTGCCATTGCATGTTTTCATATCATCAAAGGTATACCGGGCACCAGCCATATTTAAATACAATTTTGCTAATTCGTAGGTGGGGGAGGGGAAGCGCAAGACATAGGAAAATTACCAAAGGTGAGCGCGGCTGGAAAAAGGTCAGGTTAAGAACCACTGGCATACAGGTGGTTTTCAGCAGATGCTTCATTTTTCTTTATTATTATTTAGATATAGACAACCATAAAGCAAAATAAGCTATAAATTGAAACGCCGAAACTCTGTTTACTGATGAGCTACGCCAGAAGTAATCCTTGTTTCAGGAAAGGGCGTATGGATTTCAAAGCTGAATGCATTACTTGTGAATATGGCACGTTTTTCTCAAACGTAACAATTCTACTTTCGTTTTACTTACAGGCAAAAAAATGTCTTCTTTTTGGGTGCTGAAAATATGGTAGCCCTATATTTATGTGAAGCAGGATTTTCTGCCTTGGCGGTGATAAAAGCAAATATCAATCACGAATTAACACAGAAAGAGAAATGCGTGTGGTAATTTCAAAAATTCTCCCAAAGATTCAATGAACTTTGTAAAATCAAACAAACCCACACGCCACATTCAATAATATACATTGCTTTTTGTTGTTGTATCAATAAAACAACTTAAATAATAAGTTTTCTCATTAACTTTTACTTTCGGGTGCGTCGCAAGTCCAGAAACTTTTCCTAAGGCGTCGCAACAAAAAAAGTTTGAGAACCACTGGTCTACACTCCTTGTATAAAGTTAATTTTAAGTGAATTATTAACCTGAATTTTGTTGGATAAATTCTTAGATTGTGCAACAGTTTGATCAAAAGGCTTAAGCAGTACATTTATATGCCAAAAGAGGATGAAGCGCAAAGAATAGCAGAACGCTTCAAGAAAAAATACCATTATCCACAGGTTTACATGTATATATTTTATGTAGTATGGAAATAAATGTTTTATGTATTTATGATTAAAAAAAAATTGAATTCCTTGCTATCTTGTGTTATCTGTTTAATTTTATAGGTAATGGGCTGCATTGATGGTTCACATATTGCAGTTACTGCACCTTTTGAAGGAAAAAAAGATTATACTAATCGAAAAGGTTGGGATTCTCTTGTACTACCAAGCCGTTGTTGATGATAAACTTTGGTATGTAAATTTATAAACAACATAATTATAATATTTTAAAACATTTAGTTTCAGAAACATAAACGTAAAAATGCCTGGAAGCAGCCACGACGCATTGGTTTTCAGGAACTCCAAGTTGTTTAAGTACTCCTGCAACCTACCAAAAGTAAGATGGTAACAATTTTTTAAATTGTTTCAATGACCAAAACATGACCATATTGTTGTGCTTCAGGTACCTGTTAATATTGAAGGTGTTGAAGTTCCACTGCTTATTCTTGTGGTGGAAAATGCTTTTGGAAAGCTTAAGGCTCGATGGCGCATCCTGAGAAAAATTGAAACTTCAATAATAGGAGCTTGCTGCATTTTACACAATTTGTGTGAACTGTCCAATGCAGCTGTCGTGGAGGGGGGGCTGAACAGCCCGTTAGTAGGCCCAAGAACACTGCCTCAGCGACAGTCAAGTAGATACCTATGAGCTTTATTTCACTTATTCATTTCTTTGTTTTTTTAGTTTTGTGTGGCTCCTTGTCTTAATGGAATAATACAACATATGTTCAATATTTTGCATTTATTTAAAAAAGCGTGAAGGTAGATAAAAGAGTTTGGTTAACAGTTACACAAAGGATATTTAACACTCAAACAAATCAAAATTAAAACGAAAATAATGAATTGCTATATGGTAAAAAAAAAGAAAATGCATTGCAAATGGAAATAAATGTAAAAAAAACTAAAACACAAATAAAAAAGACGGTTGTGGCTCGGGCACAACATATACAGGTCCCCCTCCCTGTTGGGCAGTCAACAGCTGAATGGCAGTCCTGAATTCATTTCTTATGCCATCCAGAAGTTCCCGCATCATTGCACGATCCTCTCTCATTAATTCTCTGTCTTTCTCACAATTTTCATTGTAAACTTCGCCGAAATTGCCAGATTCATTGGATTTTTAAGGGAAATGACAGAATTGCATTTAATATTGTACCAGTGCTTTTAAACCTGTGGGATGATGGTACGCACAAATTGAGATACATATTATTATTTTTTATTATGTGTTGTAATACAGTAATTAAAAAAGCCGATATGCATTACAGGTACAGTAGTAATATAGTCTCGTATGGTGGCTCATTGCAGCTCACAGCTATTTATTTAAACCTTCTTTCACTGTTATTTTACAAATAAAACTAAAGGTTGCAAACTTAATGTGCTTGTTTCATGCGGATGGAAATTTTCCAAAATAAAAAAGTTTTGATAAAAACTTTAAAGGTTGAAAAGCACTGCTTTAGACAAACTCTTATACAATATATATTATTACCTTTTGAGAAGCGCCGTTTCCTAGATGGACGACTTCTGGTGCTGGAGTTGCCACTGCTTGGTTGTTGTTCAACAGTAGGATTTTCTATATATTATAAAACGAGTTGAAATAAATTGGGTACAGTACAAAAGAATATTGTGGTTATTGACTTTTTTTACCTGTCATATTTGACGAACATGGAACAAAAACAAAAGCTATTCCATTTTCAAACAAAATTTAAAGAAATACATACTAGGAGCAGCAGCTTCAGGTTCCTGCTGCTCAGCTTCCTGGGGCTCCGGCATTGAATCAATGCCTTCACTTTCAATAGCCTAAACAACAATTGTAAACATATTAAAATTAAACTAAATCTTTTAAAACTTGTTGTTATTTTCTAAACCTCAGAAATAATTCATATATAAAGAAGTTATTAATATATATATTAATAATATACAGAGATATTAATTTATTTTTCTTACTTAGGGCGATGGTGAAAAAGCTGATCGATTTTTCAAAAAAGGCTTCCAACTATCCCAGCAGTATCAGCCCCAGAAACTTTAAGTCTTGTTATAATTTCTCTCTATTTTTCCACTTTTGTCCTATTTGTATTCTACATCATATAATGTAAGATATGGTTACAAGAAAATGACATATTTTTAAAGTATTCTTATCCAACATCTTAAACTAGGTCAATATTGTTCTACAAGTCTAGCTTTAAATAGTTGTTCTCACTACCTTGAATAAGTTAAAACATAAACATTATTTCAAGTAAAACTAAATGTAGTTCTCAAATATATATATGCTAATAAATCCTGGTAGAGTTTGAAAATTAGGGCTAAATTAAAGATATATATATTCTACGACCTTTTTTGCCTTACCCAGTGAAATTTAAACCATGCTGATTTTTTAATTGTTCTGCGAAATTATCAAAAATTATTTTATTTCTTTGTGATTTGTCGCAGTATATATTTTTCTGCGATTACATCGATTAGAATCATGGCATTCTCGTCATTCCAAACTACAAACTTTTTTTCTAAAATACTATAATACTACTGTGACTTTCAACAAATCGCAACTTTCTTAACACACTTAATAAGCGACTAACCTACCTCTTACGAGCGTGCTAGACTCTTAACGCGCTTTAGCACGATTAAAACTAGTCAAGCAAGGCGACGTCGCCGTGCGTCATTTTAAGTGTCAGACAAGCGCACTAGCTCACTTATTTCGCTTATGTAGAGGCTTAAACTATCAGTAACAACCGCTCCTTTTGCGACGGTTTGAGTAGGTCTACTTTGCGCAGCGTTGTTCTGTCGGGTTTTGGGTGGAAGGAAATCTTTCGGTCCACTTGGCGGCCATAACAATTTAATTATATGTCTTCCGTCATCGGATCAGGAAACCCTGACCTGCGAGCTTTATTCTTTAAGTCGAGCAGGCTCATGTTGTAGTCGGTTTGCTCCTGGTTAGTGGTTAAGTCGTCTCATGCGGACGGCTTCTCCATGAACAATTGACTTAAACAACGACCAATCGCCATTTTCTTGGCGTTCAGTGTTTTAATAACATTTCCAGTCAATAAACCGTTTAAAAACTTCCATTCCATTAATGGCGCTGGCAGCCTGGAGAATAACATAGTGCATGACAACATTGGCAAGTGAACCTTGCTTTTGTGTGAAAAACATACACCCATATTTTAATATGTTATTTTCAAGTGTAATATTTGACCAGCTATGTGCGAATAGTTTGACTTGAGCGCATCCCCTGCAACGCACTCATGACCTTTTAAGATTACGATAAAGCGATATCTGCCGTTACAATATACAAATCGGACTTGCATAGTTTAGAACCGATTAATACCAACAATATGCAAAAGATACGTATCGTCAATTATCTTTTTATGCAACAAAATACAAAGATTACAACACCTTTGTCGCACTTGTGCGATGTGTTTAGACTACGTGTCGGTTACTTTTTTCATTATTTTTAGATAATGTTCCTTCGTCAAGTATTTTATTGGATGACCTCCAATATTTTGGAATTTTTAACGTCAAGACAAACTTCCATTCAACCCGACGAACATGTTGGATTGCGTTTATCCATTCCTGGTCTTCAATCTTATCTGACGACCGTGACGACCACATAGGCGTGGGCACGACAATCGTTTGTTAAAATGAGCTTTTCTGCTTGATGCATTGTAAAATTGGCAGATTGGATAGTCTACGTTTGTATATTGATCTATTTTTCTTGTTCTTTTCATTTTGCTTTAAAATATTGCTGTTGTCGGTAAGCATAATGGTACCAAAATTCCTCTGTTGGTTTTGAAGGCGGTTAAATTTTCAAATAAACCCCTGGCATTTAGGTTGCAAGAGAACGTTTGATGGATTACAGTTCCAATATGGTCTAGTAATTTTCCTCTGCTGTTGAATTAGGAGAAGATCGAAATCCAAACGTCTGCGTTGGTATGATGGCAAAATCACATTTTCACGTAAACAACGCTTAAGGAGAATTATTCTTCTTTCTCTCACACGTAGATAGTGTTGGCACTGCTTGTATTCTCCATGCTCACGCTCTGAGGGATATCTTGTCGTATGGCCAATGCAAGTTGACGACAATGACTTCGAATGTTATCAATATACTTTCGACTTTGTTGTCTTAGTCAAAATCAGTCATCATCAGTCTCTGAAAAAACAAATACAACATGATACAAAAAAACTAGGTGGTAGAAATTAAAAGTCATGGGAAAATAATAGTAGAAGGTTAGTTAAAAAAAGTGTTGTTTAGGCCTGATTCTGACCTTTTAGGTCTTATTTCGATGGATTTAGGACTTATTTCGATTTAGACGGTACTCTAACACCATTAGAGCTATTAGTCCTAGTTTGGCCTTATTCCGAATTGTATTTTATTCTGACGTTAGTGTTGGTCGTATCTCGGTCTTATGGCTGGAGTAGTGCCAACGACGTGTGCGCCAAAATCACTTACAAACATGTGGTTCTTCAATGGCCTCCTGCTGGGGTGCAACCAGCAGGGCTGGGGAGCCACCGTAAAATAGCATTAGCTCCGGCCCCAGCTCCGGTGCGTTTTAAAAATTGCTTTTGGCTAACTAACGTTGGAGATGGAACAAAATATAATTTCTTAGCTTGGCTCCGGCTCCCCAGCCCTGGGTGCAACAACATCTTTCAGAAACTTAAACGATTTGTATACTCCTGTTAGAGTAGGTGAGAAGCATCAGATTACATTGTCTGGAATCAAAAACCCCAAACAGTGAAAAGATTCTTGACTTCTTTGAATCTATTGCAATTTGATTAACCAGTTCTATCATAAAATTGAGACAAGATAATCGTACCCGTCCCTCACTCCTGCCGGATCTCGTTGGAAGCACTCAGCACGAGTAGCTGTAGCAGCTACTCCCACATATATTGTCTTTTTTAACGTAGATATCAGTTTCCAAGCACTTTGTGGCATTAAGGTTCACACGCGATAAGGCAACTTGTGCGACAAACATCAGCGACAACAAAAAGGTGAAAGGCAAGTTGTGTTAAGCTATAAAAGCAGCGGCAATCTGCACTTCGTCATAAATGTTGCAAATGTAGCTATCGCTGGTACAGCTTTTTTGAATGAAATTATACTTAAAATTGCGTCACTGTGACGTTTGAATTTTTTTTATTTTAGCTCCAAGCATTTAATTAAACTTATTTATTTATGGGCGTTCTTTCACTTATGTACGTGGAAAGTTATGCAAAAAACAACACACATTACCACAACTCATATTGTTTGGGGTTAGTGTTTGGGCGAGCACCCTAACCCAAATAATATACCTTGTGGTGTATACGTTCATATATCTTAAGAAGCGCCCATTTATGTTCTGTAGTAATGCTTCTGCAATCTTACAAGACCTTCTCGTTGTTTTTATTTAAAAAAAGCGCATGCATTTTTATTGGCAGAATAAATTTAATGAAGTTTTTCCGCTGTTAAGCGCGAATAAAGCAATTTTTACTTACTCAAAAAACGACAATCTTTTTAAAGTTTTGCTAAAAAATACATTCCCGGAGAGGACCTACCTAGTGCAGTTGGTGGGTTTTGGTATGCTTAACAAGTGCGGATCGATGACACAACCTCTCTACTGCCGAGTCTTCAGAATTTGATCGGACCTGAAAATACGAACAATCTTAAAACTTCAAATCACAGAAAATGAAACAAAGCAAAATTTAATAGTTAACAAATTAATCAACAAAATCCCTAGATTTGTCCCTAAAAGGGGCTAAAGGTTAAAAAAGTGAGAGCGCCAGCTTTTTATGTAGAGTCTACAAGGCTACGAACGAACCTTTACGACACTTGGATGCAAAGGAGCAAGTGTTTTGAAGATTGTTGATTCGAACACATTTGCTCTACCTCAACTGAAACGACTGCAGGAAATTTGAATTCTCGCCTATCTGCAAACATTGTCTCCAACTATGCGATAAGAGATAGATTTTGCTTTTTAACTGCCAAATGCCCACACTTTGTGTAGCCCCTAGATTTGGCATTTTTCTGTACAATAAAAATTGCATGGCGCAACATTCTTGAAGCCAGCATTCCAAAATATACATTCCTCAAGCTACCTAAAGAATTGACAAATTACGTTACAACAAGTCTCATCGCTGGATTTAAGAAATCAGGCAAAACATCATCACCTTTAAACAGAGACAAAGTGTTCGAGCGTATTTGTAGCAGCAGCAAAAGGAATTTTGATGCTCTACATTTTAGATATTTTTAATAAAAGGAGAATATGGAAATGATAAAGAAAATGCAAGAAAGATACATAATGCGATTTTTTTAGAAGAATAACAGCAGGAACAGGGCCGAAATTAAGAATCACGAAAAATGTTTAAGTGACGACGACGAACAGGAAGATACAACAAATAACCCAACCAAAACAACTAAAGCGTGGCGCAGATGGCAAAAACTATCCTTTTTTTTCGTTGCTTGTTTCTGTGGTTTTTATCTTGTTATAGCTATCATCACCTTAATAATAAACACTAGGACTATATGGAATTTGAACTTCGCGCTCAGAGAATGAGCACCACGATATAAAATAACCTCATGCAGTTTTAGCTGTCAAGCTTTTTTGCCAACAATCTAACGTATTCTAACAGAAGAGTAGTGCTTTAAATAGAATCTTTTCTAATAGTTTTGACGATTCAAGTATTAAAGTGAAGAAGCCTTGTGTCCACTAAACAACACAAGGATCGTGGCACTCGTGGAGTGAAGTAACATGGTTTTAAGGTGTGTAATTTGTGACTTAAATATGCACTGGGTAGGATAGCTGTCCACATAAAGTTCAAAAAAGCCTTCAGGTCAACTGACTTATTCACTGGACACGGCTGGTTAAGAATGTGGGAAGAAGAAAAATAAGACTATAATTTATTTAATTTTAATAACTGATATGGTTGAAAGCCTTGTGTCCACTAAACAACACAAGGACCGTGGAGTGAAGTAACATGGTTTTAAGGTGTGTAATTTGTGACTTAAATATGCACTGGGTAGGATAGCTGTCCACATAAAGTTCAAAAGCCTTCAGTTCAACTGACTTACTTATTCACTGGACACGGCAAGGATCGTGGAGTGAAGTAATATGGTTTTAAGGTGTGTAATTTGTGACTTAAATATGCACTGGGTAGGATAGCTGTCCACATAAAGTTCAAAAGCCTTCAGTTCAACTGACTTATTCACTGGACACGGCTGGTTAAGAATGGGAAGAAGAAAAATAAGACTATAATTTATTTAATTTTAATAACTGATATGGTTGAAAATAAAAAATCGTGGCAAAGACTGTGATGACTTCAGCCATTATTACAGCATGTAGTAAAACTGTATGTGGCAATAAATGGTTTAATAATTGTGTGAATTCTCTTTTAAGCAATTTTCCAACAACACGGTTTTTTAATTTAAAAGTTGCCTCAACATCAATCAAATTGCATGGAAAAAGTACTTTATGTATACGCGGTTCCCTGCGAAAGGCAACAATGGCTCAGCAAATGTAAATGCAACAGCAAATTTTTGGATTTTCATCTTTTATTTATGAATGAGTTAGTTTGTCAGATTAAGTATTACCCATATGTTTGTTACCGACGATCGATCCGATAATATTGTTAATATACAGAAAACCTTGGTGAATTCTGCCAACGATTACACGAATGAGGACAAGAAGAACAGCGAAAAAAATGGGCGATTCTTGTTTCTACAAGACCTGATTAGTAAAGCATGATTGGCTCGTTTATGATTGAGAAAAATAAGGCATTTTGCTCAACTTGCAGCGATAACAGTGACACGGAGAAGGTTTTGACAACTGGAAGAAGGGTGCCGAAAAATTTAAAGATCACGAAGAAAGCTTTCTTCACAAAGCTGCATGTGCTGCAACATTCAGTTCATCACTTCAACTGGAAAAGCAGCAGCTTCGAAAACAGAGATTACCTCATCTTCAAACATTGAAGACACTGTTGCGTCAAGGTGTTTGCTATTAGAGGGAAAACTGACATAGAATCAAACCTATACCAGTTTGATGACCTCAACAAAGGTTTTTCAGCTGCTTCTTAAAGAACAACACTACGTGACAGCACACGATATTCTGGAGGAGCAAAAGCAGATGCTAGTTTTGAAGGCTCGAAGAGATTTGTTGCAAGGCGTCATGGAGAAAGAGACTTTTATTCATTTCTAGCCGACGAATATATATAGTATCGGAAGATTTCGTGGGGATTTTTGAATGCTCCGAGGGCATATCATCTGATGCACTTCTCAAGTACATAAAAAGACATCCTCCTTAGATCATGTTTGGATGAAAAAAAAATGGTAGCAATATGGGTTTTGATGGGGCTTCTGAAATGAAAGCTTAAGGCCGATGTTTATACCCCAGATGCCATTTATGTTCATTGTTTCGCCCATTGCAATGAATTAATCGTTAAAGATGCGATGAAGCAGCAGTGTCCTTCCCTGATGGCATCTCTGGATCTATATGCCAAGCCCTATATGCCCTATCCAAAGCGAATCCTACTGTTTGGAGAAGTTCAGAAAGATTTCAAATACGAGAACGATGCAGATGACTACAAAATCCTTCGACTCCAGGGCCCGTCAGCAACAAGATGGACAACAAGAGTCAACAAGGGAAGGAAGGCCGTTGAGCGTACAACGCTGAAGTCTCTGAAGAATAATGACCCAAGCAAGCATCTCTTCTGACACCAAAACGGATTCAAGGGATTCTGAAGCGCCAGTTGTCTTCACTGCAGGTCCCCTCTTTAATCTAAATGTGACACAAAAGCTTGTTCGTTTGTTGGAAAAGTTCTCGAAAAACTTCAAGCAGTTGATATATCTGCGGATTATGCTTTGTGTATTCTTTACAGCATATTCTTCAAAGGTTGCAAGGAATCATCAGGGCATTCTCAATGAAGCTAGGAAGGTTGCAAGATGGATGGAGGGAGTATCGAGAAAGCGTTCTACCCAGTCGGAAATTTATGTGCGGGCCTTACACGAAGAGGTAACATCGGACCATGTTAGATTTTCGCTGATTTGCCATACATGGCATTTCATATGGGCAAATATATACCGGAATTGAGGCACAACACGCATCATGAACGAATGGTAGAAAATGAAAAAAGATAGCAGTAATAAATACAGGGTGCGCCAGAATAACATACCACATTCCAAATTGTCACTGTACCAAAAAGCTGTAGCAGTCTGAAAACAGCTTGAATTGCAATATTTCTTCAATTCAACCTCCTGTCAGACTGCTACAGCTTTGACACAGTAACAATTTGAAATGTGGTAGGTTTTTTGGCGCACCCTGTAGGCGGAAGAGAATAAAAAAGGCATTTAAAACTTGATGCAACATATTACCACGAGGAAAGATTCTTTACAACGTTTGGCACAACTGTTTTCAAATACTTTTTTACTCAATGTCATCAAAGTGTCTGTGCTGGTACACTGCTGTCACTGCCACATGTAGACCTTTTTTCGGAAGCTTGGTTTGAGGTTGCCTCGTCTTATTTCACGACCACCACCATCCCAGTCAGTAACCCCAGCCAGGGTAACTTATTTCGTTTTCTATGCTTTCGATTGTTGCATTTTTAAACGATGTAATAAACTGCGCAACATACCTAATAAAACATAAATATAAATTAACTGATTTTAAACAGGTCTACGTTTGACACTTTTATAAACATATGCACAGTATATAACATTAATCTGCATATTACTTCTTTGTAATTTTAGAATTGTATATGCATTATATATAATAGGGACAAAAAAATACAATGAACTTACGTGTTAAAATTGTAAAGTTTGTGTTTTTTTAAACATTTCTTTGTTGACTGTCTCTTCTTATTGTGGACCGTAATGAACTTCTTTCAGTTAACATTTTACAGGATTATACGGACATAGCCAAAGTCAGACTGTGTGTAAAAAAATTGGGATGTGATGTTAGCGAGCAGACTTGTTTATGACAAACCTCGTTACCTCGATATTGACCAAGATGACATTCAACTTCATCTCGTTAGAGGCCGGTTGAAAATCAAAGTTTTTATTATTGCCAAAGAATCAACTTTTTTTTCAATATTTTTTGTGATTTGTGTTAAATGGTTTATTTGAGAAAGCGTGAAGAATGCCACATTTGTTTAACTTTTACCCACAAGTAAAATATTTACATGCAGTTTAATTACTGAAAAATACATTTGTATAGCACTTTATATTTTAATTGTGCGGTTTAGGCCTATAAAACCATTATTATTTGTACGAACAACTTTTAGTTTAAAGTGTTTTACAACTAACTCTTTTATCTTTCTACGAAATAGTAAAAATCAGCTATTTGCTATTGAAAAAGAGAACATTCAACCTAAATATATATTACTTGAATTAAACTAAACAGAGTTGTCAATGTTTTATTGCGTTTATTATTTAAACAATTCATTACTTAAACCAGGGGTGAACACCCTGCGGCCGTTGACTAGTACATGTTTAGGAAAATACAAGTGTTGGCGGCCGTTCATTGATACCAAATAGGAAATTCAAAAGTGGTATAACCGAATTTCCGTGTCTGTCTTTATTGTGTTTTATTAGTCCATTTGCACTATTTGTTACAGCATGTAATTGTAATATTGTGCACCGCGTTACTAAATAAGACATAAATGCTGGTGTATTTTAACAATATGGAAGGAAGTCCATTTCATTTGCGCTTCACGCGATTAGATCTTTTTTTAGTTTTGTATGGTTTCGCACGAGTTCGTTAGAGGACTTCATGTATGTTTACAATTAATTGGTTTATGACGCCACGTTATGACGTTAAAAATAGTATATAGGGGGGATTATCAATAGGGCCGTTACAGCTAAAGTATATCTAACAGATATTTCTGAATTTCGTTATTTAGGAACATCGAGATGCCAGTATCCTGCAGCGACATGTCCTCATACTGCACAGCCCGATTTTTCTGGTAGTCTACACATTTACGTACATAACATTTTCGTACAACGTTATAGGAAAGTCAGTAATAAATGTGTGCGATTTATCGTTTTACAAACGGTAGTTTACGTCCATACAAAATTTCCGTACAACGACGTTATAGGAAAGTCAGTAATAAATGTTTGTGTTGTACGTTTTTAGAAAGTCAGAATTGACGTAAGATATATGTGGTTTTAAAAACGATGCCGGGAGTCTACGCTTTACGACAAAAAAACGGTCCGGCAAAACGTTATTGGTAGTTTAAATTAGGGGCGTGCAACCTGCGGCCCGCACCACTAAAACATTCAGGTAACTTAAAATATTGAAACTTCCTGAAACTACAAAATGTGTTTTGGATGCTGTTGCTGAAAGTGAACTGAGCGCTGCAAAATTTGTTTCTTAGAATAACTTTAACTCTATGTAAACGCAAATTTTTCAATGTTTTATATAGCATGGCAGTGTTCTGGTCATTAGCACCGTAGAATATTTCACCTTAAAACCAAATATCCCCCTGAAACCGCCACTGTTTTCTTGGTAGTTTTACGTAGTGGGCAAATAGCTCTGAAAAGAGACTACTTTGGGCCGCAACAAAAAATTTGCCGACCACTGCACTAACAGGTAGACGACGAGATATTCAAGTGGCCCGTGGTCTAATCCGAACACACATACTTGGCCCGGCAGTATGAAAGGTTGCACGCCCCTGGTTTAAATAGTCCAATAAAAAACGCTTTCGCAACGGTAAATTGTTTGCTGGGATGCTCTACTCAAGCATGGAGACACCGTACAAGCAATAGAAATAGTCCAATGAAGAGCAACACGCATGATAACCGAAATAAAAGATAAACCTTACACCACTAGGTTGGAGGAAACCCGACTATTACGCTTGGAAATGAGAAGATTACGGACAGACCTGATAAAAGTTTGGAAAATTGTTTAATGAAAGAAGATTTTTTTAATACTTAGAAGCAACAACAAAAGTAAAAATCTTCAGTAAAATCTAATCGTAGAAAATACCAGGGGTACGAGATGCAGTGT
The DNA here is from genome assembly GCF_963924565.1 of Ascidiella aspersa. Lineage (NCBI taxonomy): Eukaryota > Metazoa > Chordata > Ascidiacea > Phlebobranchia > Ascidiidae > Ascidiella > Ascidiella aspersa. Next base: position 7,478,718 of record NC_139451.1, read on the forward strand.
GAAATTATGCGCTATTGTTTGTAAAGAATGCATAAAACTTTTTATTTATATGTCTACGACGAGTTGGTTTTGTACTATGATGCCATAGTGCTACCTACAGATGGATTGAGCTAACAAACGTCAGTTGCTGTAAACAGTTATTATTAGTGTTTGTGCGGTATATGAAAGAGAAAGAAGTACCTAGTGAAGAATTTCAATTTTGCGTTTTAAATTCCAGTTTAGTTGATATTTAAGAGTTGTTGCTGAGGCATAATAATTGTCCCAAAACTTAGAAAAAAAGTGGAATGGAACTGAGAGACCGACCGCCGCAGTGCATTTTATGCAGCAAAGTATTCGCAAATGCAAATCTCAAACCTTCAAGGCTTAATGAGCATTTCGATAATCGACATGGGGGTGAAAAGTCAGGAAATAATTTAAGTACTTTAAAGATCATAAGGGCACGTTTTCATCAGAATAGTAAAGCATGGATTTTTACCGATTGAGAAAAGCCATTGTTGCTAGCATCTATCAAGTTGCGTTTTTGTGTGCCAAAAATAATAAGCCACACACAGAAGAGTTAGTGAAAACCATGCGCAATGAAAATGGTAAAAACAGTACTGGGGACCCTGAGGCAGAAAAAAAATCATTAGTTCCAGGATTCGTGATATGAGCGAAGATATTTTGCAACAGGTGATTGCTGACATCAAATCCAGTCCTATCAAAGTGAGTCTACAGTTGGATGAGTCAGCAGACGTCAGTTGTTGTAGTCAGTTAGTTACTAGTTTTTGTGCGGTATGTGAAAGAGAAAGAAGTTCTGGAAGAATTTTTATTTTGTGAACCATTGACAACAACCACAAAGGCAATTGACGTATTCAATATCGTCAAGGAGTTGTTTTTGAAAAAAAAAAGACTTTTGACATGTGCGGTTCACTTTGCACCGATGGTGCCATGCTTGGAAATAAATCAGGCATCTTACATCACAGTCACACAATGTATGCTTTATACATCGTCATGCACTTGCAGCCAACATTACCAGAACAACTTAAAAATGTGTTATCAATTTCTGTGAGTAGTCAAATACATCAGAGGATGAATGCACACCGAGGTGAGGTGGCTTTCCCGTGGCAGAGTGCTTACTCGTGTGTTTTGTTGAACTACACAAAGAAATTGAGCGTTTTCTTGGACAGAAGGGCTGAGCATTGTAGAAATGAGGATATTTCATTTTGTCCCTGGCCTACTTGGCAGATATAATTCAGCCACCTAAACGGGTAAACATGATCATTGCCAGAGAGAAAGGGTATCTGCCTTTACTAACAAACTTTCAAATCTGGAAACGAATTACCTGTGGGAACTATGCAAATTTTCCAATTCAATAAATCAATTTCCTGAACATTGTGTGACTCAAATAAAAGAACACTTGCAGGGGCCCAGAGAATCTTTCCAAGGATACATAATTCCATCATGGAGAGGTTTCTGTTTCTCAGGGATGGATACAAGACCCATTTATTTTCAACCTATGTTGGTGATAATGACCAAATAAAAGATGACCTCATTGAAATGAAAGCTAGTAGTAAAATCATAGATGCCTTCTGGTGTGCACAACTTGACTCATTTCCCCTTGGGCAAAAAAAGTGTAGCGCTTTAGAAATCCTTGTGCCTTTTGCGACAACCTACTATGTGAAACGGGGTTCCTCAACTCTTGTAAACATCAAAACTAAGCCGAGAAATCGATTGGATCCAAGAGATGATATGCGTGTGTCTATCTTAAAGAAAGAACCTCTTTAAATATGATGATGATCATTTACGAAAAGCAACAGCAAAAAAGCCAAAAGCCATTAGTAAATTGTCTGATTGTTGAACTTACAAGAATGTTTTTAATCCATTTATGTATTCACAACACGTTTGATAAAATACACTATTGGTTTAATTTTTATTATTTTATTTACTTTCGACGTCCATTATAGACAGGGGGGGGGGGGGTACGAGCGCTAAAAAGGTTAAGAAGAACCACTGGTCTAGAGTCTAGACAAAGAGAAGCAGAGCATAGATTCCAACAAAAAAATCAGCTTCCAGACATTTGTTAGATAACAGTTTCCTTGGTTACTTGCTGAAATACCAGAGATGACCTGTGGAACAGTTTAACATTATTTTTTAGAATTGAGCAATAGTCTATCAGAATGTAAAGTGACTTTTCTCTGAACAACTGATACCAACTGATACATGTTAATTATGATGAACATTGAGGGGATACATCATCATTGTTCAAGAATTGATCAATCAATGGTGTTTTCTAACTACCTATTCTGTTTATATATATTTACATATACACATTCAATGGTCCAACAGTTTGTTGTAACTTAGTAAAGGTTTTGTTTTGATGCTGCTATATTATTAAGACAGCAGCACCGGCGAGGTAGGGAGCAGCAACTTTGTGCTCGTGTAAAACCTCCGATTGCGCACCAGTTTTTTGTTATAGTAGTGTTTTAAAACCATTTAGATCAGCAGGGGTGTCCAACTCAAACATGCCGGCGTGCCAAAGTTTAGTTTCGTAACCGAACCAGTTCTTTTTAATCATAAATGATTATTTTACAAGAACGTTAATTTAAACTTGAAAAAAAAAACTGTCTGGTCTCTCGGTCAGCTGACTTTTGTTTCTTCACACCAAGCTATAATATTATGTGAATGCTAGCCTCCATACAGTATAATGTTACTATATCAAAAGAAATTGTTGGTTGTCGTGATTGCCGCGATTGTTTTATATTGTGAACAAACAAATTGAGCTTTTATGGCAATTGGCTAAAAATAACAGTAGTATTGTTGGGGAAGAAGAAGGGCTTGCGTGCCGTTTGTTGGACACCCCAATTTTAATAAACCAAAAAAATTCTCCAAACCAATTCCTATATAATCATGTTGGGTTTTTAGTAAACTCTAATAGGATTTTAAAAATATGTTTAAGTTAAAACAAATGTGTAGCTAAAAGAGTGATAGATATTTTTCAATAACAATCTTCTAATATGGAAGATTTTCAACCGCTAGACGGGAGTCGATAGCTACAGCAATCTGAAGCGATGACGTCACATTCTTGTTTTTTTGTCCTCCAATCAAAGGCCCCTGTGGTTGCTTGCAGCCACCTCATAAACCTCCACAGCGCACACCTACATACAGTACTCTACGTCATGTCTGAAAATTTGTTTTTTTCCGCCAGCTTTGAACGCCCCGTGGTGTAGTGTCTCGTTCACCAGGTACCAACGGAACTTGATAATAAGCGGAACGCAGGTCGAGCGAACTAAAGAACTTATCTTAAGCGACTGTGTTTCTTGTTTACTAATTTATCTTCGGCAATGGATTGCATCCAACTGGGTGAACCTGTTTATGGTGAGAGAGTAGTCGACGACAAGTTTATTCTTGTAACCACGAGAGACCACTAGTACAGGCAGGAGCTCTCCAAGAAGATCGAGCAGGTTCGATAAAATCAGAATCCAAGAGACGCTTCATCTCACAGCATTGATAAACTTCCAGTCTTCTTTGCTATATCGACGAGAGCGTGCAGCTATGGGATGTACAACCTGGAAGCAAAAACTCAAACCCCCTAAGTCAGCGACGGCCAAAGAAAGGGGGGGGGGAGATTTCAGGGGTGCTTCCGGTCCACCCATGAAGGAAGAAACTAACCTCGAAAAGTCCTGACCGAGAACAACGTCTGCGCAAAGGTCATATAAAACACCAAAGGTTGGGAGGTGGTGGTTCTTTCCGAAGTAGCGATAGAGAGATGAGAGGAGGCCATGGGAATGAAGGAGTGGGGTCCGAAGGTGGTCTTCAGACGAATCTTAGTTGGACCGGAGCGGATTGCAAAGTCGCATCGACTAACGCAGTACCCAGACAGGAAGGAGCACCGGCCAGGAATGAGGGCGGAAGGTTGATCGGAAATCATGGGAGAACCAACGGCGGTCGGGGACGCGGGTCGTGAATTCACTGATTCACTCGGCGGAAGGAATTAGAATAACGACTCTGGCAGATTCACGAAAATTGTCCCCTTTTTCCACATTGGTAACAAGTAGCGTTACGTGCAGGACACGTCGCGCGGCTGCTGTGCTGCCCACCTCCGCAGAAATAGCACAAGTTACCTTTGGCTTTTAAGCTTCTGTCGACAGCTACCAGAGAAATAGGTTCGGAAGAAACGGCGGGAACAGACGCCACAGAAGGAATCGTCTTGCCCATCAAAACAGATTGCTGATGCGCTTTGGACAGGATTTCGGCAAGCTGAGAAAAAAGCCTTAGTTAAATCAAGATCTTCTATTTCCAAGAGACGTTGACGGAAAAATTCATTATAGAACTATTTAAAAACCAGAGCGCGAAAATAATTTAGTGGTGGCGTGGTTTAGTTCTTTTTTTTGTTGAATAATTAATTACTGTACTTCAAATTATAATGGATTTAATTAACTGTGGAAGCAGTGGTCAATATTGTGTCAAGTGAACTAAAGAATGAACCTGATAAGGAAACTCTGTCTGTGAAGCATTTCGACCTGAGTAAATGTTATTATATAAGTAGTGGTACTCTGGTGTTGTTCTTAATACCACAATCTATCATGGATTGCGGCCGTTTATGAAACATTTTTTGTTATTTAGAGAACAAAATTGATGGCCAAGCCTTCAATGTTGTTGTTGATCAGCTTCAAACATTGGTAACCAACAACACTACTTCCGAACATTTCAGTATAAAAAAAAGTGTTTATTAAATACGGTGCCATGTAATTCTGAAAGTGATAGTATGGATTGTTGATGACTCTTTTCCAATAGAACCTTGCAATGTTGGGTATTATGCCAAAAAACTTATTTGAACAGGAAATATTACTGAAAGAGGCAAGCGAGAAGTTACATATGAAAAGGTACTGTAATAATATCATTTTGCTGCACCCTTTTATAACTTAATTGTGTATGTATGCGCTACTGAAATGAGTTCAATACATTTGTTTTGTTTTAGGCACCCAACTAGAACTACCAGAAAATTAGCTGTGTTTGAATTTTTTACAATTGGGAAAGAGGCACCACTCGGATTAAAAGAAAAAGACCAAAGGTAATAACAACCTTAATAAACATTAATTTGTAATTCTAAAAGTAGGCTACAACTATTACTTCGTTGCAGGGATATTTTGGATAAGAAAAATCACACAAAAACAAATACACAAGCCAAACAACAGAGGCGGCTTCAAAACTGTATGTATTTCTATTTCGAGAAGGACAACAAATCCGGAACAGCAGTATCCACGACAACAGCTAAGGAAAGATTATATGTAGACGAAGCTGAGATATTTATTATGCAACACAAAACAAACGTACACATGCTTATGTTTTTATATATACCAGATTATTTTCTGTTGTTATTATGCCCCTTTGTCAGGTAAATGGCGTATTTAAAATATTGAAAAATAATAGGATACTCTGTAAATACAATTTTTTTTCTGCCTTAAACCGGAAGGAGCAGCTCCCCCATACAATGCTATGTGACTCATAAACTTTACAGAGCCAGTTTATGTTAATATTATGCTGCATTGCCTCAGACGCTGCTAAAAATTACCTACATTTAGAACAACGGCCATATTGACAAAACTAATTAGGCTCTGTTTTTTTGCAGATTTTACAAGAAGAATTTCTGAAACCAAGTAGCTTAAGAAGTAAGCGCTACAATGCTGAATTGATGACACAAATTTTTGTAATGGGCCTTTGTATACATCCATTGCTTTTTCTAAAGCGTCTACTTTTTATATTAATGTGGTTATGACTACTATTGCAGTGCCATCATAGAGGTAAAAATGTGTCTCGTAGTCACTTGTAGGGTTATTACGACGCGTCACAGTTAAAACACGACTTTGTGATTTATTTTCCACGGGGATATAACATTTTAAACAATGGAGCGTTCAATGTTGAGCTTACGTTCGTTTTCTAATTGACACCTCCGAAGGCTTAGGCGTGGAGCCCAAGGGCATAATATAGCAGCACGAATGGAATGCCCAAGCTGTAATACAAGAAAAAGTTTTGCGATCGTCCCAACGGATTAAGATAGGTAGTAATAAAATAAGATAACATTTTAATGCCCGTGGTTATTAGACTCTTCAAGGGTATATTTTTAAACTATTTAATTGTGTCAAACAACTTCATTAATATTGGTTGTCTCAAACATTCTTAAAATATGCTCGGAAAAAAGCATTAGATATACCGAGATTACGCACATTGTCCTAAAAAAACATGGATGCTTTTGTTAAACGATGTTATTGATTTCTAGTAATTTGTTAGGATCTTTTTGAAACCTGTAGTTTGGAAACCACGCTTTGTTAGTGTAAACAAATTGTTTTTTTTTATAGAATTGTAGAAGAATTTTCTCTTAGAGAAAAGGAGATCCAACGTCGACCTAGAAACTCTTTTCGAATTGATTTACCATTGGGCGTTCAAAGCATCGAAAATAGATATCCGCCGCCAAACTGCCCTCAAAACAGAATTACAGAGTGGCTAACTACTATGTTTATCGTTTTGTGTGTGTGTATGTGTATGCGACTCTATTCGAGCGTGCGTGTTTGTAAAAATTGAAGTTTTAAAAAAATTATGTTTTTCACAGATTTGTTAGCTACAAATGCGGCCACGTGGTCGCAATCGACGAATAATCCCTATTGTGGGGGTATTTGGGGGCATAGACATCGACACCAAGTGAGTTCATTTAATAACATCAACTCACCCTTATCACATGTTTGTTGCGATATCACTACATTTTTATTTATGATGTTCAAAATGCTTCATGCAAATTGTTGAGACACGGGACCGCAAAATTGCTTCTAATGTACATCCGCAAAAATCAGTTGTTTGTATGTTATAAAAAGATAAATATATTTCGCTATAAAGCATCATCAGTATCTAAAAACACAACACAACATAAATCAAGAAGTACGCTATAAAAACCTAAACCAACTGTTCTAGGCAAGTGGTGCGCTATGCAAGCCGCAACTGCTGCAACTAAATGACGATGCAATCACAGATAAGACAGATAAAAGCGCGCCATGAGGTGGAAAATAAAAGAGAGAGAAAACTAAACAAACAAAAGTAAAACAGCAAATTAAAAAACTCTATTTAAAACGAAGTAAAATCATTTTTTGGATGTTTATGCTCGCATTTATAAAGTCAAGCCATTGCACAATTGCACATCGGGTTGCTCTACAAAAGTCACTTAAAAACAATCACTTAAATGTGGGCAAAAAAGGTTTTCCACGTCCCGAATTTTTAGTTTGGTCAACATATTGTTGATTACATATAACACAAGACACCACGTAAATACCGGTACTTTGGTTGCTATATAAATTTAACTGCAAGACTATGTAAGTAGTATTAAAAAAAGCTAAATAGGCAAAATGCAGGTGTAATTTGAACAGTATATTTGGAAAAGTAACCTTTCAAGTGCGATGATGTCCCGTTTCAAAATGGTTGGCTGAAGGATCGGCACGTAACTGTTGGCGCTGTTAAGCTGCGCGGGAATCTGCTGTTCTCGGAGGCGAGTCGGGCTGAGGCACGAAGCGGGCGACGGGACTGTACCGGACTGGGCGAACGCCTGCTCTCACGGGCGGGCGTGAGCCTGGACCTGTGTCGGTCACTCTGCTCGTGGACTGCCGCAGCTACGTGGGCCTCGGCTCACTTCGGCCGGCGGCCAACTTAGAACTGGTGCGGACCGGGGGAATCCGACATTGCGATGGCCGTGCGTCACCTGCCTGGTGTTGACGCAATGTGATTTTTGCCCAGTGCTCTGAATGTCAAAGTGAAGAAATTCAACCAAGCGCGGGTAAACGGCGGGAGTAGTCTGCCGGTGGGCGAGATGGGTTGGAAGCCAAATCGTCCTAAGGTTCTCGAAAATTTTCTGCGCATTATAGACTCCTGGCGCGAAATAGAGACTACTTGAGGGAGTAGAGATGGTTGGATTATGCATAGGATAGCCAAGCGCAGCCTTCACGGGGCGGTCTGTGTAAGTAGCCACTTGTGGTGAAACTAATAGCGCTGAAAGATCGAAGCAGCTCGCTGCTGAAAAGGTCAAATTGCCCACCCAAGTGGATCGTGCGCAGAGAGGCAATTATAATGATAAGAACGTGAAGTGAGCAAAGCGCACGTGCTTTTATAAGCAGACAAACTGAATAATGAAAAAACGAATTAAAACAAATAACGAGGGGGCGGCTGGACGTAATGTCCCTGCCCTGAACAACCAGAAAGCGGAACGGAAAGGGTTACCTTTCGATGTAGGAAATGCGATCGCCCGTGTAAATCCGCGAGTGGGCGGAGGGTTCATGAACGATACAGGCACGACGCGGCCTTCCATGAGTCTGCGATGCCGACGTATTCGCGACAAAGGTGGGGTCACGATGAGCTTTGGAGAATGTGGCGCTGGCAGAAGTCTCACTTCTGGCCGGCAAAGTAACGAATATAAATGCAGAACTATGGTCTCAAATGGAAGAACGCTCGTTGAATGCGGTTAAGGGGATAAGGCGTAAGAGCCCGGTTTACCAGCGGATGCTGGCGGGATTACTTTGGTCCTTGGACGCTAAGCCAAAGGAGACGAGCGGTCCAAGTAATGACTTAGAAAGAGGCAATAAAGCCGGGGCGGAATGGAGTGATGCGCTTCGAGAAGCCATTGCAACAGGAAATGCCGGGAGGGCCTATGGCTTTCCCGGAGGAGTCCCGAGATCGTGTCCCTCGGATATACAGGACGTGGTAAACAGTATTCGCTGAGTGGTTTCCCCCAAAACCCTCAAAGGTCCGTACGAAGCATCGCTACTGCGAACCCAAAGGGTCGAAGAGGAAAGTGCGTAGGCAGAGAGAGGTACGTACGCACGGTTGCAACGATTAATCAACGCAACCGGACTGAGGCAGTACGCCAGGCGATATCTGGCGATTGGAAGTCGGACAAAGGAAATGCCGACGGGAGATGCACCCCTTTTTGGAGGGATGTTTTCGGCAAGGAGTCTAAGAGTGACGGGAGAAGCGTGAAACCGCCCAAACAGGTGCGATCGCGCCTATAGCAGAGGTAGAGAGGTAGCGAGTTGCTTACGCAGTATGAGGGACACTGCAGCGGGGCCGGACGGCATTACGGTGGCCGACCTCCGAAAAAGATCAACGAAAAGCATGGCGGCTCACTTCAACGTGTGGCTATGGGCCAAGAGAACGCCAGAGTCCATACAGAAGGCGCGCACTATCCTAATCCCTAAGACTCCCGGAGCCGAATACCCGGCGCAGTTCCGTCCGATCACGATTGCGAGTGTTGTCCTGAGACTGTATCACCGTATCCTTGCGCGGAGGCTGGCAACCTCCGTGCCGTTGAGTTCAAGCCAACGAGGCTTTGTGTCCACTGATGGTACGTTCGAGAACGTCACGATTTTGAAAAGCATTATTGCTGAAAGTAAGCGGCTAAGACAACCGGGTATCAGTCGCATTTATTGATGTCAGAAAAGCCTTCGATTCCGTGTCACATAATAGCGTGATATCGCGGGAAAACGTCTGGGCATACCGCCGTCAATGCTCGATTATATCGAACATATGAACGCGGGAGCCCGGACAACTCTTCCCGGCAAGAACGGAAGCGATGTGTCGGTGCCAGTACGGAGAGGTGTCAGACAAGGGGAATCCCCTGTCGGGTATCCTGTTTAACTGTGTCATTGACTGGGCTATCGCCCAAGTAGATCCAAATTTTGGTTTCCCCCTTACGGGGAATTGTAGGGTGTCGACCCTTGCATTTGCGGACGACCTTGTTGTTGTCGCGGGCTCTCCAATGGGCCTTCAGAGTAATCTGGATGTGATAATTGATCACCTTAGTCTGTCTGGGTTGGGCGTTAATGAACAAAAGTCGGCTTGTTTCCATATCAAAAAGGATGGGAAGCATAAACGCTGGCTAGTAGACGCATCAGAAAGAACGAGCGTCTGCGGGAAATTGCTACCCGCACTAAGCATTGCTGGAACGTATAAGTACCTGGGTTTGAGATTTGGTCCTGGAAAGGTTGTCCCGAGGTTGCATAAACGGTTAGCGAGTTCGCTGGCTAACTTGACAGCAGCCCCTTTGAAGCCCCAGCAGAGGCTCCACGGGCTCACGAGCACCGGAATCCCGTCTCTTTTTCATGAGGCAGTGCTTGAGAAGCACACTGACAAGTATTTGACTTACCTTGATCGCACAATACGAAAGAGCGTGTCAAATAGGGGTGTCGGCAGGAGGCCTAGGCGTGCCGAGTCTCGCGGTGATGGTGCCGCTAATGAGACTGCGGCGGTACACCAAACTTATCGGCAGTGACAATCCTGAGTTGCGGGCAGTGGCAAGCCTGCGGAGCGTCACAAAGGAGTTGGAGAAACTCGGTTCCTCAGTTAAAGTAATGGGAAAGCCCGTGAGTACGTCACGTGAAGCTAACGACGCTTGGGTGGAGAAATTGACAGCCTCTTGCGATGATGGTAAGGGATTGAGGTGGGCGGGTGATGTCCCGTTCCAAAATGAATGGGTAAAGGATCGATTTGTAAAGCTCTCCGGAGCTAACTTTATAGGCGCTGTGCAGCTGCGCGGAAACCTGGTATATTCACCAGTAAGAGCGAGCCGCTGGAAGGGGACCAGTGAAGTGATGTGCGAGGTGTGTGGGGATCGGCCGGCAACCGCTGCCCACATGCTCCAGGTGTGCCCGAAGACGCACACCATGAGAATCGCGAGGCACGACAGCGTACTGAGGTTGGTGGAGCGAGAGGCCCTTAACAACGGCTATGAATCGATCTGGGCCCCATCCATACGGAAGGTCAGCACCATGCTGAAGCCCGATCTTGTGTTAACGAGGGAAGGGTCGTCGTTTGTGGTGGACGCGACCGTCGTCAGTGATCAAGCTACGTTGGACCGAGAGCATAAGGAAAAAGTCCGGAAATACCGGTGTCCCGAAGTGAGCGAATGGGTTAAGTAAGACCAAAGAGCGAGCGAGTTGAATACTCGAGCTTAACATTGAATTGGCGGGGATGCTGGTCAGGGCAATCGGCGACATTCGTTGTCGATACCCTGGGACTAAGTAAAAGGGTTAATACCAATGGTATCGGCAGTAACGGTGGAGAAGGGGTTCCAAACGTGGCTACACTGGCGGCGATCAACATACCGCCGCGGGCGACCGCCTAGAACTTAAGATCTCAAGTTGTTGAGGTTTGTTAAGAACGAAAAAGGAATAAAGTGGTTAGAGCGCCACAAGTAGCAGGGATCGCATGGAACATTGAAAGGTGGAAGACGCTGAAATATTGCGGACTGAGGTTGCCCTTGAAGTGAAGCTCTATGAGTAGCGTATTGTATATGTAAATAATGTGATGGCAGAATTCCCGTCCCGGAAAACGAGCATCCCACGTTGGAAGGATTCCGACGGGCCGGCAGGCCTTATGATCTTGGCAGGTGCATGGGGTGACGAATGGATGGTAGGGGATAGTGGCCACGGCAAGGCTGCCGAAGATCAAGTCGAAACGTTAGGAGTCACTCCCTTTGGGGTATGACATCCGCATGAACAAGAAAATAGCCAAATGCCTCGTCTAATTAGTGACGCGCATGAATGGATTAACGAGATTCCCGCTGTCCCTACTATCTAGCGAAACCACAGCCAAGGGAACGGGGCTTGGCAGAATTAGCGGGGAAAGAAGACCCTGTTGAGCTTGACTCTAGTCCGACTTTGTGAAGAGACATGGAGGTGTAGATAAGTGGGAGTTCTTCGGGCCGCCGGTGAGGAAATACCACTACTCCCATCGTTTTTTTACTTATTCAGTAAAGCGGGGAGCGACCTTCGGGTCACGGTTCTAGCCTTAAGCGCGGCGCTCTCGGGTGCCGCGCGATCCGCTCTGAAGACCGTGTCAGGCGGGGAGTTTGACTGGGGCGGTACATCTGTCAAAGAGTAACGCAGGTGTCCTAAGGTGAGCTTCAGTGAGGACGGAAACCTCGCGTAGAGCAAAAGGGCAAAAGCTCGCTTGATTTTGATTTTCAGTATGAATACAGACCGCGAAAGCGTGGCCTATCGATCCTTTTGAACTTGAGAGTTACGACTGAATATGCGGCGCTGGTTACGATTACCTAAAGACACGCCACTGGCATATTTCCATGCAAGTGTGGCGGAAAGGGGATTGGGGAGATGATCCCCAGCCTCGCGGTGACTGCACCGCTGTTGCGATTGAGGCGACTGGTTAAGTTGATCAGCAGTAGTAGAGGAACTCGGGTCTTCAGTTAGAGTGGGGGAGAAGCTCGTGGGTTCAGCACGTGAAGCCAAGGACGCGTGGTGTCAGTCGTTGATTGGCTCATGCGATGGAAAAGGACTGGAAAGTGCGATGATGTCCCGTTCCAAAATGGTTGGTTGAAGGATCGGCACGTAAGGCTCTCAGGAGCCAACTTTATTGGCGCTGTTAAGCTGCTGCTGTTCTCAGAGGCGAGAGCAAATCGCTGGAAGGGGGGCGACGCGATGTGTGAGGTCTGCGGGAATAAAAGAGCGAGTACCGCACACCTGTTGCAGGTGTGTGCCCGAGAAGACGCACACCCTGAGGATCGCACCAAAAACGGCCGAGTATTGGCGGGGGTGCTGGTCTGGAAAGTCGGCAGCGCTTGTCGTCGAAACCCTGCAAATGAGAAAAACCATGTTGCCTGTGATCTCGGCCATAGTAGCCGAGCGCGGATTCCAGATGTGGGTCCACTGGCGGCGATCGACGTTTCGCCCCGGAAGACCACCCCGGGCGCCGATCCCGTAGATAACCAGAATTGAAAGGATAAACAATGGCAGTGAAGAACCGGAGTTGAAAGAACAAACAATGGCAGTGGATTCGTGTGAAGTAGTGAAGGATAAATCGCAGGTGCCGCTGATGGGTGCATTTGAAGGCAGTGAACCTGGTTGGACTGATGAGCCCCAGAAACGGAACCACGGAAATGATGACAATGGCAATTCTCCAACCCGCCGCTGGAGACGAGTGTCTCGCGTCGGAAGGAAATAGGTTGGGATTATGTCAAGCCTAATGAATGACTGGATGGAGCGGGCGGTGACCACGGCAAAGCTGCCGAAGATCAAGCTGAATCGTTAGGGGAGCCACTCCCTTTGGGGTTTGACCTCCGTTAAGAACATTAAACTAGCCAAATGCCTCGTCATCTAATTAGTGACGCGCATGAACGGATTAACGAGATTCCCGCTGTCACTATCTATCATCTAGCGAAACCACAACCAAGGGAACGGGCTTGGTAGAATTAGCGGGAAAGAAGACCCCTCCTGTTGAGCTTGACTCTAGTCCGACTTGACTAGGAAAAACAGATTGATAGGGTTTGCAAGAATAGTGAAAATCTTACCAGGGAAATGACGTTAGATTTCAATAGCACACACACCAAATATTGATATTTGATAGCAAAATATAAAGAAGCTTGGGTTGATCTGCAAAAGTACACAAACAAAGATTTCAGCTTCAGAATAGTTCAGTTCAAAGCCTAAAAAGTGACTTGTTTTAAAAAAAACTCTTATTACGATATGACAAGTATTTTAGAAAATAACATATAACAATTTTAGTGACATAATTATTATTTTTCAGGTTTGGAAAAAAACATAATTAAATGGGATGAAATTAACCAACACGCCCTACATAATTTGCAAGACAACAAAACTGGAATAAGAATTGTAACATAAAACGCCTCAACATGTAAGTGCTTTTCAATAGATGTTTGGAATCAATGTTTTTGTATAGCGGTTTCAAATACTTTTTATAATTTTTACCAAGTTGTTAGAACATGATGTTAGCCAGACAAAAAATGATAGTTTAGGGGTAAAAAAAGGGCTGTCAGGCCAATATCAAATTATGGAAGTTTTGAAATTTCCAGAACACAAAGTGGATTGTTTTTGGAGTTTTGGATATTTTATGCGAAAGTTTTCTTTTACGATTTTAAGACAACAACTGCTAATGCAAAAACAAGAGCTTCAGCAAGCGCAGAGATTAAAAAAAAAACTAAAAAGTGAAAATTCGAGTATTAATGTGTTTTCGTGTGGGGTGGTATTTCCAATTGAAAATGATCATTCAGGACTGTCATTGGAGAGGTAAAAACAATCTATTACAACTTTAACCCATAAAACATTGAAAAACTTAAGAGCCACATAAATCAACATTTGAAGTTACCTTATTCTGCAAAAAAATCAATGAAATGGTGGAGGACGGGATTTGCCGCATTCCAGAAATAAAGCGTGGTTTGGTATCGTTTGTCATACATGAGATGTTTAAGAATCAGACACCTCCAAGCTATGACAACAGGCGTTTTTTCCCACAAAGAGAGATGGATATCCGAAACCATTACTATCAAGCTTCTGCTAAGCACAAGCTTAGTCGCATTGACCAATCAAACATGAAGGCAATCATTGAAAGTGCGCAGGTAAATCGCGATTTTTTTAATCATAATTTTTTTATTATTTTAATATAACATAAATTAAAGGTGTTGGTCAGTGTGTGCATGGAGAAGAAGATGAAGTGGACGACAATAATGCCCCTGTCATCAACTGTGAGCAAACTCTTTTGTTTGTCCATCAGGTTGCTTGGAGGCTTCTCCAGCGCTACGGGCAAAACATGTTGGCTATAGAGTGTGGTTGGCATATGTCTTAAAACGAAGTTCGAATTTCAAATCGCAAAATTGAAGTTAGTAGAATAGTTTGCTCTAGAATACCAATTAAAAGGGGGTTAAGGTGCTATTCTCAGAAACGCGAAAACGAATTACACCGCCTAGTCCACATTAGATGGTAAGGAGCGGAGCATCGTTGACTGTTTTGCAGTAGAAAGAAGGACACGACTAACGTTGCAGTAAAAGCGAATGCGTTGACTGGCCAGTTAACGAGCAGGATGCAGGGAAAGGAAATATACCAGAACGACCTAAACAGGCATTTAGCACACGCACAACGAACACAGTAAATAACAAATACAGACGGTGGGACTACACACAAGTAACTACTGTTTACACAGTTTTCCGGCATATATTATTTACACAAAATATGTAAAATTATTACTTCGAATCTTCGATCAAATACCCCAAACATGTAAACTTTAACTGCAACCCAGTAAATAATAACTTGTTTGTAGTAACCCTAGTATTAATTTACTTGGCAAATATAGCATTGTGATAAGGTGATGTATTTAAAATTGTTCAATGAAAAAACAATGGAAATCAAGAAGACAGTGTTTATTAACAAGGGTACAACAATATAACACAATTTACTCCAAATCCTTGGGGTGACTATAGAAGTTTTTATGTAAAAAGTAATTTCATATTAGTGGCAACTAGCTACTTGTCATGTCATTATATCAAAGTCAGACTACATATTTTTTTTTTTTATTTATAAAAGTGAAAGGATAACTAGACAAGTATTTTTGCCAATACAACTACTGATTAACAAGCTCAATACATTTGAATAAATTCCATTGTTAATCAATCTAGCTTGTTTAGGAAATTGCAAATTAAAAACTAAGTAGCTGCAAAACCAACTGCTACAGCTTCTTGAAGAGATCCAACCTCCTTTTTTCTATTATCACGTGAAAAGAAACCATAGTTGAAGGTGAAATACCTAAAAACTAAGTTGGGTAACAATAATATGTTTTTGTATAAATAGGAGAATATGTTTACCTTGTAGAATGAATAAAATGGGCGAGAAGATCAAAATTTCAGATACTTCAGACTCCTACAACATTGTACTTTTGTCAGTCATAAATTGTAAACAAAATATTCTAAAAATTGCAATATTTTCATTGAATTTACAAAGACATCGAAACAGATGAGTTTCAGTTTAACTCTAGACCAGGGTTTTATGATAAACACGTAACACCCCCCCTGGGGGGCCACCGGCATAATCGTCCAGCTAGATATTGCGAAAACAAAAGTGTCACTGTTTTCAAAATTTGCCAGTTAACTTAATTTTGTTTTTATTATGCCTGTAAACCTTTCTTGTTACATTTTTCTGACGGATGTTTAAAGTAGAATATCGAGTCAAAGTCCTTTTTATTCGTCTTATCGTGGAAAGTTAGTACCTAATTGGTCGTTCGCGTAAAGTACGCTACCGGGTTATTCAAAACGTCATTTTTAGGCTAAACATTCGGCGGTTTATGCAGCTTATTTGTCAAGTAGGGTGCTAATAGTAACGCATTACGAATGTAGTGACATTGCTTGGCCTCAGTACAAAACAGAGATGAAATAACTAGTAAGTCAGGTTAAATTAAAATGACTTATTTGTTAAAGACTATTATATTTTTTTCGTGACACAAGTTTTAAATAAGTATAAGCAGCAATTAATTCGATAAAGTTGTTTGCTTCGGATAATTTTATTCCTGAAAAACTTCACTCTTGTTCTATGCCGCAAACTGCCCTAATAATATAGATGGCTTGATAAACATTTTTAAATTGTTTAATACAAAAGGAACTTTTTACATTGCATCATATTCGTATCAGAATGTATCACGTTAGAGATAGCGACAGGTTACTACTGTTGCAGAACAACGTGTATTATAAAAAGTGCTAATTAATAGTTTTAAAAACGAAAATTCCATTTTGAAAGTGTTTCTTTAATAAGCAGCTGGGGTTGTAGATTGAAGAGAAAATATTTCATATCCGGCTGTACCTCCTACATATTTGGATGCGTCTGTTTGGCTAGCAAAATATTTTTCTGTGGTTCCTTAAGCTCTGTCAACAAAAATCTAATCCTTTTGCTGGTGCTTTGTCGGGCGATGTTTTCTTTCTTTTCACTCCACTGCTTTTTCTAACATTTTCTACTCTGTTCTCTAAATGATCTGTCAATTGCTGTTAAATATCTGTAGCAAGGCGTCGGCCGTTTCCCTTCTTGTCCCAGGAATTCCAACTCTTCTTCACAACACTTTAAAATAATTGTATGCCCCGCAAGAATAGAAGATGTTTTAATACTACTGCCAGTGACTACTACTGACTCAGCTCTGGGAAACTAGAAAATGGTAATGTCGATGCATTGAGGTTGAAGCACCTTAAAAGCAAAACATGAACATCACAGTTTGATATGAGTACGGTAAGTTTTGGTCAGATAAGATTACAAAAAAAACAATAGAGGGGTTTTAAACAATGGGGCATAAAAGCTTCGCATGCGGATGACAATAGAAAACAAATAATTTATATAAAATTTAAAAATAAAGAACAATTGTTTTTAACAGTACTTTCAGCTGTAACTGAAAATTATTTGTTGATGCCAATCAAATCATCTTTTTACTCAGCAATACAAATTTTGTTTTCATGTTTTATATTTTGAGTTACAGTTCTTTGCTTCTCAAACTTACAGATATTGCTTATTTACGTTTTTCAAACACTTTCATAAAGTATTTTACTATGTACTCAGGGTTTTATTGAACTTGCTTTTGTAGCTGAATTACAAGTTCTTTAAGATTTTCAGGTGCATATAAAACGTGAATGATTGATTGGAGATGCAAGTGTATGTTATATAATTATATGGCCCAATTGCAGACCTGCCACGATTGCTCGTAAATTAACACGAATATGTTAGTTGCATTCCGTAAACACGCCTCCGCTAATCGATGGCCAGGCGTGTGTACAAAAGCCTAACGAGACGGCATCTTAATGGAATCTACTGAACGTAACTGGAACTGACTGGATCTCAATTTAACCAACTGAAATAATGTAACAGACAGACTTTATTATGCTGGACTGTGTTAGTACATTAAGTTATTCCTGTAAGTTGATTGCCGTTCTGATGTTATACAATAA
Source organism: Ascidiella aspersa (assembly GCF_963924565.1). Lineage (NCBI taxonomy): Eukaryota > Metazoa > Chordata > Ascidiacea > Phlebobranchia > Ascidiidae > Ascidiella > Ascidiella aspersa. Next base: position 7,496,452 of record NC_139451.1, read on the forward strand.
ACTCAGATCCGTTTAATACCTTGCTGTGGCTATTAGAACACGCAATCTTTCAAGCAACCTTCAAGTCAACTCAACAAATGATGCCGGTTTCAATCATAGCAGAAATCAGTATCAGTCTTCTACTTATCTGCACAAGTCTTTGTACTGTGTGCAGTAAAATCAAATTGCCATCATACCACTGGGTGATTTTCTTTAAACCTCTTAACCATTGGCGACAAAATAACAACAACAAGATAGTTTACCAAACATTAGTAGAAAAAACATGTGCTTAATTACAACCGACTCCAATCATTCCAGTGAAGGCACAAAATGGTTAATATAAAAAAAAATTCTACACAGGATGAGATTAACTGAAAAAAAAAATTGAAGCTATAGTAGATGGGTGGCTATGCAGAATCACATAATTCAATTAAAAGGTAAAAAACAACGTACTTAAAAGATTGTGTGTTGCCCATCTTTTTTTAGCGAGCCACCGTTCAGGAAAATATATATGTTAAATGTGTATTTTTTATTGCAATACTGTTGTAAGCCTTAAAATCCAAAGTTAACGGTTTTAATAAAAATTGTTACCTTGATAACTTTTCACGCTTAGCTGTCAAGACTGATGCTGGTTCACATTTATTGCGTAGCTGCGACATGGTTAAGTCAAGGTAAAGGGGTAGCTCAGCACAAACACGCGTTTATAAATGAACAATTGCGAAATAGGAAAAAGGCGATCTGCACGCTTCGATGAACGTGGATGTACATCGGTAGGTTCGCTACAGTTTTACCCTTTGAGGTAGAAATATAGTTTTGTTTAGTTGAGCGCCTCTGCTGTTTTTTGCTTGTGTATTTACGATGTGTGAATATTTTTCTGTCGCGAATCTCTACAAAACATTCATTAAAGTTACCCTTAGCTCTCCACCTTTGTTAAAATCCGAGCGATAAACTCAAACAAAGCTGAAATAGTTATCCTAGCTGAATGCCTAAAACAATAATTATGTGTATTGAACACACTTACTGCATTGTTATTCTGTGTATTTCGGTAGTAAAGATTCTTGTTCGAACAGACTACAAGAAAGCCGATTAACAAGCGTTTTGCATTCTATTTATGAAGTAAAGGTTATTTAAACTGCCTAAACTATAACTTGAAGGGCAAAAAACAGGGGACCAGAAGGGGGAATAGCCCGCCGCGCAAGCGTTCATTGCTAAACAAGGTTGAATGGCGACCGTTCGCGCCACAAATTATTTAAAATTAACTTATTTGCTTTCTGGCATTTTATTTAAAAGGTAAAAAACTGAAAAAAAAACACTTGTTTGTTCTCTACTACATTTGCCGTTTACAGTATTTTGTCCCGTTGAATGAACAGATGCTGCTTATTGCAATAGTTTTCAGAATGCGTTAAACACAGCTACTACTACAACGCAAGCCGGGAATTGATAAAATGACATAGAGTTGCGAATTACAATCAGTCTTTTTATTGCGTAACCAAACAAGAAAAACGAAAAATAAACAAAGTAAATGTAACGTTAAAGCAATATAAAAGATTTACAAGGTTTAGAATTGCACGCAGTGAATTTCTTAATGTAAAAGGGCTAGAGATTTAGGAAATTTAAGCGGTGGGTGTTTTGCAGCCTTAGGTTGTGCTCGGGCAGCCTTTCTTTCGACCAGCCACTGCTCTCGGGGACTTTCACGCTCGGACAGTAGGAGACCGTAATATTGGGAGTGGCCAGTATCCATTGTGGGAGGCTGCCGGGGTGTTGCAACAACTTTGACGGGCGGCGCAGCAGCGAACAAGCCTTTTGCGCCTTAGATAAAGCCTGCTCTCTTTTCCTTCTGCGGTACATGGTTGTTCTAGACATGTTTCGGTCACAAAGCCTGGAGGCGACATCGGGCTGGACCAAGCGTTGCTGAAAGTGCATTGGTCTTTTGTCGAATTCGTCAAGGGTATTCCAGAGAAGTTGAATTTTCTGCCCATCATTCTGTCCCACTGTCTGACCAAGCCACCACCTTAAGCCAGACCATCAACAGACTCATCATCTGAAAGTTTTTCCTGGAATATGGTGCTAAGTTAGCTGTGAGTAATATTGAAATCTACGGTACCTCAAACTTGGCTTCATATCACTCCGGGCACATCTACATAGTCCAGGTCGGTCTCAGAAGGGCTGTCTTCATCATGTTCTTCTTCCAGGTCCGAGGCAAAACCTTCATCAGTGTCCCCTCCACGTTTGACATAGAAATATCTTACTGTGCCAACAGATGGCATTTGGTGAGCGGGAAGGATGGTTTTGCCCAGCATTGTTTGGAACAGAAGATTGTTGCCAACATTTTGCAACTGGACATCATAAAGCCGCAATGCTGGCAGACAGCCGATCCGGCATTCAAGCGGGTAATTCCTTCCATAAGCTAGTTATAAAGGCATCAGATGCATCAGCTAGAAAAATGATATCTTCTTATTACGAACCTGGTATAAAACGATTTAAATGAAAACTCTCCACTCTGCAACAGCGGACGACAGGCAGTGTAATTCCACCCTTTTCAATTTTACCAATCAGCATATATAGCCTAAAGTGAGAAGTTAGGAGAGAGGGTCTTGGATGCACCCACTCCACATGCCTCCTCTGTTCGTTCCAAATGTCAAACATCCTGTTTAAATATTGGAACACTAAGCAATCCGTAGCAGAGGACAGCTAAAAAGTTGCCACCAAAATTTAACAATGACATACTCTAATTGGATGGTGCCGGCTGTTTGCTCACATGGACATTGAAAACAGAAAAAGCAGATGAAAGCATATGCTGCCTATACAAATAATATGACTGATTATATTGCACGATATGAAACTACTTAACTACTATATTGTTGGCCCTGCAGCATGTTAACCAAAGCGCGTGCCTTGTGCCTTTTTCGTGTGATTTTGTGTTTGTGTCCCGCACGTGGCAACTGCGGTCTGACCGAATACAAGCTTGTCACTACAATATTAGCATTTAAATTACTGAATGATGCTAACTAATCTAAGGCCAAGTGAAAGAAGGCAGTTGGCTCTCACAGTGGGTAATGACTTGCAATATAGTAGTCTGCTTAAAAGTGTTTGTCATAATGCAGAATCTTTTCCGTCTATTAAACAAGAGTCTTATAGTGGCGCAAAGTTTTTTGTAAAGAAAAATAACCAACTCCTCTTGATAAATCTGGCCGTCCAACCAGATGTAGAATTTGCGATTCTATTATGCATGGCACCCCGACTGTCCGTCCACATAAAGATTTTTAAAAATTATACAGCAGACGATAAATGTGAAGAAGTTTAGATAAGGCTAACCCAACTTGTCATCTAATACTATGTTTGTTATGGAGTGCCATATTGGGGACATCGCTTGTACTAAAGCAGTATGTGGAGAAATGTGGTGCAATTGTTATTGTAAATATTTGTCTGACGACTCCGAAATAAAGTTCAAATGTATGAATAAGGAAATGTATCATTAAAAAGGGCTTTGACGCTTGATTTGTTTTGTAAATCTTTACAAGTTCACTTAACAAGTATCAAAATTCAACATTAAATTTTTATACCTTTCGGTAGCCTTACCAGTTCTACTCGACACCTTTGCAGTACAAATGCACCATCAGAGTATGCAAAATGTTTCTCTTTTTTGATACCGATTAGCACAAAGATGATTCAGACTAATGCGTTTGAGTTGTTGGGAGCGTTTTCTGAGGGAGCTGCATCCTCACTTGAATCTTCAGGGTCATCATGTGTAGTGGTTAAACGCCTTGATCAATTGATATTTTGGTTTTGGGTGTTATGTTAAGGGTTCTAACATTTCAATAACACAATTCATAGTTATCATTTTGTGTGGTCGGCAGTCGGCTGCATGTTCGCGTCTTAGGGAGACACAGACATAGCAAAGTAGCTCATTTTGCTCGGCTCGCTAAATAAAGTCGTGTGGACAAAAAGTCTCCTCGCATCTCAAGCGAGCGCCGTCGCAAACCGGTTACAAGGCGTTTGTTACCAATTCTGGACCGATAAATGTCGCTACATATTTTGTTCCTGTGTATAAAAAAAGAGGGAAAAGAGTAATTTAATTTCAATCCTTATAAGTCAAGGGGACGACCAGCGCTTTGGTGTACACAATAGGCTCAAGGCAAAAAAACATAACATGTTATGAAATTTATTGTAACCGAACGTGTGCAACGTTCCAAGTTAAAACTTTTAGCAGTATACTCAACCACGCAAAATTTAGACGGAGTTCGCAAAACATCGCAGTTGTCGCATTTTGAACACTAAGCAGATTTACGCAGACTTGGACAACTAGATTTATTTTAGCTTTTTAAAATTAGATTAGAATTAAAATTAGAGCATTTCAGTTTTTCCAAATTAGATTAGAATTAGGTCATTTTGAGTTTTCTCAAATTAGATTAGAATTAGAATTACCGAATTCTTAAAAAACGAATTTGAACTAGAATTTAAACTAAAATTACGTTTTATTATTTACAATCAATTGCATTTAAATCGAGAAGTATTTTAATAGGAATGTGCATGTCAATTATGTGTGTGCTAATTTTTAAGCATTTTAGCATATAGCAGAGACTAAAAATGTCGTTGGACAAAGTAGGATTTTTGGTAAAATCCGAATTAAGTTAGATTAGAATTAGAATTAGCCGCATTTTTCTCTAATTTTTTGAATTAGAAAACTAGAATTATCTAGTTGTCCAAGTCTGCCACATGGGTCGTATACTAAACATACTTTGAAAAAACATCAGGAAACCTACACGTATATCGTACAACAAGCCTTCCCAGCAATGTTGTGATGTTGATTGAGGCCAAACTCTAATGACTTCTTTAATGTGTTTAACCACGCAATACTCTAAACAAATTGCTGCTAGAACCTGAAGTTTTACGTTTTGCTCAAGTTTTTTTTAAATCATCGGCTTGAAGACTTTTCTTTAGTGCCCCCTTTCAGACACAAAACTGCAAAGAAATAAACACGCCATTCCGCTTTTAAATTATTGCCGCTTCACACATGCTTCAGGCGGTTAGGATGATTATGGCCAGTGGCTGCTTTTATAGTATATACTAGACGTAATACCCGGCGTTGCCCAAGGTTAAATAGAGAATATTTACCTGAATTTTATCTGGTTACTGTGGCTCTTTGCAAGCCTAAGTTAACCGATTTTAGACCCACGATATGACATGATTTGATATTTTTTATTTATTGACACGCAGTAGAAACGTTTAGGCATAAAAGCAAATTTGTTATAACTTAGCTTCCAAAATTATGGGATATAACATAAAGCTATTAGTTTAACATGAGACAAAGTAATGTGCAATAATAGTAATAAAGAAATAAAATTCAGGTAGACTTCGTACATTATGATGGTAAATATTCTATTTAACCTGGACAACGCCGGTCTAGTATGTAATATAAAAGCAGCCACCCACTGACCATAACAAACCAAACAGCGTGGTGAGGAGGGGCGTGTTTATATGCTCCTTTTTATCACTAGTGTCGACTTTCTAAATAATAATTATCAACAATAATAAAACAAAAAATCCAAAATTCGACAAACCAAGCCTAAAAATTGAACAATATGCCGACGACTCCACTTTTTCTGTTACCACGGCCAACTGTTTGTAGTAAAAATACAAATTATCTGCTTTAATAGAGAACTAAAACATAAGTGAATCATATCTTTGTGCAGATATGATCTAAGCGATGCTAGACGACACGCCCCAAGTCACTTATTTGGGAAGGTTTCCCTTGCTAACGGAACACTTTTGCATGGCTCAGAGTTCATGCTTCGAAGTCTACTACCGTTGGCGCAGTTTTCGAATAACTCACGAGTTTATAGCAAGGCATTTATGTTCTTTTGATACTCCTCTTGTTGCTTAACGTGCCGAAAAAGATTAATAAAATTGACAACATAATTGAAATTCAGAAGGACAGAAATCTTACGATCCTTGGTAAAATCAATCTGTCAAACAGAGAATATAAATAAATCTTAAATATAAACATGCCTGGAAGTTGCTATGATGCATCAGTTTAAGGTGCTTGCTGTGCCTAATCGTGATATCTTGATGCAAAACATATTAACAAAAAACTCGGCCCCAATAAGCCTGTTTTTGTGCAATTTTTCCTAGGTATTGTTTTGCATTTATACAAAAAACAGTCCGCTACATTTTGTTTTATGAAACACAGAAAGGGGAACAACACCAAAGAAATTTATGTACAGTATTGAAAAAAGTAAAAGTGCATATCTGTAAAACAGTAGAGCTATTATTGTAAAATTACTTAACTTACCAGAAATCCTAACAGTATAAAAAACGCAGTTCGCAGAAGTGAAATTGTGATTTGTCGGTCGGATAAAGACGGTAAATATCGTTGCCCTCTCTCACATGGATTACGACAGCATAATGAAACGAGAATTACGTATGTTTAAACAATTAACCATGGACATGCAAAAAAGTGAAAACCAAGTGTACCTGCGATAATTTTGTCAAAAAGCTATGTATCGCTTGGATGTAATTTCTGAAACCCTGCTCTACCCCACACTGCAGGCAGAGTAATAAGTTAAAGGATTGCCGTTTTTTCAAAGTTCCCGGGTTTCCTCCAAACATTTCAGCAATAAACACTATGCGTATGCATGCTTACCCGTCGTTATTTAAAACGACCAAGTACCACCGAAGTTCTGGAGCAATTGAATCGTCGACCGAGAGACTCGGACACACTAAAGAAAAGTCAGAAGGCCGTGTCGCATGGGCTACTCCATTCGCCCATATCTATCTACTCAGGCTGTCGAGCAAAGAAAAGGCGCTATAACCACGATTTAAAAATGCAAAAGGCCTCGCAATGCAGTCGGTTTGTCAACGCCGTGTAGCAAATGCACACCCCTGAGGGCTGCAGGTAAGAGTACCATAAGCGCTCCGGCAAAGCGGGTTGTAGAAAACATATGCTCTGCCCCCAGTACGTCGGTAAAACGAAGAACAGATTTTCTGTTAGATGGAACACACCGAAAGACCTGTCATTTAACTCAGCTTCTCAGTAACCCTACCATGGCAAGAAGTTAAAGAAAACACCCGCATATTGCCGAATGTTTTACGGTCAATTTCGTTGAGGAGCCAGACAACAGCAAGCTCGATGAATGGGGGAGGGCTAAATGGCTCGAACTGACCAGCTCAAAAAATGACATTACCCCAAATTCGTAATTTTTGTATATATAATTTTTGCGCATTTGTGTTTTCGTTGTACGTATAGCCGTTTTCTTGTCTATAACTACTGTTGTTTTAGGTTTGCTTTTGCGTTTCCACCGTCATCTTATTTTCATATCTACCGTGTTGTGTGTTGCTACGTCACTGAGTGTTTTTTTTTATCAGTGGCTTTCTGCGGCCGCTACGTATCGCATGTACAGACCAACTGATGCATATTTGTATTAAAAGTTTTAAGACCTTGCAGACTGATTTTTGTTCGGAGCGGTGCGTAGTTTAACAACCTAAAAGCAAAACACAGTGCAAAAAAAGGCAAACTGGAAAGAAAATTATGACCAGTATTGTATTTTATCTTACTTTATTCTGGAAAGATATTATGAGTTGTGCAAACGGAACAATTTGATGCTTTCAAAGAATCAAGCAATGAAACTCGCAAAAATGATGACTGCACATCATCAATGGAGACCAAGGTAACTTTTGGTGGCCAGCTGTCGTGCATAGAGAGATGTGCAAGCTATAAGCAGGAGATAGTACGACAATTTAAGAACGACATTTGAAAGCTTTCAAAAAACTCTACGTCGACTGGAAGCAAAGCACAAACATGTGCAAAGCGTTTTGTGTGACATTATGTTGGCAGAGTGCATTCTCGTGAAACTTGAATCCCGATTTTGAAAATGAATGTTCAAAATGATACCTACTTTTCTGTATGGGCTTTGATATTCTTATTACGTCTTACTACAACCTCCAACCGTTATGCTCCAATGATTTAATGAAGATTTATTTTAGGGTGCTTCTCGTCAGACGAATCCCGTTTTTTGCCAAGACGATGGGAAATGATGTCGTTGTAACACAGGTCTGTTTGGCAATGTTATTCCTTAAACAATCACGTCTTCCATGTTGCTCTAAATTGTTAATATTGTTCTTTTTACGTTCACTGATTTCACTTTGTACTTGTTTTATATCTACTCCGTTATTGGCGAACTTTTTTCCATTAAAACAATAAACTTATGTGAAACAAATTCTTTACTCATCTTTTGTAACAAGTAGCCTCGCCGCAACGTAGAGGTTCCTGATTTGGGTTTCGAATGAATGATGGGGAAGGGAACTTTTTCGAGATGTCCGCAGAATCGTTTACATCAATTAACTGTCCAGTAGGTGTTGTGTCATGGGATAGCTACAATTTTTTTTTCCGGCCAATGGAGAAAAAATTATAGATGCAGTTTTTTTATGTGCAGAATATTGTCATCAAATTTTAAATATTGTAACTTTTTGCTAGGTAAATTTTTACTTCAAGTTTTACGAAAATTCTGTACTTCTCGCAATTTCATCAAATGTATTATTGCATTAAATTTTTAGGGTGAAAAAAGATCTGTAAAAGTGAAACAAATGTAACATTTAAGTAAAAAAATAACTGATTTTACTACGGCTTCGTTGCAGCAAAGAAACGGGTCTTTCTTGCTTGTTCCTCCTGCTCATCATGGAAAACTTGCACATTAGTGACACTGCAGGTGAGAGGAGAGGCTCATAACCAGCCTCGATATTCTCCAGGTCTATTATGAGATCACCGAGGATTGTCGCATTTAGATTGATTTCACTAATCTTTCTGCCCTTGCCGGAAAACCACTCTTCCTTATCTTTCCTATTTTTTCTAACCCAGGAACACATCGTTCCTGTTTAAAATATTTATATCAGCCATTTATAAGTTATTAAACCATGAATATTAGTTTGACACCATAAATCGGCCTTCTTTCTCTCAACCTGTGCAACAAGGTTAATAAAACCTTTCCGCACCCTAGGGCCTGGAGCAGGGGCACACTACATACAAACTTTTAGTTTTTAGCCATAGTAAAGATAATTAGTGTCTGAAAGAGTATTCCAGTCTGACATATATTACCTTCCTGATGGCGCTAACGTTAGCCAACCATTGTAATAATAATGAAAATACGACCTAACATCATCTGCAGAAAAAAAATTCTTGACTTTTTGGCTGACTATTTCAACTTTTTCATCTGGTATCGCTGTGCAATTTCAAGCATTTTCGATATGTTGTAGTAACTCAGCAAACCATGTACGCCTCTTACCACAAATAATCTTGTGTTGATTTGGTATTCTGTAGGCAGGGCCGGATTAAGGGTACTGTACCTACTTACCAGGGAAGGGCCTAATACTGTACCTACTTACCAGGGAAGGGCCTAATTTTGAAAACCAACCTACAAAAAGTAATTAAAACATGTAGTAAATGTAATTGTAGTAACTCAGCAAACCACGTACGCCTCTTAACACAAATAATCTTGTGTTGATTTCGTATTCTGTAGGCAGGGCCGGATTAAGGGTACTGTACCTACTTACCAGGGAAGGGCCTAATTTTGAAAACCAACCTACAAAAAGTAATAAAAATACACACATGAAAAATTGAAATTATTTACTGAAAAATAACACAAACATAATAAAAACATGTAGTAAATGTAATTAGGTGTCATAGGCTCATCTCGTAGTGTAGGGGAGATGTGAAAGACCAGTGGGTCACTTTTTTGCATCTGCAGGTTTTATTTGCGTCGTAAAATAGGATTTAAGAGGTCGTAACGTGAAGTTTAATCTACCCTTCAACATACCACAGCATTTAACTCAAAATGTAAGAAGAGAAAAGTTAAATAAATGCACCTACTTTCTAATTATTTAACAAATCGGTCATTTTAAACTAAGCTAACTTAGTTAGTCATTACAAAGCTTGTTTTTGGACTCCGCTTAGGTAATTTTTGTATTCGACTCTGTTTTGTCACTACATTGGCCGAGATGATTCTTAGATTTTGATTTTAATGATGCGTTACTATTATTTGCCAAATACGCTGTGCATAACCTAGCTGAATAATATTGGCCTAAAACCTTGAATAACCCGGTAGCATACCTTGCGCGTTTCACGATGGAATGTTCTATTACAAATTAGTTGCGTGCCCAACAGCATTTGACGGAAACTTGAAGATTAGGCGAAGGTTATCGTCAAGAAATTGGCAGCCCGAAAAAACTCCGACTCCGCACCACATGGCTGCTAAAGCGGCACAGTAATTGTTTCGCCATAGCGATAGCCTTTATCCAATCTTGCCACTCGCAAACGTACGATTAGGCGTAAAACTTCGCGATAAAGCGTAATAACAGGATACACTATTCTACTTTGAACATCCCTACTTGCAAGTAAATCAAAGAACGTGTCAGAAAACTGAGTTACACTACGTTACAAGAAAGGTCATATTTAAAATCACAAATAGAGACACAGTTGGTTTTTGTAAACTACGACCTATATAGCTAGAGAGTCCGAGTCACTGGTCCCCCCACATCTCCCTATTACAATGTAGCCTATATTTAGAATAACATTGTCCTTAGCAACGTATAGGCTGGTTCACACTAAATGCGTTTTACTTCTAGCGTTAGCGTCTGGCGCAAAATGCAAGCGTCGTCCAGTTCACACTTTAAGGGTTGCCAGCGTTAACGACAAATTTCCTCGCTCCTAACCGAAAGCGTCAAATTTGAACAGTTTCAACTTCCGCGACGGAAAATTTAAAAACGTTAAACTATAACGCCAGGCGCGTCTAGTGTGCACCAACAAACCTTATGAATGTGGTCATCGACATTCAAACCTCTAACAACCACTATACTTAAAAAGGACTCCAGCCATAAGACCGAACGAAATAAGAACAACATCAACGTCGAATCAAACACACTTCTGAAAAAAAAATGACCAAAATAGGAACAATACCTAGTAGTCGTAGTAGGCCTACCGTTTAAATTGAAATAAGTCCAAAACCCGACAGAATAATACCTAGCCAAAATCAGACCTAAAAAACACTTTACCTAACCTCAAACCTCTCATCCCTCTAAGCACATCACTAACTCCCCTAATAATTTTTTAACCCCTACCCATTTTCTAACCCAACCCACCAATAACCCAAAACAGGGCCAAAAATCCAATGCAAAAACAGCGAAACTAGGGCGTCCAAACGTCGACACCAAAACGGCCCATACCAGAGACCTAACACAGCGCCCGATACCCTCTCCTTGGAGTTCCAGGCGTCATTTTTGCTATTTAGGCAATATTACGATGAATTTACGACGTAATTTGACAGTTTTAGGTCTTATTTAGACGATTTTAAACTTATTCTGAACTGGGAAGTAATCTGCGTAATTGGCTTTATTATGTCATTGGTCTTAATACCAGTGTTGTAAACAAGTCATTTTAAATTGACTTAAAAGTCCAAGTCAAGTGTTTTTGAATAAATAACAAGTCAAGTCATAATTAGAGCAAGTCAACTTCAAGTCATGTCCTTGTTAAAAAATAAAATTTGTATGATTATGAGAAATAACTGAACTAAAAAATAAGAAAAAACGCAACATATAGCAAGCAATTTGTTGTATGTGCTAAAATTTGGATAAATAGCTCAATTTTATAAAAAAAAATACTTGAAAAACACGCTTCATGTTAACTGAAGTCATTTGTCCAAAAGACTAAAGTCAAGTCAAGTCATTACAACACTGCTTAATACTATGGGTTCATAGATTTTTCTGCTTTATGTATTGTTGCTTTTAGGTTTTGAAAATGAAACGATTTATTTATCTACTCACACACACAAGTCATTCGTTTTTAAGAAAAAAACACTGTACTGTACCGGTACTGGAACTGTTTTACTATTAGCCTTATAAAAATTTAACCTTAAAAAATTGAGGGCCGAATTTTTCCAGGGCCTAAGGCTATTATAGCCTTATTAGTAGCCTATTGGTTGTTAATCCGGCCCTGGCTATAGGTATCGTTTTGAACGATTTACGTATCTCAACTTTTCGAAAAGTGTATTTTAAAAGGAATTTCGAGAAGAAAATATTCTGAAAGTTTATGTGACAAGGAAGATTTCCCTACTAGGACAATTTCAACACTCAACGTCAAGTGTAGAGCTTTTCAAACTGGGTAAAATCAAGGTTAAAAATGCCGAAAACAAAAGGTCGTCACTTTATTTTATGTTGAAGAAAAATTCAGAGGTTCAAACGAATGAATAACATGCTAAATCCATTTATTTCTTTAGTAAACCGATGTAGGTTCATCACGATTTTTTGTCGTGTGTTATGGGTGATTATAAAAAATACTCTGTTATCAATCTGTGGCAAGTGCTTTTCACAAAAACGATCCAGTTATTTTAGGTAAATACAAAAAACATCTTGGTTGGTTATAATATATATCTGGCTAGCTAGGAGACAATGTAAAATCTTTCTTAATGCGTTGTTGAAGTCCACTGTAATTTAAGTTTCTGACATTATGACAACATACCAAAGTAACACAGTAGTATATTTGTAGACACAATAAAATACAGATTGAGAGCTTACACTGTTAATTATTAACCTAATGACCAAATATTCTGCATGCACAATGTTTATTTACCAGTTTAATGGGCCGGGCTTTTCTTTCTTGCCTTTTGCTTCACCCAGACAGGAGGACCTAAAATACTGATAACTATGAAACGTTACAAATTTTATTTGGGGTTCTTCCTTCTTAAATATGATTCTCATGTCGAGAGTCTTAGACAAAAATAATGTGCAAGTTTCATGCTTGCTGATGTGATTGAATGCGTTGCATCTAATCTAAATGCCGTTTTAACTTTGGTGGCTTTCTAAATTCAGCACGGAAAAACTATATTATACAAAACGCAATGTTGATTTTTAAATTTGTTCCGTTAAATTCTTGTTTCTAATAATAGAACCGAAAATATTTCCTGCCTACTAAGTGCAACTCGATAGAAATTAAAATTTGTTTAGACAAATGTTTAACATTCTTCACTTAGTCCACTAAGGTTTTGAAGACTGTTCATACGCTATGTGTGTTTCACTCAGTTCATTACTTCTGGCCCTTTTTGATAGATCGTGATTTTTCACGCACCATTTTGGCCTTAATGTTCAATATTTTGACAAACTAATCTTCATATCTTGGATGCAAATATCATTTCATCATCTTCATAGAACTTTAACCAACACAGAATCAATCAATAATCTCTTAAGGGAAAGCCATCATCAAACAGGCAGTGTTGTTTACCATTTGTAGCGGTTTGCGCTCCATATTGTTACCGGGTTGAAACTCCGGTCATTTAATTGAAACAGCCTGGTGGACTGCGTCGTCGCCTCGCCAGACTGCTGTGTGTATTCATTAATTACCGTCAGCTGGAATGTGCTGTATATTAAGTGTTCGCTTCTGGAGTCTAGATATCGCGTACGTCATACGAAGGTAATTATTGTACGTATATCGAAGTACCTGTAAGTACTGTTTGTCAAGCTGGGGCGCAATCTTCGACTCGAGGGGGGGAAAGAAAAGGGGGAAGAAATTGCGCCGCTCAGCGGCGCAATAAGGCCGGGGGAAATCCTGCCGGCCAATTTTTTAACAATTGGGGGAAGACGATCTTCTTTGTTCTTTACTCTAGCGCTCCGAGAAAAAAGCAATGATATTACGAATGAAAGGCACGTTAATTCGACGAAGCTGCCGGCGTCGCATCGGCAGATTTGCGGGCTCGCCGCATATCGCGCTTTTGGGCCTGCCACTCCTTCAGCGGGATTTGCCCCGGCTCGTTTGGGCAGTACGCCTGACCATAGTACTGCTTGCGAGGCATCGCGGCGGGTTGCGGATAGCGATTCGGCGCTGATCGTTGTGGCCACAGGATACGGAGTACCCTGCAGCAACGTCTTCTGGGAGGAGAGCCGCGTCTGGTCCTTGTACCTACGTACATGACAAGGGGTAAATTTACTGTTGTTTTAGGTAGTGCAAATAACCAAAAACGCCACTCACTACTTGTTTACTGTCGTTTCGTTGACAGGAAGCAGTTGCAAGCCGGTCCGTTCGTACACGCGGCTGTTGATCAAGCTACGACGGAGCTCGTTGTACTTGATTACAACTGTCTTCCACTGCGACATGTAGTAGTGGCCGGACGTTAATTTCGTCGGCGACATAGGGCGATCGCAGAGTCGCATGAAAATGGCCGACATGAGCCGAGAGTGCGAAGGTGCGAAAGCCGCTTCGCCACCGCTGGTGAACGCCCTGTCGCAAAAGGAAGGGTTAGTTAAAGCAACCAAGCAAAGGCAGCAGTGGCGCAAACCACAGACACGTACCTGGCAGCCGTTTGCGCGCCGACATGATGCGTCTTGTACTTGACGCGGCGGAACCTCCCGGTCGACGATTCGGGGAACTTTTGGACAAATTTTAGTGGCCGCTTGTCCATTTCATCGAGGTCCTGCCACAACTCGACGATCTGCTGGCAGGCGGCCTCCGTTAAAGCTTGCCCCTCAAATCCGACCATCACCTCGGCGAGTCTGTCGACCTTGTCCCATCCTGGGAGGCCACGCGCGTCGACGGCGGTGTCCGACTACAAGAAAAAAAATATTATTAGGCCGTTGGTTACGAATTACGATGCGTTATGAAAAAGCAAATAAATTGCGATATTTACCTTGTATCCGTTGTCCCGGCCGGGAATGTCGAGAAACTCGAGACTGAAGTCTTCTATGCCCGAATCGGCGTCCTCCAACAGCTCGTTTTTCGACGGAACGCTCTCGTTCGACGCTGTGGAGACTGATGCCCGACTGGGTCAAAAGGTCCCCTAATAATTTCAACGTTAACCCATTTTCTAACCTCATCAATCAAAAATGCGGTGCCAAAACAGCGCACCCTGGCTGTATTATGTCTTTGGTCCTAATACTATGGTTTTATAGATTTTTCAGATTTAGGTATTGTTGCTCTTTAGGTCTTATTGGGTCGTTGTGGAAGGATTTTAGAACAGAGCCAAATCTTTTTTATTGCTAATTTACCTAGGTCCTATAGGCCTATAAAAGGCCAAACAAAAAAGCTGCGCCCACGCGCATTCTAAGTCGACCAAATGTCTTGTTTTGACCGCTGAAAGACCAATCTGGGAACTGTGTGTCTGCAAGCCCAGCATAGTTAGGGCGGTCATTCTCCTAATGTAATACTACTAAATTGTTTTTATATTTAAAAAACTAGTTATATGTAAATGTTTTAATTTTCCATTGCTTAATGCTTTCAATATTAAAATTATTGTTTTTCGAAACGAGTCGGATATCTGAAATACTGTTTACTAGTAGTCTTGTAAAAAGTTCACCTTATAACATTTGTAGATTACAGTATGCTTCTCATCTAGATAAGCAGCAATTAATTCGATGAAGTTGTTTGCCTTCGGATAATTTTTTTCCTGAAAAACTTCATTCTTGTTTTATGCCACAAACTGCCTGAATAATATAGATGGCTTGATAAACATTTTCAAATTGCTTCAAACAATATACATAAGGCTGAATTTGTTGCATTGCATCATTTTCGTATCACGTTAGAGATAGCAACAGCTGTTCAAGAACAACTTCTGTATTATAAAAAGTGCTATTAGTAAGATAATCTGAAAAGTGTTACTCACATGTACAGGTTTATTGATTTATTTGTTAAGCTATATTAAGTAAACACTGCTTAGCGTTTTTCTTTCTTGTAAGGAGAGAATAATATTAAAACAGGTATGTATTAATATTTTCAAAAACGAAAATTTCATTTTGAAAGTATTTCTTTAATAAGCAGCTGGGGTTGTAGGTAGATTGATATCGGGCTGTACCTCCTGCATATTTGGATTGGCTAGGAAAATATTTTGATGTGGTTCCTTTAGTTCTGTCAACAAAAATACCTACGTCTAATCCTTTTGCTGGTGCTTTGTCGAGCAATGTTTTCTTTCGTTTCACTCCACTGTTTTTTCTAACATTTTCTACTCTGTTCTCTAATTGATTTGTCAATTGCTTTCTGTTTAATATCTGTAACAAGGCGTCGGACCGTTTCCCTTCTTTCTGTCCCAGGAAGAATTGAAGATGTTTTAATACTACTGCCGGTGATTGACTCAATGCTCTGGTAACTAGACAATGGTAATAATGTCGATGCATCAGACAAATTCAGACTTGAGGTTGAAGCACCTTAAAAGCAAAACATGGGTCAGATAAGATTAAAAAAATGCCAATAGAGGAGTTCACAATGGGATATAAAAGCTTCGCATGCGAATAATTTAATAAGAAAAAAATAATTTATATAAAGTTTTAAAATGTAACTGAAAATTATTATTTGATCAATCAATTAATTATTCATCTTTCCTCAGCGATATAAATTGGGTTTTTATGTTTTATATTTTGAGTTACAGTTCTTTGAATTTGACACAATACTGAACACAGTTTTGTCATATCTCTTCTTAAACTTGCAGATATTGCTTATTTACTTTTTTTTAAAACGCTTTCATAAAGTAAGTGTCTTGACAATTTTTGTAGCTGAATTGCAAGTTCTTTGATTTTCAGATGCATATAAAACGTGAATGATTGATTGGGGATGCAAGTCTTTGTGCTTTTTAGAGGCCTTATAAATGCAGTAAAATCAAATTACCAAGGTAACCACTAGGTGGAGGACTTCCCGCGCTGAAGTTTCATTTTCTTTTAACCTCTTTTGGCGACGAAATAACAACAGTAAGATAGTTTACCAAACATTAGTAGAAAAAATGTGACACCTGAAATACCTAAAACATGTGCTATATTTACTTAATTACAACTTACTCCAATCATTCCACTGAAGGCACAAAATGGTTAACATAAAAAATTGAAGCTATAGTAGATGGGTGGCTATGCAGAATCATAATTCAATAAAAATGTAAAAAACAACGTACTTAAAATATCGGTGTGTTGCCAATCTTCTAACGAGCCACGGTTCAGGAAAATACAAGTTTTTATTGCCATACTATTATTGTGAGCCTTAAATCAAAAATATATGTTATTACCTTGATAAACTTTTTCATGCTTAGCTGTTAAGACTGATGCTGTTTCAGATTTGTTTGTTTTACCGTTTGAGGTAGAAATATAGTTTTGTTTAGTTGAGCGCCTCTGCTGTTTTGCTTGTGTATTTAACTATGTGTGATTATATTTTTCTGTCGCGAATCTCTACAACACATTCATTAAAGTTACCCTCAGCTTCACCTTTGTTGAAATCCGAGCGATAAATTCAAACAAAGCTGATCTTGTTATCCTAGTTGAATGCCTAAAACAATAATTATGTATTGAACACACTTACTGCATTGTTGTTCTGTATTTCGGTAGTAATGATTCTTGTTCGAACAGGCTCTACAAGGAAGCCGATTAACATCATTAAGTGTTAAACAAAATAACTAAAACGGACAACCTGTGTCGATAGAATAGAGGTCACTATAGAGACTTGTGTTTTAAGGTTATTTTATTTTCATTTTAAATAAACTAGCTCTTTGTGGTTTAATTTTTTTCACATCATTTCATGATTTTTGCTACAGTTTAAATATCAGTAAGTCTTATTTGATATTCGTCTAACTTCCTTACGAAGGAAAGTTCATGACCTGATATTATTCTTTAAGTTAACCTACTTCTGTATGGGCTTTCATATTCTTACTACGATAGTTTAAAATTGAGACAAATAGCTATAAATTTACAATAAAATATCAACACAGTCGTTAATAGGGCTAAAAAACCCAATTTTTCGGTATTTTTCAATAAAATCAACTTGCAACATCTGGCGGGAATCGATAGAAACGAAGCAAATCGATAATTGTGTTTGTTTCCGGATCCAGGTGAATATTTCTGAGAGTTATTGTTAACTCCTACTAACTGTTAATCCACTCCACTTGGATCTGAAACCGGCACAAGTCAACTGTACCTTTTGCATTTTTCCATTTTTAAGGATAACTTATTGGGTGTTCTTTACTTGATATTTCTGCCAAGCCCGTTTCCGTGGCTGTGGTTAAGAGACACAATTACAGTTGAGTAATAAGTCTGTTATAATGATTGCAAGTTCCTCAGATTTTATTTTCGCGTATTCTATGGCTGATGTGTTGTAGTGAATGTGTTCTATATCCTTCGGTTTTCGATGCCGCATTTCTGGTCCATGTTTATTTTGTCTTTTAGTTTCCTTTTTAGTTCGTTCGTAATGGCTTTACTGAGGATATGTTTTCTTGTAGACATATATATTGATGAACAACTCTTGTATTTCTTCTTTGAAATGTTGCCAAAATTTTTGAAAGAATTCTGAGGTGAGGCCATCGATGCCAGGGCGACTATTTTTGTTTAGTTCGCCATTGATAATGTATTTGTCTTCTGTTTTTCTTCAGTATGGATTTGGTCGGCTTCCAGTATGTCGTTTTGTCAGTTTAGGTCTAGTTCATCTTTATTACCCAAAGATTGTAATAGAAGTTGTGTATTGCTTTTTTTAAAGAAACAAAAAATTAATTTCCTTGATGGTTTTTTAACGATATTGCCTTTTTCATCATTGATTTTGTCTATTTTTTGTTTCTCGCCATTTTGTTTTTCAATTTGATAGAAGTAGCGGTCTGGCTGCGTCGTTTAGATTTTTAATCCTTACTTTGATTTGAGCGCCCATCGTTCTTTTATTTTTTATTTCCTTCAATTTCTCTAAGATTTTTGTGTCGCCGCTGCGTATTTTCAGGTTTGTTTCTTTGAGTTTATTTCTAAGTTTGCCTTCTTCTTGGTTTCCGTTTCGTTTTTTTTTCAATGCAATAGTTTCTTTTTAAGGTGTTCCCACCAATTCAGCAGGTGTGTGTAGTCCTCTTTTTTAAGTTTTAGAATGTCGTTGTTGGGTTTCCAGTGACTGTTGATTTTTTTTTGTTTGTATTTTTTCCGAATATTAGAAAGGGTGCTTGGGTGTGGTCTGATAATGTGTCCTGTTTGTTGATTTTTGTTTGTGTTGTTATCTTTGTTATAAATTATGTCGATTGGAGTTATATGCGTGTGTATATCTTGATGTTTGTATGTGTTGTGGGGGTTTTCGTTGGTAGTGTCTGTTTCGCTTTCGACAAAGTTAAAGTCACCTAGTAATATGAGGTCGTCTTTGTGGTTTATGTATTGTTGTATTTGCTGGATTTGGTTTCTACTCTTCTTTCTTTTATTTGTATGTTGGCTTGTCCGGATTTTAGATATTTATTTAGTATTCGTGCTTTGTTTTGTTGCGTTTCTTTGTGTTATTTCGATTTCGTGGGCTCGGTTTGGTATTATGATGTTATGTTTAATGTCCCAGTTTGTGTTTATTTTATCGTTGAATAATATTGCTGTGCCTTGCCAGAAGTGTTTAGTGTTTTCGTTTGTATCGGTGTTTAATATGTATTATAGTTTTTCTTTTTCGGCCCAGGTTTTTAAAGTGTTTTCATTTATTTTGTGAGTTTCCTGTATTGTGCAGATGTCAATTTTGTTTTGTTTAATAAAGGTTCCTAGTTGGCGTAGTTTGCTTTGTATTCCGTTTATGTTGTATGCGCATATTTTTAGTGTAGTGTTAGTGGGCGTCATCGTGATTGATAAAAGTGGAAAGCGAAAGGTTTAACAGTACGATTTGTGTTTTTAACCGACGGTATTGTTCACGCGGAAAATTCAATGCTTGTTGTGTAACTGGTACGTTCTTATCGTACCACAACAGCTTATCTTAAGTTCTGGGCGGGTCGATCGCCGCCAATACAGACAAATCTGGAAACCATTTTCCACTGTCATCGCCGATACAAACGGTATAATCCTTTTACTTAGTCCCAGGGTATCGGCAACAAAAGTCGCCGACTGCCCTAACCAGCATCCCCGCCAATTTAGCGTCAAGCTCGAGTATTCGACTCGTATGTTTTGGGTTGACAAAGGTGTTATTTATAGGCTATACTTCAAGGCTTATTATTCGCTTCGCCGATAAAAGGGTCGAGAAACATCGACTTGCTTTATGATAAGTACTTTAGTTGGCTCACAAAGAGTTCAGTAGAGAGAATTGGGCCGTCAATGCTTCGTCACTGTTGCTCTCAGCATTTGGTATCGCACGAAAATGGTAAAGAAACACCGAATTGAACGTATATGCCTAAGTAAACGTACTTTCCACCATTCTCTGGTTTCGGGGTCGGCGGCTATGGTGGCCATATCGGCATCAACGTCGCTACTTAAATACTATAACCTAAGTTTAACATCGAACCTTAGGCGACATCGGCTTTTTTTTTTTTTTTTTTTAATGCAGTTTGCAGTTCTACCCGAGCCAAGCCCCGCGTATTTACACAACAGTGCAATCATTTGTTGCCACTCGCCTGACGCTCATAATAACTTCCAGCCCGTCGGAGTCCTTCCAACGCGGGGTGCTCGTTTTCCGGGACGGGAATTCTGCCATAATACATTATTTACATTACTTATGCACAATACGCTCCATAGTTTCACATCCAGGGCAACCTCAGTTCGCAGTCTTTCAGCGTCTTCACACGCACCTTTCAATGTTCCATGCGATCCCTGCTATTTGTGGCGCTCTAACCACTTTATTTCCTTCGTTCTTAACACACCTCAACAACTTGATCTTAAGTTCTAGGCGGTCGCCCGCGGCGGTATGTTGATCGCCGCCAGTGTAGCCACGTTTGAAACCCTTTCTCCACCGTTACTGCCGATACCATTGGTATTATCCTTTTACTCAGTCCCAGGGTATCGGCAACGAATGTCGCCGATTGCCCTAACCAGCATCCCCGCCAATTCAATGTTAAGCTCGAGTATTCAACTCGCTCGCTCCTTGTCTTTCTCCTTTACCCATTCGCTCACTTCGGGACGCCGGTATTTGCGGACTTTTTCTCTATGTTCTTTTTCCAGATCGGCACAATCACTGACTACGGTCGCGTCCACCACGAACGACAACACCCATCTTTCGTTAACACTAAGTCCGGTTTGAACATCGTGCTTCCCGTTCGTATGGACGGGGCCCAGACCGATTTGTAGCCGCTGTTTAGGGCCTCTCGCTACACTACTAACTTCAGTACACTGTCATGCCGCGCGATTCTTAGGGTGTGCGTTTTAGGGCACACCTGAAGCATGTGGGCCGATCCCCATATACCGCGCACATTACTCCGCTGGTCCCCCTCCAACGGCTCGCTCTCACTGGTGAGTACACCAGGTTCCCGCGCAGCTGCACAGCGCCAATAAAGTTAACTACGGAGAGCTTCACATATCGGTCCTTCACCCATGTTGGAACGGGACACATCATCCGCGCCCTCGCCAAACCTTTTCCGTCACAAAAGGCAGTCAAAAACTGTGGTCAAGCGTCACGAGCGTCACGAGCTTCACGCGCCGTACTCACGGGCTTTTCCATAACCTTAACTGAGGAACCGAGTTGGGGAAACCGTCAGAATTTCCTTTGTCGCCAAATATCGCCTGACGTACTGCCTCATTCCGGTTGCATTGTAACAATCTCTGCAACCTTCGCAGAAGCGGTGCTTCGGACCTTTGGGGGCTTTTAGGTTCCACGTGTCGAATGCTTTATTAACCACTTCCTGCACATTCGAAGGACACTATCTCGGGAACCGGGAAAACCATAGGCGCCTCCGGCATTTCCTAATAAAGTGTCTAGTTTCTTTTTTGTCGTGCTTTCATCAATCTGTTTGCTCTGTCTTTGCGAGTGTTTCTCTGGATGTGAGACATCCCAGTATAATAATTATATATATATAGCTCAGTAAAAGTATTGAAATAGAATCTGACGCACAAAGAAAGCTGATGCACAACTGATTAAACAACCATTTTATTCAACAGAAAATTATAAAAAATATATACTAAGAAGGAAAAAAACAGTATAAAATCAATGAGATTCATCAATAATATTTGTAGTAACTTACACAATAAACCACGTCAAGTACGTTTACTTAGAGCTTTAATCAACAAATGACAAAATAGAGTTGCTGTAACAAAAAAGAGCGTTATTAATAGATGACAAATATGAAGAGTTCCCAAACAGCAAACCTGACAAAGTATAGAGTGAACTTACACGAGTTATAAAGGAAGGGAAAGAATGCAACAAGACGCTGGAAGTATAATGATAATTACGGAGAGGGGCAACAAAGGAAAGGAGAAAACGCACAGAAATAAATACCTAGAAATCAGAGTTATCAATAGAAACATAAATATAATTACATTCTGCCCTTGTAGATCTAATGATGCACAATCTGATCTTCAAGTGGACAGTATTAGCATCTGTTTTTTTCACATAAAACGTAATTTTTGAAATTAAATTATAAAAACAAACTTAGTCACAGAATTCAAAGAATTTAAAATTTTGGTTCATTTTAAAAATGTGGTTCTAGATAAAAAACTTAAGAAAGAAGAACAGTGTTTGTTTACCTTGTGTAGCAATTTTAGAAGCTCTTTTGTTTTCCGCTTGAACTTGTCCCAGTCTTTTATTTTACCATCTTATACTTTGCAGTTAGTATTCAAGTAAATAAAAAAAAATCTAAAAATACTTACTATTCGTCATATGTTAAAGAATTTAAACTTGAAAAATATATTAGCTTCATGGCGATACAGCTTTGTCCTACAAAAAATCCTTTTGTTTTCGTCGCACGAAGGTGTTTAAGGGTTTAGATTTTAAACGTGCTTACAGCGTTGGCGTCGGTTTACTGGTTGCAATGCCCCGAGTAGTTAGAAACTGACAAGTTTCTTTGCTGAGAAAAGAGGTCCCACGATCACAGTGAATATATTCGGGAAAACCGAATAAACAGAAGAGGACGGAGAGGCACTTGATGACGGAGGGGAATTCAGGTCTCTGCAAGGAAAAACAAAAGGATATCGACTATACATATCAACTAACACTAGAAGGTAGGATTCGGTCCCTGCCCAGGAGGACTTCGGTTAAAGCGTGGTTGAGTTCAGCGATTTCTTCGATAGTGAACGGTAGGTCTCTACTTTGGTGCGGTCGAACATATAGGATACAGAATTTTTTTTCGACTAGAGTAAAACTTCGCCCTTTAAGAAGTGATGCCACTTGCGGACTGCTTCGACAATGGCGGTCGCTTTTTTCTCAATAGCAGGATAGTTCCGTTCACACTTGTTAAGAGTACGTGACATAAAAGCCACAGAGCGCCCATTCTGGGATAAGACAGCAGCGATACCGAAGTCAGAAGCATCGATTTCCACCTCGAAGGGAACGTCGTCTCGAATAGCTAAAAGAGTTACCCTTTCGAGCTCAGTTTTTAAATCACGAAAGGACCGGACGGCCGTCTCAGGAAAACGGTTTGTATTGAGCAAGGGCTGTACGCGACGAGAAAAGTTCTTGAGCGTAGTAGGGGAACATTCCCAAGACGCGTTTTAGGGCTTTGGTTCACGACCAGATCGTCGGGTGTCGGGGAGAGGAACTTCGGCTTCAGGAGAGGAAGCGGTTTCCGAGGTTGGTTCATCTTCAAAATATATTCTTATGACATGTACTATAAGTATGCTGCAATGCATTCTTTTAGAAACATAGTATTAGGAAATTTATTATTTATGTTACACAGTGACTTAATGACAACACATTGCTTGTGAAACAAGTCCATTTTTATCATATTGTCATCTCCAAGCTCCACTGAAATCATTAAAAAACTTCAGACAAAAAGTAAACATGAGAGCCAGATTTTCGTGTCGGCCAATATGTGTTATTGAAATTGTTGCTTAAACTAATGATGCACAATCTGATCTTCAAGTGGACAGTATTAGCAACTGTTTTTTTCACATAAACGTAATTTTTGAAATCAAATTATAAAAACAAACTTAGTCACAGAATTCAAAGAATTTAAAATTTTGGTTCATTTTAAAAATGTGGTTCCTAACACAAAAAAAGTACATAAAAAACTTAAGAAAGAAGAACAAAGTTTGTTTACCTTGTGTAGCAATTTTAGAAGCTCTTTTGTTTTCCGCTTGAACTTGTCCCAGTCTTTTATTTTACCATCTTATACTTTGCAGTTAGTATTCAAGTAAATAAAAAAATCTAAAAATACTTACTATTCGTCATATGTTAAAGAATTTAAACTTGAAAAATATATTAGCTTCATGGCGATACAGCTTTGTCCTACAAAAAATCCTTTTGTTTTCGTCGCACTCGTTTTTCATTGCTGGCGCAACTAAGTAGGCCATGGCGGCACAAGACTGTACACCCTCGCTTTATATTTGGTTCCGTATTTTTATTATCTTTATATTTATAAAATGAAATAATGCCAAATAGGCCGAACATATATTAAGTTAGGAAACCATGATTTAAGTCATTTTGTTTATTGTGAACTGTTACGACCATTATGCTAACTTGTTAAATGTTTGACGAAATCGATAAAAGCAAATCGTACATAAAAAACGATCAGTGCTTTAAAATAGCAATAGCTCTGTCAACAGCATCTCATCACATCAACATAAATGGCTTAAGTTATAACTTTGCAAGAGTGCATCGAATTAAACATGTCTAACAATTAATGTGTTGAAATATCAAGTGCTTAATCGTCAACATGTTTAAAATTGTTAAATGTGCTTAAAATATCGCAATATTCGTTGTTAAACACGTCAAAATATCAGGTGTTTAGAATTTAAACATAAAAAATCAAATTAAACACGAAGGTGTTTAAGGGTTTAGATTTTAAACGTGCTTACAGCGTTTTGGTGTTCAAATTTAAACACCGTTCTGACAGTGATGGCGTCGATTTACTGGTTGCAATGCCCTGAGTAGTAAGAAACTGACGAGTTTCTTTGTTGAGAAAAGAGGTCCCACGATCACAGTGAATATATTCGGGAAAACCGAATAAACAGAAGAGGACGGAGAGGCACTCGATGACGGAGGGGGGAATTCAGGTCTCTGCAAGGAAAAACAAAAGGATATCGACTATACATATCAACTAACACTAGAAGGTAGGATTCGGTCCCTGCCCAGGAGGACTTCGGTTAAAGCGTGGTTGAGTTTAGCGATTTCTTCGATAGTGAACGGTAGGTTTCTACTTTTTATAAAGTGATACATACGAGCGTATCTCGGATGTCTCATCGCCGTATGTAACTCCTCAAGATTGATGAATATCGCAAGAATATTGGCCCAACTCGAGTCTCCACGAAGTGATCTTGGCGTTTTTAAGTTTACCTCGATTGGTGTGGTCGAACATATAGGATACAGATTTTTTTTTGACGAGAGTAAAACTACGCCCCTTTAAGAAGTGAAGCCACTTGCGGACTGCTTCGACAATGGCGGTCTCTTTTTGTTTATCAATAGCAGGATAGTTCCGTTCACACTTGTTAAGAGTACGTGACATAAAAGCCATAGGGCGCCAATTCTGGGATAAGACAGCAGCGATACCGAAGTCAGAAGCATCGATTTCCACCTCGAAGGGAACGTCGTCTCGAATAGCTCCAAGAGTTACCCTTTCGAGCTCAGTTTTTAAATCACGAAAGGACCGGACGGCCGTCTCAGGAAAACGGTTTGCATTGAGCAAGGGCTGTACGCGACGAGAAAAGTTCTTCATCCACTTAGCGTAGTAGGGAAACATTCCCAAGATGCGTTTTAGGGCTTTGGGTGACGAGGCTGGCGAGAGCAGAGGCTGTAAAAGTTGAGGATCCGGCTGCATTTTGTTTTGACTAATCCGGTTTCCCGAAAAATCTAAAGATGTACGACGAATCATTGACTTCTCTCCATTAAGATTCTGCAGAGCAGCAGCTTGAATAAGAGCTCGAAGGTTGCTGTCATGTTCCTCCAGAGTGGGACCCGTTAGTTATGTCGTCCAGATAGGCATAGACGTTCTTCAGCTTATATTGCCTTCAATAAACTCGTCAATAGCGTGTTGAAATGCGCCGACCCCATTAGTGACGCCGAACGGAAGGCATTTGTATTGATATAGTTTTCCGTCAGCTTTGAACGCCGTGTGACGCAGGTCGAGCGACCGTGTTTACTATGTCAATTGAGTAAATCTATTAATGATGAGAGAGTAGTCGATGACTTATCTAAGAAACGCTTGATCGCAGCATTGATAAACTTCCAGACTTCTTTACTACATCGATGAGCGTGCAGCGATGGGAGTATTATAACCTGGAAGCAAAAACTATAATAGGCGAGAGGTTTTAAGTCAGCGACGGCCAAAGAAAGGGGTCCAATCTTTAGATCCAGTTTTCAGGGGTGCTTCCGGTGCACCCATGAAGAAAGTAACTTTAACATGTTTCTTAGAAAGTCCTGACCGAGAACAACATCTGCGCAAAGGTCATCTAAAACACCAAAGGTTACGAGGTATGATCGACCTAGATCATCAGTCCGTATCAATCAATGAAAGACACACACAAACATATATGTGACGGACTGATGATCCCCCAGTGTGAAGTTGCTTGTTCTAACAAAATGTGCAAGTATTGGTGCATGGTTGTTTCTCGACTCGCTCCTCTCTGAGCCTGCATAGCAGTTGGTAGAGCGACGGTCCCGGCTTGACCGGAGGTCGTGAGTTCGAACCTCACTGCAGGCCAGTTGTTTTTCTGGCTTGCTCTGCTTGCATCATAGATCGACAGATTCGGCGAGCCTGCGATGGCTTTTCGGTGTACTATTGATACGGAAGCCGTAATCGTTGGTCATAAAGCAACTTCCGAGGGGCTAGATCACAGATGTTATTAAACACATATGTTTGTGTGTGTCTTTCATTGATTGATACGGACTGATGATCCCCCAGTGTGAAGTTGCTTGAACTAACAAAATGTGCAAGTATTGGCGCATGGTTGTTTCTCGACTCGCTCCTCTCTGAGCCTGCATAGCTCAGTTGGTAGAGCGACGGTCCCGGCTTGACCGGAGGTCGTGAGTTCGAACCTCACTACAGGCCAGTTGTTTTTCTGGCTTGCATTGCTTGCATCATAGATCGACAGATTCGGCGAGTCTGCGATGGCTTTTCGGTGTACTATTGATACGGAAGCCGTAATCGTTGGTCATAAAGCAACTTCCGAGGGGCTAGATCACAGATGTTATAAAAAAACACATGTTTGTGTGTGTCTTTCATTGACATTCAGTATACTTACACAGGTACTTACGATACATACAATAATTACCTCCGTATAACGTACGCGATCTGGACTCCACAATTGAACAGTAGGCACCTCTAAATTAACGATTTACAACATTTCTTATATAGCCTACATCGGACAGATGTGAGTAATTACTAATTCGTTAGAAAACGCGACACATAACACCACTTCAGCCGGCAAGCTGTTCATAGAATGGACAGAGTTGACGGGGTCACAGCGTTCCAAAGAATCCGCTACACAGTACTACAACAGTCAATCACAGGAATGCCACACCTTTAGTTGTCATGCACTGTTACGTCACAAACGATGTAGTTATTATTACGTTTGCTATACTTTATAATGTAGTTTCATCACTTTTTAGACATTTTGTTTTTGCTAAAAGTCATGTCAGTTGCTGCTCGAAACGGTTTGCTAGAATATTTACTTGTGTTCAATACGCAGTTCATACAATGGCAAAAGCTAAACACAAAAAAGTTTAAACTTTTTGACGGAAAAACGTGACTTAAAAAAATTAGTTAAAACGCAGTGACAAGACACTCTCACTGAATTTTGTGTCGCGCAATTTGCATACAAAACGATGTCATTTTTGTTCGTCACTAACTGGACCAAGGTTTCTGAAAAGAAGTTCAATTAAGATAGCTAAAAACGCGCTTTGAGTTCAATACATAACCCTTCAACACCCATCCCATCAACTAAATGCAATCCAAGCGCGTAATTCTACCTTCTTACTATTGCATCATTTGGAATTCTACCAATATTTTGGTTCATCAACATATCTATTTTGCCTAGCTTAGCAGTGAAAACTTTTGTAGCTAAATGCTAAACATTGAACTCCACTTTTCTATTCCTCGAACAAGAAAATTTTATAAAGTTTGTGATATCAGCCACTTAGTTTCCTTATAGGCTTATATTCTCTACTAGAGTAATGCGAAAACGAAAACGATAACTAACAATATTACTGATTAAATTCTGCCATTGAACATTTATCGATTTTAATTTTTCCGCTGTAGTGCTACAGAGTATTTATTAACACAATTTTGCACTTAGCTTTGACATCCTTGACATAGAAAAATAAAATATATTTCCCATACTATTTTCTAGAGATGTCAATAAACCGTAAAGAATATTAGTGCGTGAATCACATCGAAGTTAGATTATGTCACAGTGCGCAAAGCGCCTATATTATTATTACAGCAATACATTGAAAAAATGAACTGCGAATGTTTCAAAAACCAGATGAAAATGAGGGCATTTTTAGAATCAGCGCCAAAAACACTAAAAGCCATTCTGTCGCATATTCGTTTAAAATTTGTCTTTGACCAGTGATTGCCTGCTTAACAGTGAATGACATCTAACGCTCGTAATACAAAGCATGACGAAAACAAAGGAAAGAAAAAAATAAAAACGTGAGCAATAATACAATCGAAATAAACGGAGAAAACGTTAACTGCAGACTCTAGTCCAATGTTTCTTAACCGTTTTTACTTCAGGGCGCACCTAGAGACTTATAAAAAGCAAAGCGAACGCAAAAATGTTTATTTCTCTTAAATTGCTTGCAGTTATTTATTACATAAGATCAGTAAGTAGCGTTAACATAGCAATTAGCAATGACTGGATAAGTCCGATACTTCATTTTATTCCAGGATTGAAACAAAATACCTCGAAACAATCCGATAAGAAATGACGTCATTACTAAAACAAGAAAAACTAGACGGGGGTGCGGTTGTTGTATATATTGTCAGGGGGTATATTTTCAGGGCTTAGTGTTTATTTTCAATTTTTACTTTATTTTATTTTTTTTATTTTATTTATTTTATTTTTTTTTTTTAATATTTTGTATTGTGTACTTTATATTATATATTTTGTTTTTTTATTTTCCTTAACTTGTTTCTGCAAGCAAAAACAGATATGGGCCGAAAACTTCCCCACTTAACTTATGCCTTTGATGCGAAAGGGGTTCAAATATGGCGTAGAATTTGGGGAATGATCGAAACATATATTTGATAAATAGAATTTACGTAGATAATGCGTATGGTCATTTTATTAAATTTTGACCAGCTTACGTGTTTGAAAAGCAAATATTATTATTCTCTTAAAGACTAAAAATGGTTTAACGCCTATGGTTTGCTATACTTTTGCAAACATTTACTCGGTAATTTTTTACCATGGCTTGGGCCGAGCAATCACTGTTAAAACACGCTTTAAATCTGTAGTTTTAAACAATATGAAAAACACTATTATGTTCTCAATACGCAAACTATTAAAACGAAAGTTTTGCTAGATGTTTAGGCCTGATGTTGGTAGTATGCTGGTTGGAGCAAGATGCACGACAGGTGCTAACAGAGAGGCGTAGACTGCCTTAAGATTTCGCATTTAAACTTGCGGCGGTAAATACACCCTATTGACACTTAATTGTTAGGCGAAGATTATCGCGAAGTAATTGGTCGCCCGAAAAAAAACTAACGCCGCATTGAAAGCAAGCATTATATGATTCGCCGATATTCTGCTTTGAACATCTCTACTCGCAATGCTTCCCTCCGTTAATTGTACGGTGGGTGAAACTTTATTCACGGCCTTACCTCTTTGTGTATTACCGCGACAATACGATGAAATACGATTTGGAGAATATTGGAAAAATCATATTTGGAGAATATTTGCTATTTGCACCTGTGTAGTATTACTCCAATCCAACATATCAACACACAATTTTAAGTTGTGTAGGCCTGGTGTTGATATGTTGGATTACAGTTGCCACCAGATTTCGCATTTAAATTTGCGGCGGTAAAATAAGTTGTTTCTTAACAGCATTAAGTAATTTTACTAAAGAGAAGCCTCGTTTTAAAATGCAAGTCGCACGAGCCCAGTTTAGGACGTTCCACTTCGCACAATGAAAGTCTCACGCGCGGGACAATAAAGCGCAGCAGGCGGTGAGGCGCTTCGTCACTTCACAAGCTGGACAAAGCAAGCGAATATGAACGAATTCTGTATGAAAGATTTTTTTTTACAAAGTGCTAAAACGCAATATTTCAGGTTTTTACCCCCCAAGCAAAGGCCCCTGGAGGTGCAGCCTCATAAACTTTTACAAAGCACCTACATACCACTCTACGCCATGTCTGAAAATCTGAAGGTTCTACGATGTCTACTTTTTCTATAAAGCTTCGGACAAAAATCGGTCTGAAACATACCATAGGAAACCATAGGAAACCAAAAAAGAACTAGACGGGGGTGTATATTTTGTATATTTTTTCAGGGGGTATATTTTCAGGGCTTAGTGTTTATTTTTAGTTTTAGTTTTCAATTTTTATTTTTTAATATTCATTTTTAATTTTTTTTTGTTTCTTTATTTTTTTTATGTTTTTTTTTATACTTTATTTTTTTTTTTTATTTTGGTCTTTTGATTTTTTAATATTTTGTATTGTGTATTTTATATTATATATTTTGTTTTTTATTTTCCTTAACTTGTTTCTGCAAGCAAAAACAGATATGGGCCGAAAACTTCCCCACTTAACTTATGCCTTTGATGCGAAAAGGGTTCAAATATGGCGTAGATTTTGGGGAATGATCGAAACATATATTTGATAAATAGTGTAACGCGGCCTGTATTGGAAGTGGCTAAATTCCTAGCTGCGCCACACGCTGCACGCTGCCTCTGCTTTCGAAGTTTCCACGGAAAACGTAAACTCAAACGAATTACTTTATTTTCAGTGAAGTAATCACCAACAGTTTCAAAACCGTGACGTATAGCCCACAGTGGCAGCGCAACAAGCTGTGAAAACATAATTATCATTAGCACAACGCAACGCTATGACGTCACAATATACAATTCAACTCACCAAAAACGTGGAAGGAAAATAACAAAACAGTACCAAGAGTGTGGTCAACAAAACTTCAAACTGGAAATAAATCACAAATTCAGTTTAACTAAGTCACTTATGTAGCAACCAAGAATTAGTAAAAAATGCAAACTATCTTACCGAGTTATCGCCAGTTTCAGGCATAACAGTTCACTGCATTTACAGCCACAATTTACGTATTGTACATCTGCAGTATACAAATACAGATACTTAAATAAACTTATCTTGATGGTTTACTTTTACTTATACACCTTTAGGTATACATTTACCAGTCAACAACAAGCAAAATAACTTTTAACGAATTCAACTGAAACAGCCTACAAAAACGACGAAACGAAATGATATAGCATCACGATGCGCAACCATGCGTCAACATGTAATATTATAACAATAGGGGAGCGTGGAGAAATTATTACACTCCCCCCAAAATTGACAAGTCGCACGGTTCACTTTCAATTTTTAATTCACAAATTTTGACTCGCTCGCCAAATGCACCGGCCTTCGCGATCAAGTTTATTTTTGCTCGTTTGCCTGCGGTGCAGGTGCCACTGGGCCATCAGGCGCCCCGGGGTCAGCGGGAACGACGAGGCACAATTTATGAATTGGCCTCCGTAATTCGTTCCCCTTTGATCGAACTAGGACGTTTCGTACAACTCCATTCTCACCGGGATGGACGGCGACGACTCTTCCGAGCGACCACGACGACCTCGGAGTTGTGTTGTCGACCAAGAGGACGATGTCGTCAACTCTTATGTTCCTCTTCTCATGATGCCATTTTGGACGGGCAATGATGGTGCGCAAATAATCGCGCGCCCAAAGCTTCCAGAACTGATCTGAAAGGTATTGGACGTGTCGCCAACCTCGACGTGCATAGCAGTCGCGGTCGTTTGTGGCGGCGGGTGGCAAGCCAGCATCAGGGCTCACTCTCAGCAAATGATTCGGAGTTAGCGGTGTCTCATCATTAACATCCAGCGTGACTGGCGTCAATGGACGAGAATTCAAAACCGACTCTACTTCCAAAAGCAACGTCCGAAGTTGATCATCGGTCAGGGTCCGTTCGTTAGTCAGGGAGGAGAGAATGCACCTGGCAGAACGAATCATTCTTTCCCACGCTCCTCCCATGTGGCTGGCGCAAGGTGGATCAAATGTCCATTGAATTTCCTTCTGTTTCAGGTATTGTTCGATATGCATCTGATTCCAATCGCGGATGCCTTGTCGGAGTTCTCGTTCAGCTCCGACCAAGTTGGTTCCGTTGTCCGAGTATGTGCAGCACAGCACCACGCCGAACGAAGCGGCGAAACGCATTTATAAAGGAGTTAGTACTCAAATCAAATGCAACGTCGAGGTGAACTGCGCGTGTGGTTAGGCATGTAAACAAGCATCCGTACCTTTTTATTTCGCTGCGTCCTCTTTTGACAAGCAGCGGTCCAAATCCACTCCAGTGTATGCGAAAGGTTGCAAGTTCATCTGTAAACGAGCAGGGGGCAAGTCGGACATCATTTGACCTGCAGGCTTAGCATGACGGCGGCGACACTTCAAACATTTAGTTAAGACGCGACGAATCGCGACAGTGCCCTTCACAATTCCAAAAACGCTGATTTAGCAAGCTAAGCGTGTGATTCAATCCGGAGTGACCCGATCTCTCGTGGAAGTGAACGATGATCATATCCGTCAGTAACGAATTATGAGGTAGTATGGCTGGATGACGTGCATCGTATGCAATTGGTGCCTTCTCTAGGCGGCCCCCGACTCGGAGAACTCCATCTGCCATAATTGGATCCAGTCGAAACATTGGTGAGGACCTTGGCATCCTTGTGAGTTTATCTTGTCCAGTCATCCATGGGGCGAAATGACTCCGTTGCTCATACTTAACCAACTCCATTTCCACATTTTTTAACTCATTGACCGTCAATGACGAACACGGCGCGTTGTAAGCAATTTTCCGGACCCTTGCCAATAGATAGGTGTTGTGACGAAGCAACCACGCCACTGCGCACTTTTTTTAACTTACACAGGGACGAAAATCTATCCAACAGCAGATTTGTTGGGAAATCCACCACGACAGTAAAT
Source organism: Ascidiella aspersa (assembly GCF_963924565.1). Classification (NCBI taxonomy): domain Eukaryota; kingdom Metazoa; phylum Chordata; class Ascidiacea; order Phlebobranchia; family Ascidiidae; genus Ascidiella; species Ascidiella aspersa. The sequence goes on from NC_139451.1 coordinate 7,529,397, forward strand.
ACCCCAGCAGGTTTCTTTTCAAATACGGCTACGTCAACACTTGGATGGCTGGTTTCAAACAATTTCGGCCAGTTTTCGGGCCCATCCTTTAGAAATGCTGGTGCAGAGAACCACAAATCAGAATGAGCGAGTACGTCGGCGGTTGCGCCTCGCGACGCCAAGTCAGCGGGATTTAGTTTGGTTGGTACATGCTTCCAGTTGCGTGTACATGTGCATTTTTCGATAAAGGCGAGGCGGCGCGACACAAATAATGGAAATCGACGCCTATCGTTTTGAATGCTTTGTAAAATCACAGATGAATCCGTCCAAAATATTGATGGACGCAGATCTAGGGCAAGTTCCTTTCTTACGGTCTGCTTCAATTTTACCGCTGCTACGGCAGCCATCAGTTCCAATCTGGGTATAGAAATCTCTTCCTGCGGGACTAATCTCGATTTGCTCATCACCAGGCTGCACGTTACTTGGTTATCCTCACTGACCGAACGCAAGTAACACACAGCACCGTATGCTTCCCTTGATGCGTCGGCGAACACGTGAAGCTGGCTCCTCTGTATGTTGTCGTAAGCATGCAAGTTTAAAGAACGAGGAATGGAAACGTCATGTAAGTTTATCAGACCAACTAACCACTTTTCCCATTTTCGTAGATCCTTAGCGGGCATTTCCTCGTCCCATTTGATTTCTTGACGACACAGATTTCTGTAAATCAAGCGCGCCTCCAACACAACCGGACTGACAAATCCGAGTGGGTCGAACAGTGAGTTCATCGTGGAGAGCATTCCGCGGCGGTTGCGTGGTTTCATCGGTAGAGAAACCGTGAACTTGAATTCGTCGGTGTGTACGTTCCAATGTACTCCCAAAATCCTCTCTTGCATTCCATTAAGAGTGTGTGTTCTTAGAGGCTTGGACAGTTCATCCTCTGGCAGACTATCCAATATTTCCTTGTTATTGGATAACCATTTGGTTAAACCAAATCCGGCTTTAGCTAGCAAGGACCGCAACCCTGTCACGAGAGACATTCCAGCGTTAACATCAGAAACAGATGTAAGGCAATCATCCACGTAAAAATTTATTTCAACAGTTGATGTAACGATTGGCTCAAATTCGCCACCAAAGTCACTAGCAGCTTGCCTTAAACAAAACGCGGCACAAATGGGAGAAGAAGTTGCACCAAAGAGGTGTACCTTCATTCTGTGGGGCGTTGGCTCAAGGGACAAATACCCTTCGGGCCACCATAAAAAACGTAAGCAGTTGCGATCGCGCGGAGCGACACCAACTTGGTAAAACATAGTAAAACATAATCAGCCACTAGGGCAATTGGTTCCTTACGAAAGCGGAGCAATACGCCGACTAGGCTATTCACTAGATCGGGGCCCTGCATCAACGATCGATTTAGCGACACACCGCGATACTGAGCGGCGCAATCCAAAAAGGATACGTAATTTTCCTGGCTTGTTTGGGATTCAGAACACCATGGTGGGGAATGTACCAGACGCGACCCCTTGCGGACGATTCTTCTTCTGGCACCTCTTCAGCATAACCCTTGTCAATGGCAGCCTGCATCTGCTCAGCGTATTTTGTTCTCATAGCGTTATCTTTAGTCAGACGGCGTTCAAGGCAGCCAAGTCGCTACTTTGCCATTTTCAGATTGTCGGGCATGATTTGGTGATCATGCCGCCAGGGTAGTGGCAACTGATAGTGCCCATCGACAAATTCCACAGAATCTTTCATTAAACGATGCGTTCTTCTGTCTTCGGTAGAGAGTGCCGTTCCAAGATTCTCAACCTCCTCATCAGTAGGTAGCAGATCACTCTCGTCTCTTAAAAGCATAGCGTACGCTGTTTCAACGGCCGAAATATAGTTGGTACAGGCATAATAATCTGTTGAATCAAAATTGCTACCGAGTAACGACGACCAGCCGAGTGGTGTCTTCACGGCATCCGGACAGGATCCATTCCCGGGACGAGTAGACTTCACTCTGTGAGCTACTGGAACATTAGCTCCTATTAGAAGGGCGACGGTTCCTCCGGGAATGCTGGATAATTGTAAATTTCGTAGTGAAACGTCTGCGAAGTAGGAACCGCGTTCGGTGTCACTGGGGATTTTATCAACAACGACGACCTCATTGAGGTTGATTGGTTCTCCGCCCTTTAGCGGTTCCACCGAAACAGAAATAGCAATGGTGTCCAACTGACGTTGCGTCGTCAGGGTATTCAACAAGATCTGTTTGGGCTTGCCGGATGCACCAAGCTTGTCCACCAGTTTACGTTCGCAAAACGTAGTCGTGGAACCTTGGTCCAAAAACGCGTAGGTTTTGATTGCTGCGTCCCCATATCGCACAACGACAGGAACGACATTCAGGAGGACATTAGAGGCGTTTATGCTCGCGCTATATTCCTGTATCTCGGCGCACGCCTTTCTCTCATCAGAGTTAGCAGTAGATCTTGGCCGGTAGTTCGGGTTGTGTAAAAGAAAGTGGTGAAGTGTTGCTGAGCAATCTCTGACGCTACAACTGCCTTCAGCATTGCACTCGTTGGCCACGTGACCACTTTTGAGACACCTAAAACACAAGCCCTTGTTTCTCACGAGGCCACGACGCTCTACGTAGGTCATTTTCTTAAAATTAGGGCAATTTTCAAGGTCATGAGCATCTGAGCATAATGCACACCTAGCGGAAATAGAAGCAGAAGTTACGGTGTTGTGAGTCGTCGCCTTGACTCGGCGATTAGTAGGCTTGCTATCCTCTTTGGACGGAAAAAGGGCCTTCCCAAATATTGAGTTCGCCTGTTTGCTTTCTTGTCCAACAAATTCGGCTAAGGCCGCAAAGTTTGCTCTTTTTCCGGTTTGCTCTTCTATGTCGGTTGACCTGATTATCCATTTCTTACAGAGGGACACAGGAAGCTTTCTTGCCACGGTTAGCATTACATCCATTGAGTCCACGCAAGATGCATACTTTATATCGTGCAAGGAGGTGCAGCACTTGTCCAAGAGAACTGATAACTTCATCAAACCATCAGGGTCCTCTGCCTCTATCGCTGGAGTTTCCTTCAATAGTCGTTCACAACGCTGTGCTATTACATGCGGTTGGCCATAAAGTTCATGCAAAGTTTGCCATGCAAGTCTGTATCCCTCTGTAGGTTCCTTAACATTAAAGCGATCCAACCTCTCGCAAATGTGCGGTTCGCAGTGCTGAAGCAGAAACAATAAACGCATGTCATCGCTTTGTGCCTTTTTAGCAATATATAAATCAAACTGGCGAACAAACGACCAGTAGAGTTCATCGGATCACCGTCGAATTTCTTTACAACAGGTCTAGGCAGAAAGCGTTCACCTATTTCCGGGAAGTCGTATTCTGTTGGTCGTGGTAGTAAGTTTCTATTTGTCTGGACAACTGGTTTGGAAAGTGTTGGAGAAAGTTCGGGAGACCATGAATCGTAACCACTTACAAGTGGGGTCACTGCGGTGTTAGTGACAGTTGTTGGTAGACGTTCTATCAACGTTTTACTGACCTGTGGTTCCCCAAACTTTATCTGCGCGCGGTGAGCATTGGAGGCATCGGGCGGCGGTGGGGTACAATACGAAGACTCCCCGTCCCAGGCTTCCGCTTCGGCCTCGGCCATCTCCAGTTGTCGTTGCTTTTCATTGGCGTTTCTACAAGCCTCCTCTTTTAGTCGTCGCACTTCTTCTTCTGCTTCGCGCTGCAGTTTGGCAACATCTTCTTCCGCATCACGTTGAGCTTTCGCGGCTGCTTCCTCTTCCGCACGTTGAGCTTCTTCTGTCGCGCGTTGAGCCTTCGCTCTATGATGTCTTCTAGCCTTTTCAGCTGTATCACGTCGCAACCTCTCAACTGTGTCCTCAGCTTGGCGTAAGTTTGCTGTGTTTCGTTCTCCACTCTTCCGCCATTATTTCTTTGTAACTCCGGAAAATCATGTTTCCTTTTGGGGCAATTCGCTTGCTTGTGTCGAGCGTCACCACAATACTTGCATGTAAATTGTTTTCCATGATAAGTTACGTAAAATTCAAAGCTATTAACTCTTATGTAGCTTGGAATTGGGTTTTCCGACAAATCTGTCTTGTTCATAGTGGCTATACGCATTCCCGAGAGCAATCCAACCTTGTCTTTTTTGTGTATCATTTTTTTAACTTCTCCATAATGTTGACTCAATGTTTCTGCGATTATGTCATTTTGAAACGGTATTGGAACCCAGCCAATTCCCACGTTGATAAGGTCACTCTCATAAAGTCGAACATTTTTAATGTAGGATATTACAACCAGCTTACTTTGTAATTCTAAGACGTTTTGTCGACTTGTGCAGGTCACATCCACCTGCGTTCCTTTCATTTCTGCAATTCCAAGTACTTTACTGATAGGAAAATCAGCCTCCTTCAATAACTGCCATAACTCGTCTCGTTTAAGCATTCTTTCAGTTTTAAAACTTAGACAGTTTGGCCTTTTCAGCGCACTCCCTGCGCTTTTTACTGCCGCTTGTGCATTAGCTCGTACTCGCCTTCTCCATTTAGATGTGCACACTCCTCGAGTGTCTGGAATGTGTCGGATAGTAACTTTTTTTTTGACAAGTTTTATTATTATATAGCGACACAATAAAGCGAGTGCGAAAGAAAAAAAGAGGCGAGATAAAACACATGTCAGAAAGCGACGAATTAGCAGGAAGGCATTAAAATACAGTTGGGGATTCGGAGTAACATGAAGTGAGCGTTAAAATAGCCCTTGCCACTTGCAAAGAAAGTCGTTAATTTTACAATTCCGAATGGCGATAAGATGTTCCGACTTCTGAACAGATTTAACCATATTTAGGAACATATTGAAATTCGGCACGGATTCGGCGTACTTACAGCGGTAAATTACGAAACGCGCACACAACAACAAACAATTCAAAAGGGTTTCAGATTGATCCGCCACAACACCAAACAACATATGAACAGGGTCAGGGCGTAAATCAATAAGAAGTTTCGCCGAGATCCAGGCAGTTACTTCTTCCCAGAAAGTTACTACTTTGGTACAAAAATAAAACACGTGCGCTACAGTTTCTAATGCATCGCAGCAGAAAACACATTTATCTGAGTCTTTAATTCCAAATGAGCACAGGGCGTCATTGGTGACGATGGCCCTAAGGTTTAATTTTATCTGAAAACTTCTAAGTTTGTTTTGCACGGTACAGTCGTAGTTAATTTGGTAAAGTTTGTCCCAAGGGATGCGGTTTGGTAAAACTTGCAAGATCTGTTCCCACTTGATTTGCTGTTTGACTGGGGGGGACAAGCCAGCATCTTTAATATGTGAATAAATTTCTTTAACTGTATCAAGTTTCAAGAGAAATTTGGTACAAGTCTGCAACTTGTTGTCAATCATGGATATGTTACTAGGTTCATTCAAGTCCCATTGTCCAGGGATAGCCGAAATTAGTTTTAGATGTTCTAAATAGTCATTATTGTTGGTGGAAAAGCTGTAATATTGGGCGAGGTTATCGTAAGACATGTAATGATCTGTATTGTTGATAGGATGCGCGTAATCCAATATGCCAGCATTAATCATAGTCTTTATAAAAAAGGTTTGTTTCCGGTATTGAACCTGGTCGTTAATCCACAACGGTCTACCGTTCCTTAGATTTGTAAACATTATGCTAATCAACTGTTTGTAGTCCGCAATTGTTTTTCTGATAGTTTGCAAAGGAATCAGTTTTCGGGCTTTTTGAGAGAGGGCAGACTGGCTTCCGCGAAGCCAACATTCTATTTCATTGTTGCTTATACTACTTCTTTCCAGTTTTTTCCAAGGCGCCTTATAACTGTCATCGAATAGTTTTGTTACCCATTTCATACTCAGCGCGAGGATGTAGGCATCCACATCGATCATGTTAGCGCCACCTTGAGCAACGCTAGCGCACAATTTTGTTCGTTTTATCCTCTCCCATTTAGAGCCCCAAATAAATTGAAAAAGTTTTGTTTTAAGTTTGCGCAGGAAGTTTTTTGGAAGGTTGTTCGGGATGACGCTGACTTTATAAATTAGTGATGGGATAACCAGGCTTTTGAGAATACATATTCGCCCTAAAAGGGTGAGCCCTCGTGACGACCATACATTAAGTATTGTACCTATATTGCTTATGAAGTTACCGAAATTTAGTTTAAAAAGATCATCTCGTGACATGATTGGAACTTCTATGCCTAAATACCTAAATGATTCTGCAGGCCAAGCTAACCCTTTATCTGAAAAGGGTCGCTCCGTCCTAATCTGTCGCCCGGGCCCGACGTAAAACGCAAGTGATTTATTCATGTTAATTTTACAACCTGACATTAGGCCGTATTCGTCGAGAACATTAAAAACTCTGTCGAAATCTACCTGATCACCCTTAAGGAAAACCAAGGTGTCATCTGCAAGTAGAGATACTTTAAACTCATTATTAAAAAGCTTAATACCAACAAATTCATCAGCGCGTAGTGCTGAGGCCAGGCACTCTATGCACAGTACAAAAAGGGTAGGGGAGAGTGGGTCGCCTTGCCTCACACCACGTTCGATTCCGAATGCCCGGGATAGAAAGTTATTGTTTGTGATTTTACATGATGGGTTGTTGTAGCAGCACCGCAGCCAGTGTAAAATGTTGTTTCCAAAACCAAAGCTTTTCATAACTTCATATATGAAATCCCACTCTACAGTGTCAAACGCCTTATATATGTCTAGGGATAGAGCACGGCTCCCGGGATCTCGCAAGAGTCAGTTAGATCCATAATATCAAATAAAAGTCTGAGATTATCTCCTATAAACCTACCCGTGATAAAGCCGTTTTGGTCGTGACTTACAAGATGTTGTAAGTTTGCCTTAATGCGATTGTTAATTACCTTTGATACGATTTTATAGTCGGTATTCAGCAGCGTGATTGGTCTGTAGTTGTTTGTAAACAAATGGTCTTTTTTAGGTTTAGGAATCAACGTTACTACGCCCTGAGATTGCGTTGGGCTGAAACGACCCGTTTTTTCGGTATGCGACCAGGAGTCGAGGAATATATCTTTAATCTCAGACCAAAATGCTTGATAAAACTCTGCCGGAAACCCATCCAGCCCCGGGGATTTGTTTTTTGGCATACAAAGGACCGCTGTATGTAGTTCATGTGCAGTTATAGGCAGTTCGCTTGCGGCTAACTGTTCCGTGTTTAGTTGCGGAAGATTTAATTTAGCTAACCGTGATTTAATTGCCGGCAGTGAGTATTTATTGTTGTTGGTCTTGTAAAGCTGTTCAAGATAAATTGTTAGCTCTTCCATTATCTGCGTTTGATCTGTGCATATTGTGTCTCCCACATTTAAGCGATTTATTGCCTTTTTAGCGGTATGTCTTTTTTCGAGATTGAGGAAATATTTTGTATTTTTTTCTCCCATCTCTGCCCACTGTGCTCTACTCCTTATAATAGCCCCCTTTGTTCTAGTTTCAAATAACATGTCAAGTTCGTTTTTACGTTTTGTTAGTTCATCATTTTTGTTGAGTAGGGGTTGAGTGGATGTCGTTATTTCATGTTCGAGATCTCCGATGGCTTTTTCTAGGTTATATTGTTTGGCCTTAATTTGTTTTTTAAACTCAGAGCTATATTTAATTGACACCCCACGTACAACTGCTTTTAGAGCGTCCCACCTAACATGCGGGTTGACATGACCTTTTGGATTGTTTATGTTATAATCTTTAATTTACGAATTACAGTGAGGTACTTTTTATCTCCTAATAAGTTATTGCTAAGCTTCCAATAACCAGTTCCGTGTAGGCTTGGAGCTAATTTAACAAAAATTGTCACTATTTTGTGGTCTGACATGATTCCCTGGACAATGTCGGTGGTCAAAACATCACACATAAGTGTTTGGGAAACCAGAAAGAAATCTATACGCGTTGCTACCTTTGGATTAATTTGAATCCTGGAATATTTTGGGGTTGTTGGATGCAAGACACGAAACGCGTCATGCAAGCCTAGCGTGTTCATATGCGCTCTTATAGCAGAGCGTGAGTTGCGGTTTGCGTGCTGTGGGCCTGTACTCTTATCTAATTTTTCATTTAGTATAACGTTAAAGTCACCACCTATTATGAGGTTAGGGCTGCTTGACGTCATTAGGTTTGAGAATACGCTATCAAAGAATGTCGGACTGTCAGAGTTTGGGCCATAAATATTAGTTAGTGTAATCTTTCTATCCCCAACTATCAACGAGGCAATCAAGAACCTTCCAAGTGGGTCAGCGATTAAATCTGTTACTGAATACGTTAGGCGCTTGGAAAACAAAATAGCCACACCTCTACTACGTTTAGTTCCATGTGCCCATATGACTTCTCCGCACCATTCCATCCGCCATAATTTTTCGTCCGCGGGGCAACAATGTGTCTCCTGCAGCAACGTCATATGATATTTTTTGTCTCTGATAAAATTAAAGATCGATTTACGTTTGGTACCATCACGAATACCGGCAACATTAAAAGAAGCAATGTTAATAGGCATAAGTATAAAGATTAAACAAAAATAAAAAACACTTACATCTAAGAGAGTTTACACCCGCTCTACTCCTAAGTCAATGTCCCATTCGTATTCAAAGCCACATGCACATCTATATGGGCACCTAGGTTCGATTTGCTGTGCTGACTTTTGTCCACAGCTACAGTTAACAAGTTTAAACTTACACAGGTGGTTAGAACATTCCTTGCTCGTAGTGAGCTTTGGAACCGGATTAAGTGTTTTGCATACACAAGCAATAGAGTACCTTTCACACTGGATGCATTCGAAAACGTCTCCGTCCACTTGAAATTCCGGCTGGATTTCCTGGCAACATGGCATCCACCGCATGCTGAAGTGGCATTTTGGGCAACAGAATTCCCTTTGCTTGGCTGGGACCAGGTACATAGCATCTTCGCAACAGGCCTTTACTATATTGAAATCACTCTTGCACTTGTAACAGTGAAAGTGCTTGGAATCCGGAGCCATTGTGCTTTCCGTTTTACATTTTGAGCAAATCAAAGATATGGTGTCTTCGCAGAGGCTCTGCGATTTGCTATCTGGCAAAGCTGGAGGGCTCGTGCGGAGACGTTTCTTGAAGTTTGCTGTTGGAAACTTTGTCTTGTTCGATGCTGCTTCGTTTCTTGAATCTTGTTGGGAGTCGTCTTTTCCTTCGCCAGCCTTCAGGTGTACGTTCCTATCAGTGCTCATTGGAGCGGCTTGTCCGTTATGCAAGTGCTTATCAGCACAAGTCTGATCTGCAGGTTTTTTTTGCGTCAAAGCAGTCGAACCAGGCGAGAGAGGCGTTCTAATTTGCTGTGCGCTGGCAGCTAACGGCGCTTTCCGTTGTCTGTCTGTATCCTGGTTTAGGAGTTCTGGAAAGTCGTTCAGCCTTTTCGGACATTTTACTTGTTTGTGTCCAGCTTCCCCAGAGTATTTGCATGTGAACTGCTGCCCATGGTAGGTTACATAAAATTCTAACCCATCCACGTAAATGTGGCTCGGAATGGGATTTTCTTGTACATCTGCTTTATTCATGGTTGCAATTCTCATGCCTGACAGCAATCCCTGTTTATCTTTTCTATGAGTCATCTTTTTCACCTCGCCAAAATGCGAGCTTAGATTTTCTTCGATACTTTCACTAGAGAAAGGAATTGGCACCCATCCGATATCCACATTAATAACATCACTCTCGAAAAGACGCACATTTCGTATATATGACACTTCGGCAAGCTTGTTCTGGAGCTCTAGTACATTTTCTCGGCTTGTACACGTTACTTCAATTTGTGTTCCCTTCATTTCCGCAATTCCTAGAACTTTGTTCAATGGAAAGTTGATGTCCTTTAACAGCTTCCACATATCTTCTCTTTTCAAGAGCGTATCAGCTCTAAACGATAGACAGTTTGGGCGCTTCATCGCGCTCCCTGCGCTTTTCACCGTCGCTTGCGCATAACTCGCCTTCTTCATTGTAGGTGCGCACTCCTCGAGCGTCAAAAACCGTCGGATAGTAACTTTCCTGCAAGAATCTGCAACGAATAAATAACGACATCTGGTGTTAGCTCTCATTGTGGCTCTATAACCACTAGGTGACGGTAGTTATTTGTTAGTTCAAATGAAAGAAAATGCAATTGGAATTGCCAAAGTCAAGAAATACAACTTTAAAACATATCATCCCTAACGGAATTAAAAAACAAATTTATAAAGTCTCCATCTTGGTCATCTTGCGCATTATTCGGAGTGGGTTCGGAAAGCTAAAGTTGAATTCTGGATAAATTAGGTTTGATTAAGTTAGATGAGTAAGTTGGATTAGGTTAGTTGTATAAGTTGGATAAATAGGTTGCATTAAGTGGGATAAGTAAGTTGGAAAAAATTGGATGAGTAAGTTGGATTAAGTTGGATAAATAAATTGGATTACGTTGGACGAATAAGTTGGACTAAGCTGGATGAATATGGGTTAAGAAAACACCGCTTTAAAGCTAAAGGGTTCTGTACTATAAACTGACGCAATGTACTACTATACCCGACTGCACCACGCACCGAAAAACAAGAGCTTTATACAGAAACTAAATTGGCCCCAAAGGCTAAAAGCTACATTCTTAACGTGGAAGGCGCGCACTACTGGCCCAATTAAATGATTGTGCTTAAGCGATGCGTCGCGCCTTACGCGCGCGCAAGGCCGAAAACTATAGTGAAAGGAGAAAAACTTCAGTTGGTTATAGGCTCAGTCTTAAAAACTTTAGGGGTTTTTAGCCCAATAATTGTGAGGGCATAAAATAATGTTAGGAACCACTATAGAAGCAAGTATGAATTATTCAAAGTTTTGTAGAATATTTAGCTAGTGCTACTTTTACTTTTTCATATGACGAATTACACTTTTCACAGGTTTTACATTGATAACGTTTGTTAATAATAAAGGTTCTTGACGATAAATGTGCCCATAAGTACATTTACGCCATACTATACATGTTTATTAAATCTATACATGTTTATTACGTTACACATACATGCTTATTACGTTAAGCTATGTACGTTTATTACGTCACACTATACATGTTTATTACATCACATTATACATGTTTATTACGTCACACTTACTACGTATGCTGAAGTATGTGGTGTTGCTCAAGGGTAGTTCCCCAAGCTGAGATCGTCGCCCGAACATTGAACACTTAATTCGTCTTTGGAAGTTTTAAAAGCTCGAGTGCACCTGCACAGTTACCATGGTTACATTCCACATTGAAAAGTTAATTATGAAAATAATTATATAATAATTTACAACTTGAGGTAATTCACTGTTTTACGCTAAAGCAAATGTTAGTCTGATAATCTGGGAAAAATACTCAATTATTAAAGGAATTCAGCCATGTATTGCGATACAATGCAGCAATTCTATCTTAAAGTTAACAACTGGAAGTAAGGCTGAATCCCCACCGGTTAGACAAAAACGCTTTAAAGCAGTTTGATCGCGACTAATGAGATGGAACGCTATTTCTTTTGTTGTCGCGTCTCCACCGACCAGACTTGACGCAAATCTTACGCACAGCAGACAGACACGACTAAACGCGTTTTTAGCGAGATAGCACGTGCACTACTTTTTTACCGTGTCTGAAGAGGCTTTTCGATAGAAACCGTTAGTTTTTTACGGGTTTTTGTAGGTTTTATATTAGGAATGTTATTTTAAAAGGTTAAGCAGGTTATTTTTTTTAATTCTAATAAAAATATATTTCTGGAAATGTCGAAAAGCCTTTTAATTCGTATCTTTCTTTTCCATGTATGATTTTACCAGCTTGACTAGTTAAAAAAACAATTTTGAAGACACCCTTGCGTACTTTTGAAACTTATCTTCATGTTTTAATAAAGTGCGAGAAAGTACATGGAAAGAAAACTCTCTATACCTTTTTTTCACAAATAGAGTATACCCTCTACTTGTGTTGTTGTATAAACTGCTGGTTACGCTTCCAAATACATATTTCTTCCAAAATTTACATGTTATTTGCCTCCGCTATGATCACAACTGGATTATATCGCCTAGCTTTGACCAGTTGAAGTTTCGCGCGCTTTGTCGGTGGGGATTGGTCAGAGTCGCTTTCAGGCACGACGCGACCAGTCAACAGACAGACATGTTTCGTCGCGTCGTGTCTGAGGTCCGGTGGGGATCCAGCCTTACTCAACTTCTTAATATTGATGTAAGTTTAAACCTAATAACCTGGAAAAAATGCTGCTATACGTTTTAACTTTATATATTTTTCTTGTTTTAGTAATGACGTCATTTCTTATCGGATTGTTTCGAGGTATTTTGTTTCAATCCTGGAATAAAATGAAGTATCGGACTTATCCAGTTGCCACTAACATCTACGACGTCACTATACAGTGTATTCAGTCATTCCTAATTGCTATTGTAACGCTGCTTACTGATCTTATGTAATAAATATCTGCAAGCAATTTAAGAGAAATAAACATTTTTGCGTTCGCTTTGCTTTTTATAAGTCTCTAGGTGCGCCCTGAAGTAAAAAAGGTTAAGAAACATTGGACTAGAGTCTGCAGTTAACGTTTTCTCCGTTTCCCAGTCAAAAATTAATCTTGGGCCCTTACTTCATTTATGATTGATTATCTACTAGAAACATATGGCCCAAGTACCACATTATTTCGTTATTCCTGCTTATATATCGGGCGTATATGTTTCAAATGTTACATGGGCCCATATATGCGCCACACATAAAACTTCTTACTTGATTCCTGTGTGATCAAGTGTGGTTCTTGTAATATTCTAACACTACTTATCTCACAAACTTCTACACTTTGCCACAAAAATAATTTTAGCACAGTTGGTTTTATTGATACACAATAAACACTCAATGTTGGTCAGTAGCTCGAAGTTGTCGGCCACCATCCCAATTCCTAACACCGTTGAATACTCTTTTAATTGCAAGTGAAATCTCTTCATATTTAGTACTCATGTGGGCAGTGAACTTCAACAATTCTAAACAACGCAAGAGTAAAACGTGTTAAATTTTTTATTTTTTTTTTCACTTTAGTCTGTAATACTTAAAAAACTTATTGCATAAAAAAATACTAGTGCAACGTAACAATTCTTAAATTATTTTTAGTCACTTTATTATAAGCTAACTTTTATAGAGGTGAATTGTTAAATTGAGTTTGACATAAGGTGTATAAACAGACGACCATTTATTGGAACTACAAGAAAAATCAATTGGTTATATGGTAATCATATGTTGCTAGTATACATGTGGGTGTGTCATACATTACAGTTAAGCTACTCTTATTTAACTATCCGACTACTACTATAATTGTACGTGGAAGTTATCGTAGGACAATTAACTGAGCAACCACCTATTAGCGGGCAACAGTATGATAGATAGTTTAACAATTATTTTAAAACAACTAGCCAATTTAACTATTTGTTCTTTTAAAGGTGTAACACTTTAAAACTAACTTTGCCAGGAATACCAAAGTGATTAGTAGTGTATTAATAAACCTTGCTAACCATTAAAAAGCAAAGCTTTGTCACAATACACAATCAGTCAAGAAATTTTTGTAAAAATTGAAATAAAATATTGCGCCAGTAGAGCATTATTTGTCTAAGTAGAATGAATAATTTTATAGACATTGCTTACCATAAAACATTAAATAGAGTTGGTGCTGTTTAAATGAGACTTTCACAGCCTTTTTCCCATTTCCGAGCCCAGACCAGGAAAATTTTTCTGCTAGATCCTTTGTCATAAAAGTTCTTATAAAGTTTTTGAAAGTGCCTCTCAAACATCGCACTTCTACCTTTCTTGCAAGAGCTTTAAGGTCCTATGAAAAGAAACAACATTTAAACTTAAAAAGGAAACACACAATAGGACCTACAAATTAACAAAATCCTTAGTATTAAAATCATCAAATATTATGGCTTTAGTATTTTTATTGAAGACAGAACAACATCTAAAATTGTCTAAATAAGACCTAAACCTGTCGGAATACTTTCTGAATTCATCGGAATAAGGCCTAAATGCACAAAATAATGCCTAACACTGTAGGGAGAGAGGGTATAGGACGATTGGGGGACACCTGTCTGGCATTGGCCGCTTTGGTTTCAACATAGCCCTAGTTTAAACGGGGGCGTTTTGCCTCTGTTTGGGATTAGGGACAGTTAATGGGTGGGGATGAAGATTGTGTTTGGGTTGAAATTGAGTATTATTATTATTCTGATTTAGACACTACTAAAGCTTATTTGGACCTATTTTGGTCTTTTACTAAATTGTGTTTTATCCGAGATTAATGTTGTTTAAAATCTTATGGCCGGAGTCCCTTACAGAGCCACTAATATACAAGACTTACAAAATTATTCTTTAGCCATAGTCAGTCATTTCGGCGAAATAATTTTTGGTATTTTTTTTTTTTAATTTTTCAACCCGTTTACCAACAAATTGTTTATTGCCAATCTAAGAACTAAAAAAACATATTCAAGAAAATTTAATAGCGAGTTTTATAAACGCTTATCAGTAAACCTTAACACCGACATTTTTATAAGTATTCGACATAGGAAGATTCACTCATATTTTATTGCAGTTTGCATTGCCAATAAACAAAAAAACTAAAAGAAGAAGTATACTGCTTGCAAAGAGCTATATCTCACTTTCTAAACATTTATTGATACATCAGTGTAACCAATAACCATAAATTTTATTTTTTTCATTAGACAAGAAAGGTTGACATATACCTTGGGGCTTTTAAAGACGTAACAATAGCAACAATAAACAAAGGAAACGAACAACGAGGCAATAGTTTAAAGGTACCGTATTGAACATTCACACAAAGAAAGGTTCTTAAACAAATGTTGTAAATAAACTAAATCAATTCCTGATCAATTTTCCTGAAAATTTATTATGTGAACTTGAACATTTTACAGTTTAATTATCATGCGATAATCGAAACTTGACAGGTTATAACTTTTTTCCTTTCCCACGATTTTCCTAAAAATTACAGTTAAACTACCCAATACAACACTTAATAACATAACGTTAGTCACTAACTCATGCCATTCAGATTTTTGCAGAAAAAGTAACTTTTTCGAAGACCTCTCAACGAAAAAAATGCTATATTCTTCGTGCAAAACCTCAAAGCATTGTTTTAGAAGATAAGGCAATTCACAATCATTTCAAGAAAGTGCTTTCAATCACCCTTTGGAATGAAACTGATCAAATCCCGGGGATTCAGACTGTGGTTTGCCTCATTGGCCGACTTTCAACGAAATGAAGTACAATTTATCGCAAAAAACGCATTTTAGCGCAGTGCGTGTATCTAAGTTTAGCGCCCAATAAAAATTTATCCTCACCCAAGAATTTGATGAAAATTGCTGTATGGCAAGCCAGTACATTCTAAATCACATTAAGCTTGGTCACTAATTTGACCCAATAAATGTTTTCCAACGAAATATTTTAATGAATATTGCAACTTGCAAGTGAATGAACAATGCCGGCAAAGCCTGAACTCCACGTCGAGGAGTTGTCCTATGTTCATAGGCATTATCGGAACATGGGAAAAAATAACTGGTAGTATTTAGGAATATAAGTTCAAATCTCTATTGGTTTATCGTTTAAGTATGTTGACTAACATTTGCAGTTTCATAAACAAGTATTTACAAAAAAGTCCAAGTCAAGTCGTTTTCAACAAAAAGTCGAAGTGCAAGTCATCGGTAAAATCAGGTCTAGTTCACATAAAGCCATAGTAGTCAATTCCAAGTCAAGACATTGAAATTAAAGTTTATTGGTCAACTTTTAAAGTTTTTCATTTCAAGTAAAAAAAATTCATTTTATTTCCAAGTAAAAAAAAACAGTCAAATAGCAAAGTTTTTCATCTACAAAGTGAAGTAAACTTACAAAAAAAGTTTAATACTTGAAATATTTAAAATTATTAACCAAATTCAACCTAATTGTCGATATGACTTAAGGTCGAATTTATAAACTCGGATCAGGTTTGATCCATGATCCTGGATCAATTGATCCGAGATTTACAATCCTGAGCTGGGTTTATTCCACAAACTCGGATCAACTGATCCTGGATCAGTTTCGTGATTCGTGATGCATTTTCGCTACAGCGATGTTTTATAACTTAAATTTCACGGTCGGGTGGTTTCAAAAGTAGTTGCCGAGGTTATATTGACAGCTAAAAGTCGTCTGCACACGGCAATACAAAGATAAAGTAATTTAGTAGGCTTTTAAAATGAATAAAAACAAATAATTTTGGCAAAAATTGTTTAATCGGCCTAATTAAGCAAGGTGGGTATGTGAATACAATAGAAAACAAAAAGACAAACGCGGTCTCTAGCGTCCGTAAAAACGCGGTTGAGCATGGTTTCGGATTGAATTGTCAAAATTATATAATTGCATAACAACACGGCAAAAGCGAGATGCCAAGCATTTGTGACAGCTGTGGAAGAACCTGAAGGCAAGTGGGGCCTCAACAATTTAACAAGCAGAAATGTTTCTGGGAAATATTTATTGGAGCTGTGTAATAAAACAACAAAACAACCGTAAATAATATATTTTTAATTCACAACAAAAAGTAATTATTGGTTGACAAAATAAATGACAGAAGACAACAACATAAATGGAAAAAAGAACAGCACGAGTGGTAAAGACAATAACACGAATAAAAAGACAAAGAAATGAAATGAAAATATTACTGATTCGCAAATCTTTATCTGAATACCGGTACTAGTTATAGCATTTTTGTCTTTTCTACTCTTGCTGTTAAAAAAAACGTTTTCTGAAAATTAGTTTTGCGCAATCTGCTGGCGATAGCGATCTCCAGCAATGTGCCCGGCTGCCCGCCCTCTCCTTCAAGAACGACTGTCATTTCTTCCTTAATGGATGGTGGACCTGGTGGTAATTTCTCTTGCATTTCATCTTTAGGCTTAGCCAGATTGTAAAGAAAGATCGTCGCAATTATAACTGGTAATGAGTTGGCCTTATAGACGCAAAATAATTCGAAGGCAACGAAACCTTTCTTTCAGCATATACTGTACTTTTACAATGACTCAGAACAGCGTTCATCGCAACCGTCGAGGATAAAGTTATGGTATCCGGCTTTATAATATTATATTTTAATTAAAAAAATATTAGCGAAATCGTAATCATGCCCCACAGGATGTAAAGTAGATGTATAGCGTGGTATTTATTAAAAAAATTATAATTATTATTAGAAAAACTCAAAAAAATGACTTTTCTAAATGGCTGAACCACCTATTTTCTCGGATCAAAATGACGCATTTTGATCTCGGATCAAGTTTGATCCGAGTTTGTGGAATGAAAACTGAAATACTGATCCCGGATCAAGGTAAACTGATTTTGCAAAAAACTTTTAGCCACTTAAAACTAGTAACACAAGATTCACATCCAGAAGTTCAACAAGTTGCGTTTAATTGTTATTACACTAACAATTTGTCAATGAATCTAAAAAAACAACAAGAGTGTTTAGTGGTTAAGTTAGTCTTTAGGGTAAAGGACAACTCAATTATTTGTATGTATTTGTTCCATTCAAAATAGGTAACGTTATAATGTATATATATATATGTTTTATAATATGCCTTGTTCCACTGAAAAGCCTTCACTAGCTATAGTCGAATATGTGTTTGATTGATACCCTAACCTTTTAGAAGCATCTACATAAGTAATGTTTCTAGAAAGCATTTCAAAAAATATAACTGACTCATGACTTATGACCTTCCAAAAATATCCATTAACATCCAAATTATTGAGTGCCTTAACACATTCACAATAAGATTTTTCTTCATTTTTTTCTATCTTAAATTCTATTCCGGCAAATGTTTCATTAATCAATTCTCCATCTGGATATTTTGTTGCCCGAAATTTATGATTTAAAAGTTTGCTTTGAATAAATTTTCACAGAACTGTTCTTTGGTCAGGATTCCAATAACTATTGTCCAATGTTAAAGTTAAATTAAAATTAAATAAACAACGGCGGACTTCTATGAAAAGCAAGTGTCGACAGCATTCTGGAATTGTTACTGCAGTTGACTGTGGTTTTAAAATAATATCTTTAATACGGTTACAAACATCAACAAATTTTTTTTCCAAATCTAAAATAATTTCCCTCTAAAAACAATCCAAAGCATTTCTTTCCAAAGAATATTCAATACACCTAGACAAAGTGACTTTTTCCGTTTTATAATTTATTAGGTCAGGATGAATGCGTCGCCTTCGCTTAACAACTGTTTGTTTTATAACACAAGATTCATCAGATGAAGAATTGCATTTATCATGGGCTTTAAGAGATCCAGGGCTAGGGACCCTCTCCAAACAGTCATTGTTTTGAGTTGCAATATTTTTTTCTTTATTTACACTTTTCTTATAAAATTAAATACTTTTTTTTAAAACAGTATCCATGATCTGGGGCCAACTACTTAAAATAACATTTTCATCATTATATTCGACTACCATATTACCATCGAAAGTGTAAGTAATGACCAACATTTACCGTACTTCCCAAGTGAACAATTATAGAAGCCAATTTGTAACCAACATATTCCCCGTTAAATTTAAATGTAAGACATTTATCAGGTATCACTTTTCTCAAACATTTATTGTAGCCATTACCAGTATTTCTCTACAGAGGTTAATACAAATCACATCTGGACTTCTTTACAATTTGCATTTATTTGTAACTTGAACAAACTAGTTAAACCACACATTTCTAAAATAGAAGACAAATTAAACAAAAACATAAACTCACTAACATCATAGTGTATATGAGGTGTTATCTGTAAATCAATACAAATCACTTCATACAAACTTTTCAATTTTACTACATCCAAAATTTTATCCGCTAAAAGACAAATAAATGAGGCAATTTTTTCACTGGTTGTAATGTTACCAAGGTTTTTATTATGTGTCTTTGAAACAATACTTTTAACAGCCTGTAAAAATGAATTAAGCCAGCAATTACAAAGTTGGGGAGACCAATTCCAATTGCATCCTTATTACGAGAATCAATATAATCATATATTCTTTATCACACCTTACAGAATCTTGTACGAGCGCAATAACATCCACCTTCGAAATAGTTTTGAATCAAAATTAGTTTTACTTTTGTCCATGAAATCACAGCAAATAGAGTCAACCACAAAACAAACACAAACACCACAACTACTAAAATCGGTTTGGACTACACCATTTCCAATGTTAAATAAAATATTACCTTCAAAAAATTGTTGAATAACAGGTGTCAAATGTGCTTTTATATTTGACTCTAAAGACTTCAAATTAAAATTACCAGAATCATACAACGTCAGTGTACATTTATTCTTATTAAACCACAATACTCTGAAATGTTTCTGGACTAATACTGGGAAAAATACATGATTGCGAATTTCTGTATGTTTTTTTAAAATTGGCTTGAACAGCGTTTTTAAATTTTTGTATGTTTTTCCAATTAAAATTTGTCCAACTACAATGATATCTAAACAACCAAAGTCTTCAGAATTCAATGAAGAATTACACATATTAACAGTTCTTAATACATAACAATCCACCACTTTATCTGTTAACCAACCAAACGTAGTCTTATGACATCCAGTTGCCAAAAGGGCGCGATATGTTTTACCAATTGGATTTGTGCAAAGGGTACGTACACAAGTCAAACCATGACATTGATTGCATGTTGCTAGTTACCAGAGCTTTATCGCAAATGCATTTTTTTAGGTTGCATTGGCGCCAAATGAAATTTCAAAGTGGTTCAAATAAATTCTGAATTTTATCTTGTTCAGGTAAAAATGTAAAACTTTTCATGGCAGGAGTTAGTATTAGGTTTTGCTTGGAGCAGTCAACATCAAAAGTCTCTGAATTTTCAGCAAACAATTTTTCTTGGATTTTAATAGCAGCATGATAGTTAACAACAAAATCATCAATTCTAGCCATTCTTTTTTTACTTAAATAATTTTGCTTCATATCCCCAAAGTGACTTTCGATAACACCTTGGGTTGAGTTATTTTGCAAAATTGTTTGAAACTTTGATTGCTTTAAAATTTTACACTTTGCTTTGTAAGTCATATACCAATTAGTTTGATCCTGGTTGGATTTGCCTTTAACAATATGACGTGAAAGATCTCCATGCAAAAGTTTTGAGGTTGAACAAATTCGACAAAGGATAATTTTAATTACTTTTTGACAAAAAAATGGATCATAATATATATTATTAGGGGACTCCGTTTTTTCAATTGAATTAAAAAGATATTTATCCGAATTAAGACATATTTCAAGTTGTCTGTTGAACCAATAAAAAAATGGCGAGCTTTTGAAGTACTACCCGTTTTTGACCCAACCGACTTCACGGCATTTGAAGTATTGGGCGGCTTTGAAGCCCCTGGTTTAGCCCCATCTGAACCCCCCTTTGGCCCAACCGACTTCACAGAAGGTGAAGTATTGGGAGGCTTTAAAGCCCCTGGTTTAGCCCCATCTGAACCCCCCTTTGGCTCAACAGACTTCACAGAAGGTGAACTATTGGGAGGCTTTAAAGCCCCTGGTTTAGCCCCAACTGAACCCCCCTTTGGCCAAACAGACTTCACAGAAGGTGAAGTATTGGGAGGCTTTAAAGCCCCTGGTTTATCCCCAACTGAACCCCCCTTTGGCCCACCCGACTTCACAGAAGGTGAAGTATTGGGCGGCTTTAAAGCCCCTTGTTTATCCCCAACTGAACCCCCCTTTGGCCCTACAGACTTCACAGAAGGTGAAGTATTGGGCGTCTTTAAAGCCCCTGGTTTTTTCCCAACTGAACCCCCCTTTGGCCCAACCGACTTCACAGAAGGTAAGGTATTGGGCGGTTTTGAAGCCCCATTTGAACCCCCCTTTGGCCCAACAGACTTCACAAAAGGTGAAGTATTGGGATGCTTTAAAGCCCCTGGTTTAGAGCCCCAACTGAACCAACCCCCCTTTGGCCTAACCGACTTTCTGTGAAGTATTGGGATGCTTTAAAGCCCCTGGTTTAGCCCCAACTGAACCCCCCTTTGGCCCAACCGACCTCCTTGAAGTCGTTGGTGCCAAGTGCAAGAACGATGTAGCTCACGTTCTCGAACCGCGTCCCCTCCGTCAGCTCGATCGCACCATGGTCGATCCCCCCGCCTGGGATCGAAATCGCAGACAGAGAGAACACCTCGCTCGCGCACTTCACCACCTGGATAATAATAAAACAGCTATATTGTAATCGTGTAAAGGTCAAAAAGATATAAAAAGCCGCCCAACCTAAGCACCTGAAGCAAGTGGTAAATTAATATTTGTCTTAATATAAATTATTTAATTTTATGTTACAAGAATAAGTACCAAAATAAATGACATATGACTTTATAAAAGGGTTTAGAAAGAACAAAAACTGCTGAATTGCAGTCCTGTGGGTCAATGCTTATATATATTGAAAATTAGTTGTAGGTCACTGGTTAACATTCATTCCCACAGTGCAATTTGTAATTTTAATTATAGTATACCGTAGTAATACAAAGTCAAAAATGTCAATGACACCGTCACATACAAAAACATGCTACGGTCATTTAAATCGACTACTTAAAGTTTCGCAGGACACATAAATAGATGCAGCGGAAGTATAAATAAAGTTCATTCACCTGCGGATAAACGATGTTCCGGCCATTGCTGTCCGTCACCAGAAGCACCGAAGGCAGCCCGGACGGCTTAGGGCGAAGGTAGGCCGTCTGCTTTCCGCTCACACCGGGAATGTACTTCATGGTCCTCGTTCGATGCCCTCGAACACTCTCCTTGCGTCTAAAGATCACCGACTGACCTGCAAAACACACTAAAGAAACTTTTAAACACTAAGGTGTCCCACAGTCAACAGCGGAATCAAGTTAAAATAATCAAACGCTTTTTCCCTGTAG
Source organism: Ascidiella aspersa (assembly GCF_963924565.1). NCBI lineage: Eukaryota > Metazoa > Chordata > Ascidiacea > Phlebobranchia > Ascidiidae > Ascidiella > Ascidiella aspersa. Next base: position 7,551,270 of record NC_139451.1, read on the forward strand.
ATTTAGAATGTACTGGCTTGCCATACAGCGATTTTCATCAAATTCTTGGGTGAGGATAAATTTTTATTAGGCGCTAAACATAGATACACGCACTTCGCTAAAATGCGTTTTTTACGATAAATTGTACTTCGTAAAATTCATTTCGTTGGAAAACGGTGAATGGGTCAAATTAGTGACCAGGCTTTTTAATGTCATTTAGAATGTACTGGCTTGCCATACAGCAATTTTCATCAAATTCTTGGGTGCGGATAAATTTTCATTGGGCGCTAAACTTTGCTAATCGCACTGCGCTAAAATGCTTTTTTTACGATATATTGTACTTGTTAAAAGTCATTTCGTTGGAAAACGGTGAATGGGTCAAATTAGTGACCCAGCTTAATGTGATTAAGAATGTACTGGCTTGCCATACAGCGATTTTCATCGAATTCTTGGGTGAGGATAAATTTTTATTGGGCGCTAAACTTTGCTAATCGCACTTCGCTAAAATGCGTTTATTGCGATAAATTGTACTTCGTAAAAGTCATTTCGTTGGTAAACGGTGAATGGGTCAAATTAGTGACCAAGCTTAATGTCATTTAGAATGTAGTGGCTTGCCATACAGCAATTTTCATCAAATTCTTGGCTGAGGATACATTTTTATTCGGCGCTAAACTTTGATACACGCACTGCGCTAAAATGCGTTTATTGCAATAACTTGTACTTCGTAAGTCATTTCGTTGGAAAATGTTGAATGGGTCAAATTAGTGACCAGGCTTAATGTCATTTAGAATGTGTTTGCTTGCCATACACTAATTTTCATCAAATTCTTGGGTGAGGATAAATTTTTATTAGGCGCTAAACATAGATACACGCACTTCGCTAAAATGCGTTTTTTACGATAAATTGTACTTCATTTCGTTGAAAGACGGCCAATGAGGCAAACCACACTCTGAATCCCCGGGATTTGATCAGTTTCATTCCAAAGGGTGATTGAAATCACTTTCTTGAAATGATTGTGAATTGCCTTATCTTCTAAAACAGGGGTGACGCACCTATTTGCTGTCGCGGGCCACTTTGTCAGTTACCGCTGAGTAAGCGGGCCACACAGCTTTTAACTCATGCTATAAAACCTGTTAAAATCATAAAAAAATGTTCAATGGCAAGATAAGCTTACACTTAACTAGTTACTACTGCAATGTGCTGAAGCAGCAACAGGCTCATGGTGTTAAATTTCATTATTATTAGTATATTTTATGACACAACAATGAATAAACAGTTGAATCCTGAATTGATGGTTACTGTATGGATTTACACAACTCTACGATCCCTGCATGATATACGCCAGTGGTTCTTAACCTTTTTTTAGCCGCGTCCCCCTTTTATAATTTTTCTATGCCCCCTACGAAAAGCAATTCGGCATTTTTTGATTAATATCACTGAGACAATATGAAAATAGTTAAGCGTATTGCTGGTCGCGCGAAGCGCGAAAAAATTGGGTTTGATTTCCTTGAATTGGCTAAATTGCAATTTAGGAGGCTTTTAGCATTGGGCACACAACAAATTGCTGTGCTCTACACATTGATTTTTATCGGGCTGATTTTGAAAAACGTGTTGTGGGGAAATTGACTCACAAGTTGTAAGGCAGTGATGTGGAGCGCAAAAAGTCCAGCGCAAAAATTAAACATTACGTTCTCGTTTTTTAAAAGATGTTACGACACACAATTACCACGGCAATATTACAAAGAACGTTATAGATTTGCGCAAAAAAGAGTCCCCTGTTGCTAGCCCGTTATCATATATAAAATATGGAACAAAAATAGTTCGAAAGGGAACTTTTATCAGTTATCTATTAGTTAGCAAAACTGAAATTAAATAGGGCCGTTATTTCTTCGATGATATAGACAGAAAACATGCAATGGCACTCAAAAGAGAATTTGTACTTAAAAAGAAAAAAATTAGATAATTGAAATTACGCGCGTAGCGCGACAATTTTGGGCAGTTTCAAAGGTAAAGTTGGGAAAAAACACAGTTTGTACATCTGTAGGAGTGGTGCCTAACCTAAACGAGACCATTAAAATCACGTAAGAAAATTAAATAATCAAGTAAAGCTCGCGCCCCCTGAAGAATTGCTTGGCCAGGGGGGCGCGCCCCCGGTTAAGAACCGATGATATACGCGTTATTTAATTTGGCTATTAGCTTTTGATATCGCATCGCAAAGAGTAGAAGCGGGTCAAAGAAACTTTAAGACTGCCTTGTCCTCACCCGAATGCTTCGCGGGCCACGTGTTCGTCACCCCTGTTCTAAAACAATGCTTCCTCTCTGAGGTTTTGCACGAAGAATATAGCATTTTTTTCGTTGAGAGGTCTTCGAAAAAGTTAGTTTTTCTGCAAAAATCTGAATGGCATGAGTTAGTGACTAACGTTATGTTATTAAGTGTTGTATTGGGTAGTTTAACTGTAATTTTTAGGAAAATCGTGGGAAAGGAAAAAAGTTATAACCTGTCAAGTTTCAATTATCGCATGATAATTAAACTGTAAAATGTTCAAATTCACATAATAAATTTTCAGGAAAATATATCAGGAATTGATTTAGTTTATTTACAACATTTGTTTAAGAACCTTTCTTTGTGTGAATGTTCAATACTGTACCTTTAAACTATTGCCTCGTTGTTCGTTTCCTTTGTTGCTATTGTTACGTCTTCAAAAGCCCCAAGGTATTTCCCCATGTCAACCTTTTCTTGTCTAATGAAAAAAATAAAATTTATGGTTATTGGTTACATTGATGTTGTATCAATAAATGTTTAGAAAGTGAGATATAGCTCTTTGCAAGCAGTGTATACTTTTTATTTTAGTTTTTTTGTTTATTTGAAATACAAACTGCAATAAAATATGAGTGAATCTTCCTATGTCGAATACTTATAAAAATATCGGTGTATAGGTTTACTGATAAGCGTTTATTAAACTCGCTATTAAATTTTCTTGAATATGTTTTTTTTAGTTCTTAGATTGGCAATAAACAATTTGGTGGTAAACGGATTGAAAAATTAAAAAAAAAAAATACCAAAAATTATTTCGCCGAAATGACAATGGTATTCTTTAGGTTTTCATTTAATTCATCTGTACTGTTTGCTTGTTGGATTTCCCATTGATCACTTGAGGATCCAGTGCTAATGTTTAGGTCTGATAATTTGTCCATTTTTTCATTTAGTGTACTAAACTCCTTTCGAATAAATGAATAACCCTTGGGTATTTCAAGAAGTAAAACCTCATGATCTGCTGTGGATTGATTTGACCCTTTTGTTCGGTAATCTATACTGTTGGAACTCTTCCTGCATACTAAAAATGGTCTGAAACCTATTCTATAAAATATATTACAAGAAACAAACCTTTTCTGGCTTGGAGAATTTTTACATTCTGAATGTAAATGCTATCACTATCTGTTCTGACAAGTGGTGGTGGATTCCAATCTTCATCACCAGAAGTATCACTTGTATTTACCTTAAAAAATGAAGTTAATTTGCTTAATTGCTCTGTAAATTAACTTCACATAAAAATAAAACTTACTTGATTGGCATACAACAGTACATGAACTAATTGTCCAATTTTTTTCTGGGTCACTTTCTTGCAATGCAAGCTGTTGCACGTTCGCTGATAAAGGAGGCCACTTACAACTCTCGAGGCTCAGCATCCATGATCGAGGTACAATATCAGTTGTACCATCTTGAAATTTAACACACAAAAACCTCTTCATTCTTAATTAGCTATATATTTCTAGGGTACACTATGCACGGATCTGTAATGAAGATGATACAAGTTCGTATCGAAACGTCTTAATCAAGATGCTGTCGATCTACTCGACCTTTTTGGCTTTGAAATTTATTATTAAGCTATATATTTCTAAATGCACATAAATATACATTAGTGAAGCATAAGACACACAACAAAAACATCTTCATATGGCAAAATAACAGACTTTTTAACATTATTTTCAATATGCACAACACTATATTCAGCATCAAGGACTGAAACTTTCCAAATTCCAACTTCTGTAGAGCATATCGGCTCTTCAAAAAAAGGTTCCATCTTTAGGAATTTTCGAACAATGAAAAACAAAATAGCTCCTTGTTTGACAATATCAAAAACTTTGTAAAATACACTGTTCAGAAAAATTGTTGAATCGGCACAAGTATATTTGGTTTAATGACACACTTATTGGATAAAAAAATTTCTTTTACAATTGAAACTGTTTGATTTTTAAATAATTGCTCAATTATGCTGCATGCAACTCTTGTTTTTTTTTAAAGGCAACACTTCAAAATTCCTATCAAAATTTTGAACATGAATGTTTCTGTGATAAGCAAACCATGCACACTGCTGTAATGGTCGAAACCCTGATTTTATATGATTCTTTAACATGCCAAGATAACTTTCAAATGGAAAACAGGACACATTACCCAAATTACCATATCTAATACAATCATAGGTAATATGAATAAGCGAGTGCACATTATAACTTACAACAGCTTTTTCATACAATAAAGTAGAGTCTCTAACAAATCTATACAAACAATCGGATGACATTTGCAATTTTGCGGTTGAAGAACTAGTTTAAAGTAGAATTCTAAATGCACAGCATAACTTTAAAAAATGCAAATATTTCGTATTACATAAAGCAGTTTTGCTTTTTAGCACAACAGGTCCAACATAAAGCATAAGCAAACGAAATTCCATTGCCTTCCATTGTAAAATATCCTTAAGAGGGCGCAATTTTCTGTTAAACTCTTTAGGTATATATTTCTGGTAATGTAATATTTTTAAAGATATAAATTTTACCGCATTTAGAGACAATTTTGCCTGTAATTGTTGTCGGACACCTTTCCACCACAACAACAAACGTCTCATTACCCCTAAGCAAGCCAAATGCATGTAATCTAATACAAAATTGGACACCATGTAGACATTTCTTTTTGCTAAAATTGATACTCCAGTGTGATGTGTTTTATCGTTTTGTGCCTTGAAATCCTCATCGGTTCGAGATGTACAATCTATTTTCGGAAAACAAACTCGGTGGCAATGATATTCCCCTTTCACTGTACATCTCTCACAGCTGTAATAGCCTGAATGGGACTTAATCAGTTTAAGGCTTGCACGAGCAGGAGCATCACATACATAAATTCCATTATTGCCCAATTTATAAGTAGTAGTATTATTCACAATCGGATGTTGAAAGAGGGTGTCAAGATCACTGAGAAAATTCTTAAGATAAATATCGAGCAATGGGAGTTCTCTGTCAGTAGACTTGTCTGTGCAATAAATTCCAGCACAAAGGCAGTTCATTTCTGTCAAATACACCTTTACTAAAATAGGATACAGCTTATAGTCTGGGGATGATTTAAATAATGGAAGCCCATCAATGTTAATAACCAAGTAATAAGTAAGCTCATGGTCTTCTGTGTCATCCATTGAGATCAATATTTTTTTTAATCCATCTAACCAATTAGGGAAGTGTACATAAGTTCCTTCATTCATTTTATAAAAGTTTAACTTTGGTTGTGGCAATAAAGTGGAAAATGAAACAAGCAAATCATCATGAAATGTTTGGAGTCGTTTCAGTAAATTCGAAATTGCGCTCTTTGGAACATTGTGTTCAGAGAGAGTCCATGCCTGTAAAGAATTATACAAAGCGTTTCTAGCTGTATGCTGCATGACTTGCCTTGAACAAGCTAAATGGGAATCCTCATCATACTCAGGTGAAAATGATTCCAGTAAATGTGGGGAATTACTCGCAATACTTGAAATCATATTTTCGTAATTATACTTATAACTATTAAATTCTTCTTCAGAATCACTATGGTTTGACGATTGCAAAGTGTTAGTCATTTGCAAATTTTCAACTAATATTTTATGCTTTCTCCTTCTCCTCCATTTTTGTTGTCTCGAGAGTTTGGAATATGGCTTATATTCTCGTCTTGGCATTTGAACATACACAAATTAAATAAAGCAACTACGTTTATTCAATGTCAAAAAAGTTCTGAATTTTACGACAGGTTTCGTCTAGGATCCGGAATTTTTTTTCACCGCACTTCAAAAATCAAACGACCACGTGGTTACGCATGAGTAATTATTAAACATTTCGAATATAAAAACGGCTACGATAAATTTAAACACAAAAAATATAAAAGTCATGAAACTGTGGTATGATTATTAAACACACTAGAAAAATTATATATACTAAATAATTTTTTTTTTATCATTTTAAAGTTGAACTGTCGATCGATGCTCCACTGCACTCCTCGGTCATTTCTTAAACATAGAACATTATATTTGAAAATTTCAAGAATATTTTGTGAAAAAACTTTTTTTTCTACATGTTAACTAGGTGGTATGGAGGGCAAGATTACACTTCAAATATAAAGGAATGGCCATACAAGGGCCCAACTTGCAATGTATGGCATATGATGGTTTTATCAACACAGGGCCCTACCTGAGATAAGCCAATGATAAATGACATATGGGCCACAGATAATCTGTCTAAATTTTTGACTTTGTTATTTCGATTGTATTGTTGCTCACGTTTTTATTTTTTTCTTTCCTTTGTTTTCGTCATGCTTTGTATTACGAGCGTTAGATGTCATTCACTGTTAAGCAGGCAATCACTGGTCAAAGACAAATTTTAAACGAATATGCGACAGAATGGCTTTTAGTGTTTTTGGCGCTGATTCTAAAAATGCCCTCATTTTCATCTGGTTTTTGAAACATTCGCAGTTCATTTTTTCAATGTATTGCTGTAATATTAATATAGGCGCTTTGCGCACTGTGACATAATCTAACTTCGTTGTGATTCACGCACTAATATTCTTTACGGTTTATTGACATCTCTAGAAAATAGTATGGGAAATATATTTTATTAACGTTTTTTGCAATTAAATAGTTAATTTCTATGTCAAAGATGTCAAAGCTGAGTGCAAAATTGTGTTAATAAATACTCTGTAGCACTACAGGGGAAAAATTAAAATGGATAAATGTTCAATGGCAGAATTTAATCAGTAATATTGTTAGTTATCGTTTTCGTTTTTGCATTACTCTAGTAGAGAATATAAGCCTATAAGTGAACTAAGTGGCTGATATCACAAACTTTATAAAATGTTCTTGTTCGAGGAATAGAAAAGTGGAGTTCAATGTTTAGCTTCTTTTCAGAAACCTTGGTCCAGTTAGTGACGAACAAAAATGACATTTTAAGGTATGAAATCCCGTTACCAAGGATTTTAGAAATGTGAAAAAACTTGATTAGTAGTTCTATGGTGATGACCTGAGTTATGCGTATAAAAAAAGTTATATGTTAGTTTTAAGGGCTAGCTGCTATTTTTTTAAGAAGCCGCCTGAATTAAATTGTTTTATAAAGAGAGATAAAAACAAATGCTTCAAACTAATCAGCAATTAAAATAATTTACTCTAAAAAAATTATGACGTAAGAAAAGTGTTTGTTAAACAATAACAGTAAAATTCTAAAAAATGCACAACTTGTTTCAATAGAAAGTTTTATTTTGGCACAATTTAAACAAAATGTTCGCAATGAATAAAAAAACACGGGAAATTACCGAACATGAAACTCGCGCTAATTGATAGTGCCACTAGTGGCGCTCGCGAGCATCTGCCAGAACTTTTTCCACGCTTTGTTGCCACCCAGCGGCACCGCTATCCCGGGATTTATTGAGAATAAAGTCGCGAGATTTTCAATCACGTCCGGGTCGTAAGAAATATCCTGGAATTAAGTAGCGTGAAACTTGAGCACATGAGGTTTTTGTATAATGTCACAGAGTCTGCAACTAAATATTAAAAAACTAAATCTTCTTAAACTTAAAAAAAACATGAACCGCAGAACTTTCTCCCATTTCTGTGATTAATATTTCCTAACATCCAACAGCTTTGTTTATTTTGCAAGTTTTGCAAAAAAAATTATATTTAACTATTTGACTTGATTTAAGCGAAAATATTAAAATAAATAATAAAATTTCGTTATTATTTATCGAAAAAACAAATTATTTTTAAAGCAACATGTTGTACTTAACTTTATTCCCAAATTCAAAACATCTTTTGAAAAAAATTTACCTTTTCTTGACAAAGCATCAAATTTCCAATTTGTAACAATTCTCTTGTTACGTCACAATGCACAACAATGGGTCGATTGTCTCACCTCTATGACAACAGGAATGATGACGCCCTTGTCCCTCGTGGTGTTCGACCTTGCCAAGGTCACCGACACCTTGTATTTGCACCAATCGGATCGCGCGAAGGCACGTGACACAATGAAGATGACATGACGCGACGCCGATATTTTATCGACGATATTATCGGCGATATTTATTCCGACCTGAAAATCGCGCTCGTGGAAGCACAGCGCCCTTCCGTGGTTCTCCTCCAGTTCCTGAAATATTTTTTTTTAACCAGGGAGCGATTTTAAATTGCTAACTTTGGTTAAGTTTAATTGAAATTAACTCAAAATAAGCTAGTAAGAAAATGACCAATTTAACTTCTTTTGTGACGTCATTGCCATCAGCTTTGCAATGAGATAACGACGTCATACCCCGATTAGCTGAAAGGCAAATACTTCATCAGCTTTGCAGTAAGATATTGACGTCATACCCCGATTAGTTGAAAGGCAAATACGTCATCAGATTTGCAATAGGACACAAAGGCGTGGTACTGGTATCGATCCGGGGGCTTTCCCAGCTTCTTCATTTTTTCGTCTTTTTGATTTTGGCGCCAAAGTAAATCCTGGAGCACCAACTCGTCACGTGACGCGATTGCGCGCTGGGAGACAATAGGAGGCATTATGACGCGTGCGTCATTATAGAATTTATTTTAGGCGCTGCGTTTTGTTAATACAACATACGACACATAAAAGCTTAAAATATTTATCCGCAACAGGTTTAAGGTATTTTTATGGCTAAAATCGAAAGAACTTTAAGTTCACCTTTTACCTTTTTCCAACAGTTGGAAGCAGCTTGACAGAATACCAATCTTTTCCTAGAAATTGCCATTAAGGTAAAGAAACATAAAACCGGTTTAAATCTCACCTTCCTGACTCTCCAGCTGACAATCACCACAGCGAGCAGAAGAACTAAAGTTCCACAAACTGCCGCAACCACAAGCCTACTCATATCCGCTGGGGGGCAGTAGTCAGCCTTTTCCATTTCGAACAAAACGAGAAAAGGACCTGACGACCCGGAACACGTCACGTTCTAATCAAAACAAAACGTTAATACACTGCGACGTCATAAAGCAAAACGATGATACAGCTTGACGTTATAAAACGTAATGTAAGCCTAAATGCATTGTGACGTCATTAAATAGATTGTAACTAGTGCATAACGACACATAATAGGTTGTATAAGTTTATAAAACAGATTTTACGTGTTATATAAACATTTTTGTTTCAGCTAACTTTTTTGTCAGAACAAACCCCTTAATTATGTCAAACACGCAGTAATACCCGGATTCCCCTACAATGACGTCACCTTTAGGTTTTTGTTGTTCTCCGTGCGATTGTTCGAGTTCAACCAAACAATGAAACTCCGCAACTGGCAGTTGCACTCGAGGGGGTTTCCCACCAACGACACGTGGTTGATCCGCGAGAAAAGTATGACGTCATTAGTCGTGAACGTTCTGCAACATCATTAATTACGTGTAGATATTTGTGACTAACTAAATGTTGGTTTGATTACTGACTAGTTAACCAATTTTATCATAATTATAATTCTTGCAGCTAAAATAAAATATTTTCTCTAAAGATGAGTTTTGAGGCTTCTTTAAAATAAAAATATTTTTGTGTTGAGTCTTAAAGGCATTAAAAAGAGACATTTTCTCACTTGAAATTATTCAAACGAATATCCAGGTTCTCAAGTGCGGGGAGAAACCACGTCATGTTGCGTGACGTAATCAATGATGTCATGCTGTTGCTGGAAGCGCGTAAGTCGCGAAGCGTTGGAGGAAGTTTAAGGGGAAGGGACGTCAAGCGGTTACCTAGTTTATGACGTCACACGAAAAAATTAGGATTTTTTTGTTTTATGGGCAAGATTTCAAATGGTTACATAAATCTCTCACCCGTCAAATCTAGTGACGTCAATCGACTGAGGTTACGTAGGTCGATGACGTCGGTGGTTAGGTTGAGGTTACGTAAGGTCAGTGACCTCCAGTATGAGCTGCGAGGAATGTATGGCGGCTTTGTAATGTCATAGTCCAGTGTTCGCGTCTTGGTTGTCTGAAGAATCAAAGTAAAAACAACATAACAACTTATTTTCAGATAAATAGATTATTTAATCGGAGGTATATTGTTTTTATAATTCTGATCATTGTGAACAATATATTTTATGTTTTTATGTAGTTATTGTATTCTTAGCCACTTACCATTTGAGTGTGCAGTGAGCAATCAAGAAAAGCCAAACTTCTGTTCCATTCGCACTTTTCGGGAATACATTTGTACTGGTAGCTACGACATACGTGATATTAATGCAACTTATTTATATAATAAATACAGTTGCAAAAACCTACAACCAATCATGTCAGCATCGATTTAGACACCATCTATTATAAATAATAAGTAATACTGCTGTCTATAATCCTCTTGTGACGTAGTAAGGCAGTTGTCACGTAGCTATATTTAAATTTGACGTAAATAACGTAGTTGTGACTTGTGACAAAGTAATGGTATAGTGGCGTAAAAATGGTGTTGTGACGTATTAATAGTTCTATGTCGTAAAGTTATGACGTAGTAGTAGTACTACTGACTCGAAGAGTCCGGTGAGTTGAGTGATGGGGCGTTTCCTTGCAATTATGGGCGTGGCACATCTCGGCACCTCGTGGAATTCATCGAGAATATTCTCTCTTCGTGTTCTCAACACATCTTGGAAGTAAACCACCAGGGACTGGATCGAACAATCGCAACGCTGCAACAAAAAATATAACAGAAACTTCAATGTGGGGAATAAACAATTTATCGCGCTTTAACCAAACGAAGCACGGCTGTAGATCCATATAAATATTATCTCTAACAAAACAAATGTTTTTTTGTAAGGTTGTGCAAATGTTAGGAATAAAACCCTGCGAAATTGTATTGATTTGAGATGTTTACAATAATTATCGTTCTGTATTTGTGTAATATATAAACCATTTTTTCCAACCATTTGGTCGCAAATCAAAATTGTGTGGCCGTTTAATTTAAATTTGTTTGGCCGACAACTGCAGTAGTTTATATGGTTAGATTTTTGAAGACAGGGAAAATTGCGGAAGCTATACAAAGATATGACTTGTAATTATTAAATTCGAACTCGTTTATCCTAATATCTTATGTTTTGTTGTCTTATTATTCAGTGACCATAAATAGGCACCAAAGCTTGGCAGTTCTCTAACGCTTAATATTCAGGTCGCCGCAAAGAAAGGTTGAGAAACCATAAAGGCGAAGCGGTAACTTGTCGACCTGTATCGAACTTATTTCTAAGAATATCAAGAAGTAACAAAAACTCTTTTTAAACCATACTCTGACACAGAAGCTAGTTTTACTAACCATCGGGTTGCCTTGGAGACCGACCCACTTTAGTGAAGTCATCGGCAACAATTGATAGTTGTAGATCATTGTGATGTCATTGTCGTTAAGTAATAGCCTTCTGAGGTTGACCAATCGGTTTAAAGTTGGCTGTACCGACGCCGAGATCTCCTTTATTCGATTGTGACGTAATGAAAGGACTTCGAGCGACGCGGGTAATCCCCGAGGAAAGTTGGCGATAGAATTGTGGTCGAGGAAAAGTCTGGAAGGAATTCGTTGGTCAAATAAAAGTGGAATTGCTTGAACTGACAATTAATATAGTACACTCTGCAAAGTTGCTTGTATGAATTAATGATTTTCATTCACATTAATTGAAGATGATAAAAGCTCGTATCGAAACGTCCTAATCAAGATGATGTCGATTTATTCGACCTTTTTGAGTTAAAGTTGGAGGTTTAGTCGCACAAAAATGACTAAGTTAACTATAATGGAAATTAAAATCTTTTAACTTTACTAAGTCAAAATAATATTTAGAATATCATTAATTTTCCATTGATGTGACTAATTTATGTTCGTTTAAATGTTTAACGGCATAAAAATAATTTTTTTGTTCAAGCCTTTAATATTTCTGGTTATAATGGATAATAAAACAAAATTAGATTTGTTTGTATTCCATTTTTTTTTAATAATTTATTATTTTTTTTCAGTAGACAAAGAGTGGCCCAAATAAATTATAAAAGATTCATTCTTTTATTTGCATACGTTTCGGCAAGTGGGTATGCCATCTTCAGTGCAGTAAAATAAGGTTAAGATAAAGGCGAATCATTATATAGACGCTCGGAAACGTATGCAAATAAAAGAATGAATCTTTCATCATTTATTTACGCCACTCTTTTTCTACTGAATATTATAAACAGATCCAATATTTTTTTATTTAGTCAACCACATTTAAAAATGCTTTAATCAAAATTTACTACAGCATTTGATTTTGATCAACCAATTAAAATTTTTCGCCCGCAAGCAGTTGGTCTTAGTAATGAAAATCAAAAAAATATTAAACAAGTTAAAATATACTGAGAAGCGATTTAATCTTGGTAAAATACTTAATATAAATTTTACAACTGGAAGTAATTAAACATCTTAATGCTAAAGCAATTTTTTGTCTAATAAAATGACATGTATTTGAATGTTTGATTGTATCTGTTCTGCTTGTTTGAGCATAGTGATGACGTCATTTGATATCGGATTGGGTCGCGATACATTTTGTTCAAAATATCGGTATCGGAATTGATAAACGAGTATAAGTATTTAAAACATTTAAACAAACTCACAGCAACATTTGATTTTGATTGGCGAATTCCTCATCCGGGACCCACGTAATGTTACGGTTGAATGAAACTTCGTAACGCTTCACTGACACCGGCGGGCTCGGCGGAAAAGCCCCCATGCTATTGTTGACGCAATAAAGGTCTGTGACGTTGAACACGCAGGTCGGCTCTGATTGGCTGAGATTTCGCTTGTAGGCGTACAGCTTGGAAACATCCCCTAAACTGAAACCTGGCGCGAGATTTTACAGGGAAATAAATTATTCATTTACTAAGCAAGACTATTTATTGGAAACAATAATATATCAAGAATAATTATTTATAAGTAGAGTATTAATACCAACGGCTTAATAAAACCAATTATTCACTATCATCGACGACAGAATAAGATCTAAACATGTCAGAATAATCACCTTAACTCATCAGAATAATACCGAATTCTGGCGATCATTGAAACGATAACTTGTGTAACTTAAATTTAAATACTTCTAATTTGGTTTATAGAATGAAAAAAAGCATAAAGGGTATTTTTAGGTGCTTTGCTTTATTTAATTAAAATCAACAAAATATTAGTGTGATATTTTAACGAAGTCATATAACATTTCGAATTGTTTCGTCACTAGATCAAAAAATATCGACCAAACTACATTAGTCCTTAACCCTAATTTATAAGAGCGCATATCCGGCTTGTAATAGAATAGATTTTTTTTTACAAAATTGCGTTCAATTTTGTTAGGAATTCAATTTTAATACTTTATTTGTTAAAAAATGCCCCAAAATGTCGACTTAAATACATCATTAAACATATTGTGGAACAGCGCATCGTGGGCTTTCAATAAATCGGATGCCCCGAAATGGCGTCCAAACAACTTACCTCCTTGTAGCATCTTGCACCTTTCCTTTAGTATTTGAGTTTGTGAAAGAAGTTTATGTTCGGTGAGCCAGACCAGGAACTTGAGAAACTGTTTGTTGCACACCCAAGGATTCGCATCAACATTGAACGAGGAACAATTGGCGCAGTAATCGTATTCCGACTCTGATCGTATAGTCTCAATACGATTGTTGTTCACACTCACCGTTCGCACACTGGGGGAAACACCAGACGGTAGGTTCAGCAATCTGGCGAAATTTATTTAAAAAAATTTGTTTTTATTTTCGACTGCAAAGTGTGATGACGTTAGCTGCTAGGGGTGTGCCATAATATCGGGTAAAAATTGAAAGCCCGATATTTTGTGATCGTATCGCTACTCGTCCGATACCAGGGGGTTATCGGCGCCAAGTTTAGCCACGATTTTTTACGTTTTCATTTGTCACGTTATGAAGCAATTTGATATGGGATCGCGATACTTTTTTTTTCCCCAAAATATTGCTATCGGAAAGTGTCATACTTTCACAGTATCTCATTTTAAAATGTTAGTTTATAAACTTTATTTAGTGAAATTGTAATTTTTCAGTTGTGGGAAGGCCCCTTCGCCCACCTGTTGTGGGAAAGCCCCCTCACCCACCTGTTGAGGGAAAGAACCTTAACCAACCTGTTGTGGAAAAGTCCCGGAAAAACCCCTTCAACCACTTGTTGTTGTGAAAGCCCCTTCAACCACCTGTTGTTTTGGGAATGCCCTTTCACCCACCTGTTGTGTGTAATGGTGAGTATGTCGAGCTTGACAAGGCGCACAAAGGTCAAGGGGTCAATGTACTCCACTTTGTTGTAATTCAACTCTAGAGTGAGTAGGGAAGGGGGGAGGTCCATGGGGATTCCCCGTAGCTCGTTGTGGGAAATCTCCAGATGCGAGAGGTTTGTGAGCCTTTCCCACTGGATGTCGCTGACGAGCTGGATCTTGTTGTAGTTCAGTCTCAAGTTTTCAAGCTGAAGGGGCAAGTTGGTGGGTGCACGATCCAGATTGTTAGCCAACAAGTCAAGAGAGCGCAGTGACGTCATTTGGTCGAACCTGACGTTAGCGTTAACGTCACAATAGGATAGTTTTAGCGTGGTGACGTTTAGGTATGCGGGAATTCGTTGAAGCGGAACCTTGCATTTGTGGATCCAGATGGTGGTTAGTCGAGCGGAACGAAAAACATGACTGACGATCATCGAGAAGTTTCCTCCCTGGATTTTGAGGATCCTTAAACTTCGCGGCCACGTCATCGCTCGTAACGTAGCGAGTTGCGTCATCGGAACTTTGTTCAAATACAACGTTCTTATTGTTTGGGGGAGACATCCCGGGTATTCGCCGCCAATGTAGTACAGTGACGTCACATTGAGGGAAGGTCTTACGTCACAGTGGTTGGGCGGGTGCGGGTGGTCGGGGGAGGCCACGAAGCGAGGGAGTCCTTTTGTTTGCCGTATCGTCACTTTCCGACAAGAATCTGCAACGAACAAATAGCGATGTCTGGTGGTAGCTCTCATTGCGGCTCTATAAACACTAGATGGCGGTATTTTGTTATTTCTTAATTTAGGCAGATGCAAAAGTCAAGAAACAGACTAGAAAATTCTCACTTTTCCTAAAATAATGGTAACACAAACTGAGTAGTTCTGTAGACAAAAACTATTCTATTTATGCACTGTTCGAAAAGTTAAAAAAACAATTGATCAACACGTTGACTGATGATTATAGCTAATATATAATATATTAAGATACTACACTTGCCCATCGCACATATAGAACAAAAATAGCATAAAGTTATTCTTTTGTTTTGAATTATCAAAATAGATGTGCCCCGCTTTATACAATTGTTTAAATACAGTTAAAAATATTAATATTGGCCCGAATATACAGACAAGGTTAGAGACACCAGGAAGCCAGTCCCAGTTAAACACGTCCCTTCCGTTGTTGTAAAGATATAATGGTTCCATATTGATTATTTGTTAGTTCACATGAAAGAAAATACAACTTTAAAACATATCATCCCAAACGGAGTTAAAAAAAAAACAATTTTTAAAACTGGTGACAGACAGACTCACCAGGCAGCCAGTCCCAGTTGAATAAGTCTCTTCCGTTGTTGTAAATATATAAAGTCTCCATCTTGGTCATCTTCCGCATTATTCGGAGTTGGTTCGGTGAGCTAAAGTTGAAGTCTGGATAAATTAAGTTTGATTAAGTTGGATGAATAAGTTGGGTTGAGTTGGATGACTAAGTTCTATAAAATAAGTTGGTTTAAATAAGCTGCATGAATCAGTTGGATTAAGTTGGATGTAATAACTTTGATTAAGTTGGGTTAGGTTGGATAAAATAAGTTGTGATAAGTTGAAATAAGTTGGACGAATGAGTTGAATTAACTTGGGTTAATAAGTTGGATGAATAAGTTGGCTTAATGCCCTTGGAGCAGTGTTTTCAATTTTTTTTCGCGGCGACTCAAATGTGAAGCGTAAGTATAACAGCAAAGCAAATTCACTTCACTAAACTTTTTGCAAGTGACATTAGATGTATATGAGCCATATCTTCGTATTGGATCCGCAAATTTATCAAATTTCGGAGAAATCTTACTGAGAACCAATCTCAATAAATTTCCCCATGTAAAACGACTGCAGTCGGCGAGTCAACAAAATTAAACAGCCACCCATGATTTGAGAAACACTATTTTAAAGCTCGCAAGGGTCCTGCAAATGTACTACAAATTGATGGAATTTTAGTTTTACACAAGGCAAGAGTTCTTTGTAAAAGTTTATGTTTGATTTCTTTTTGTTGGACCTCAATATTCTGGACATATTAACACGTAAGTGTGTTTTTTCAGCACTGTTGGTTATTGGCCCAGGCCTATTAACCTAAGGAGTTCGTTAGCCCAATAAGTTGTAAGTGCCTTAAAACAAGTTGGGAACATCTGTTGCGTATAGTTGCAATGTTTTAAGCAAACATGAATTACACCCAAAGTTTTGTTAAATTTTAGCTAGTGCTACTTTTACTTGTCCCTCTAATTGAGATTGTATACAAAATACGTATCTGCGGAGTCGGACTCGGGACTCCGATTAAGACCACCTAAAACTACCATAGTCCGACGTGTGCATGCGCAGTATCAAATACGCAATTGATAAGGCCACAAAATTGTAAAAGTTGAATGGCATATGATGAAATGTTTTCCGACCACGTACTGTGGGTGGATGAATGATATGACATCCTATGAGTGGATGGTTTTGTAAATTGGCGGAATACAGGTTTTAAAGTTGGAGCCGGATTTGGCTTATCTTTAACCGATTTCGCAGCCATGGTAGAAATGTTCCAAACCAAAGTAATTCGGCCATTGAGTACACATATTAGGGCAAATATTTTTTGACCAAAAAATAACAAGTTTTGACCTAAAAAATTAAAATTTTGACAAAATTTGACCTGTTGGAAACATATGGATTTAAACAACCCCAATGTTGTTCGAAGTGGCGACACGTTTTTGATGTTTTACTGACTACCGGTTGAACTTTGGGTTTATGCAAATCTTATGAAAATGCTTAGTTGAAACAACTATAAAAATGCCAAAGAAAAACGAGACGCTGGTTATAGATTTTTCTTCAATATAGCTTTAGATGATGTAAACATGAAGTAAGCAATCTATTCCGAAGTACAACTTTGCGTTTTAACCTAACTGACGATAAATGTTCCTTCCAAGCACAGTTACGTCACACTATATATGTTTATTACGTCACACTTACTTCGTATGCGAAAGTGTGTGATGTTGCTTAAGGAAAGTTCCTCCAAGCTCGGATTGTCGCCCGAACATTGAACACTTATTTCGCCTTGGGAAGCTTTATAACCTTGAGTGCACCTGCGTGGTTACCATGGTTACCTTCCACATTGAAAAGTAAATTGTAAAATAATAGTAGGTTTACAACTTGAGGTAATTAAATGTTAACGCTATAGCGTTTAGATCAGTGGTTCTCAACCTTTTTTTCATCGCGTACCACCTCGAGGTTTTATGATCTTGTTGCGTACCAACAAATTAACGAAAAACGTAGCTTTACTCAAAATGTATATAGGATTATTAACAAGGGCGGATTAGCTAATTAGTTAGTCCGGAAATTTCGAAACAAATGCTGCTCACTAGTCTCGAAAAAGTGTCTTTTTTTAACTTTGCAAGATACCGGTAGTCAAGTTTTGATTCTTTGTTGTTTTGCTATGTCCTGGAAAGAAATAATTCCTATCATTACTGAAGCGTAAAATATCTAACTATACAATCATTGCGATGAATGTATAGTTTATTACAGTAGAAAACACGTTTACCCTTTTGGTAAAACTGTTATTTTACTTAAAACATACTGCGTACCACCCAAAATGACTTCGCGTACCACTAGTGGTACGCGTACCACAGGTTGAGAACCAGAGGGTTTTAACTTTACTTGTTTCACTTGTTCAAGTAATGACGTCATTTGGTATCAGATTGGATCGCGATACTTTGCCAAAATATTGGAATAAAATGAAGTATCGGACTTATCCAGTTACGACAATGCTGTCATTTATGACGTCACTAGTTGCATTTATTGCTATGGCAACGCTACTTACTGACACCCAGTGGTCGTCGGACAATGGTCGTTTTTTTTCCTAAACACAACTTTTCCCTGGATAGAAACAATAAACAGCAGTACGACCGCTAGAGTCGTCATTGCTCCGGTGACGATAATTCGAGTGCGTTGCTAAGCAACAAGCGTTGCTAGGCAACCAACAGTTGATTTCCGTTTAAATCCGTTTCTACAGAGTAATGAGCATATCCTCAGACATCTCACAAACTTGTTTCTTAAGTGATTCGAAGAAGTTTCATTTCAGTGTACTTGATAAATATTTTAATTTTAAACGAAACATGCTGAAAACAAACGACGTTACAATAAATTAACCAGTATAGTTCACAACCTTAATTGGGTGGTTCTTGACCTCTAATGGGCTCGCAACACTTTGTGCCCCTTTGCTCACATGTTAGAAAAATGCGTCGTCACAAGGCAGATCCCTTCTGCAAGCATCTACTCACACAATTCACAAACAACTGCCTTTACTTGCTCAAGTTTCAATTACTTCCGCTGCTTCTAAAATACCTACCAAATTGGGAATTCCCCTCCAGTACAATAAACCTTAAGTAGAGCTCGACATCTTGAACTTTACATTCAAATTTAAAGCAACAATTTGAATATTTTGACTTTCCTTCGATTATATATTTTTGGCGAGTTTTATTTTGTCCGAGCGATTGTTGATTGGTAGACACTTGCCGACTGGCGGGTGCATACTGTTTTTAGTATAATACCTCATTTTCAGCCGCGAATATTTAGGCTACATAAACGTGGAGTTTATCGTGAGATGTACACCAAATCTCAAAGCCTGGACACATGACAATTTATGTTCTCTATGTTTCCGGAGTTCGTACCTCACTACAGGCTATTTGTTTTTTAGCCTGCCTTGCTTGCATTCGGTGAGTCTACGATGGCTTTCGGTGTACTTTTACTTGATACGTAAACCGTAATCGTTGTTCAAAACGCAGCTGCGGAAGGGCTAGTTGACAGTTGTTGAAATGAACATATATGTATGTGTATCTTTCACTCTTTAGGGTAAAGACTGTGATATTTACAAGAAGGTTATTGCACTTGAGTTTAACTAATAAAATTGGTAAACTTGTCCGATTAAATTGTTTAATGTGCAAAAATTGAGATAAATAAGACGATAAAAAATGCTTAATAAAAACACCTGATTTCATCCAAATTATTTGTCCAAAAGATATCAGTCAAGTCAAGGCATTTGAAAACAGTGACCTAAGTGCACAAAGTCAAGTCATTGCCTTAAGACATTTACAACACCGCGTAACTTGTTACAAAAAATGGCCAATAAAAAATTAATCTACAAGGTAGTACACTAAATTAGGTACAAGCTTTCTTGTTTCCAATATAAATTGCCCGATTTGAAAAGTGCTAGAACCGAGTATTAGAGCTGAATAAAAAACTCAAAACTTGTTTTGCTAAAAGGTGGAAAAGTTTTTCAAGAATTCGGCAAATTAATGTAAATGTGTTTTCCAGTTAAGACTTATTAAACACCTTCCTTAGAGTTGCCTCTTACTATGCTCCTTGTTTTAACCAGATGAGGGCAACTTGATTATTCTTGTTGACTAGTGTCACAAATTGTAGTTAAATCCTTGTGTCTGCTAATTCTAGTTTTAATCTAACATTCGCTTGTACAATGAAATCTAAGTTGAGTTTGGAGCTAATTCGGTAACTCTATTGAAATATAACTTTGTAAAACATAACTCTGGTAAAGCTTGCTCAAACCACGCTCATAAAAATACCAGCGTCTTGATATATATGACCAATTAAAACACTTACTCTTATTTTTTTCTGGTTGCTACACTTACTTTTATTTGTTGTTACAAAGATAAAAGGCTGCGTCCAAAAGTGAACATTATCACGCTTCGCTATTTATAACTGAATATTTATTTTACGTCAGAATTACATGTTTTTCGCGGAATTGTATTTTTTGAATGGATTTTTACGAGTTAATTCCACCTTTTATACTTGACATATGTCTCGTTGTGTTCTTATCAGACATAAATCAGTGTTTCTAACACTTTTTCTGGCGACCCAAACACTAAAGGTAAGCACAACACGTTTGACGACACAATCTTATAATTAAGTTGCTATAAGCGAACATAACAGAAGACAATGGTATAAAAAAGTTAATTTAATAATTATGGGCCATGTCCAATTTTAAACAAACATCTGGAGAAATCTTGCTCAGAATCAATCATAAAAAATCTTGTGAACTAGTGCAGTTGGCGATACAACCAAATCAAACACAATTTTGGCTCGCGACCTGGGTGGAGAAACACTGGCTTAAATAATCCTTAACTTACCATAATTTTCACCTTATGCTGCTGTAAGTGAAATCATACTTAATTAGCTTCCACTTTAGGCACATTTTTATTCTGTATTACGCCGTGTTATTAGCAAACACAAAAAAAAGAATTATCTAATTTCTGTGCTTATTAGTAGCTGCGAACGATGCGTTTTAATTTACTGCTTAACGCTGCTAGTACATTTTCGTCCGGGTGTTCATATTGCTAACAATATTTGGATAAGGGTGGGAGTTAGCATTTGGATTTCGGTGAGTCAAGTAATATTATTTATTCTCCCAGTTTGCAGTTTCTTTTTTGACGACAGGTTTCGTTACTGTAAAAAAAGTTGAGGCCGAAAATGGCTTGTCTTCAACACTGTCGGCTTTAAATCTCAATTCATGTACAAAATTATGGTAAATTATTACAATAAAACAAATCTTAGATAAACTCCTGCAGCTTTTGTTTTATTTAATTTGCGTTCATACGAAACTGCCTTTAATTTACTGCTGAACGTTTTAGTTGAAACTTCTGGGGGGAAATAATACTGGTATTAACTCACAATTCACACATATATTTATTCTGTTAAACTCAACACGAACAAGAGTAAAATGAAACGTAGAGGGATATTAAAGCCTATGTAAGATATATAAGACGTTGAAAATTGGCAAGGATATGACCAAATATTCTACCTACTTCTGTATGGGCTTTTATATCCCTATTGAATCTAACTAAAACCTTCAACCATTGCTCCAAAGAGTAAATTCTTCCACCTTTTTGTCCAGCTACAACCATGATCAGCAACTGCTTCAAGCTGCTTTGCAACTCCTTAAGGAAACCGCTTATTGATCACTTCCCACTTCCTATTATGACGCCACACAGTGTCTGCCGCATAATAAACGTGACAATATTACTGCGTGACGTCACAGGCAGCCGAATCACGAGTCTCAGATTGGCTTTTATTTAGTCACAAGCGAGGTTTTTGCAAAACAATGCAACGATAAAAAAACACGCGAAAAATCTTGGGTAACTTTACAGACTCAGTATTAAGTTAATAAAACCGAGATTGTGCAAATTTTTAGTCAATTACGTCACTAGGGATGCCTGATAATGTCGGATGGAAGCCGATACCGGATGCCATGTGGTAGTATCGGTAGTCGTCCGATACTAGGTTGGTATCGTGCCGATCTGCTATTAAATTAATATAGCTATTTTAGCAATGATTTGCGATCAAATGCAGCTTTAAAGGTAAATTTATCATAAACTAGTGGGTTAACAACTCGAAGTAACTAAACTCAAAAATTAGTTTACAAGTTGGAAAATTTGCGTTTGTTTAATTTTAGCTATTTGCAATTAAGTTATTTCGACAGTGCACGCTTTTGATTTCTTTCAAAATATCGGTTATCAGAATGAAATGTCAAGTATCGGACATCCCTGCACGTCGGTCATACGTCATAAACAAGCCGCGGTAAAACAGTGTTACGTCACAGTAGTATGCGTCAAACAGTTGATTTCAGTCGTTTGAAAATATTTTGTGTCTTTCTGCGAGTTTATAAATGTAGGAGAAAAATATTTTTAAGAAACAGAGTCTATAGTAAGAATGAGAAATAATTAATTGATAAGTTTCGTTTGTATTTGGAATATTTTAATTTTTTTCAAAAGCCCGATATAAACGGCTTTCCACCAAAATAAAGATACATTTTCTTATTCATGTCGGTCCTATAAATAATTACCAAGTTTAAAATCACGGTTAATTACTTAAAAATAAATCAAACTACATTGTCGGCTGGATATAGCTGTTTTATTCCCGCTTTCTTGAATATCGCATTTCATATCCATTCGCCCATCGAAAAGCATTTTATGTTTTCCCTTTACCGAGGCAAATAACAGCGATGTTCCGACCACATGGACATATTGTGTACATAAGGTGAAGCAATAGAACACAATGCACGGGTTTCCAAACTTTTCCAATAAAAGCAAAAATACTTTCGTATGCAGAATAAATCTCCTACTAAAAATAATCTTGCTTTCACATCAGACGATGTTAAGACCGTTTATAAAACAGATATAAAACATAAAATCATTTAAAATTATTACAGATTTATATATTCGCACAAAAACAAATATGTTAAAAATGCCAAAAATAGTAGTATGTTTGCTTTTAGTACAGAAAACTGATGATGCCTTTTTATACCTGCTTTTCCTAAAAAGGCTTTCATAATCTATTTCAATAAAAATACGTCAGAAAGTTTGATAAAATCGACATATATTTTTCCACAACTTAACTTTTCACATGTTTTTACAAAAAAACGATGGCATAAGCTATTTACCCCTGAAAAACAAAAAAAAATTGTCGGTTTAACGAATTCCTGCTTTTATATTTTCATTAGAACCAGCAGTTTTATATTTGCTCGGGTGGTGTCGATCCGATACTAACTGACATTTCTAATTTAATCCGAGAAGAGCAATCGTAGAGTTTCAACTTTAAAAGGTAAACTCCCGTGAAACTAAACTTTAATAAAAATTGAAAAACACAAAACAAATTTTGGCCTAATAACCTTGAAATCATTAGCATTGCACTTTTTTATTGATTTTGATTACACTGGTCAACAAATTTTAACTATTTTGTAAACGAGGATGTGAGTATTTTATCTTAGATGTATTTTTTCACGATGATTCCGAATATACCTTTAGTTTTTCTCTATCACATTACATTTTCAGATATCGTCAAATTTAAGATTTCTAAAAAAAAAACGCTTTGGAAACAACGCGCAGTTATACATGGCCTTAAAAACGTCTGAAAAATAACTTTTTTATACACATAACTCGATTCACCACAATAGAACTTCTATGATGGAATTTTTAACTATTCCTCTTTATAAAATCCTTGGTGACGGGGTTTCATTGCTACAAATGTCGCTTTTTTGGTCACTAACTAAACCCAGGTTTTCTGGAAAGAAGTTTAAACAAAGAGTGCAGAAAATGCATTTTGAGTGGCATGTATAACCCATCTATATGCTAAACTGAGCAGATCATCAACACCGACCGGAAAATAGCGCAGTTTGCATTTTCTAAAACGTTAGCACACAGTGGCTCAAAGCCAGCCAAGCGCGTAATTTCGCCTTTTCACATTGGGCATACTTTGAAGTTAAGAATCCTTACATTTTGCTTACCTTAGTTATGAAAACTTTTTGTAGAGAAATCCTAAACATAAAACTCCCCTTTTCTATTCCTAGAGCAAAAAGACTTTTAAGGGGCGTAACGTTTGTGGTATTAGCCACAGTTTTCCTCATTGGACTTTAGTCTCTTAGTGATGCAGTTGGTAGCAAGGCTGTTGTACCAAAAAGGAACATCTACTGTAGGTTGTCTAAGTTTTATTTCCGTTGTCTTATTACTACATTAATGTCAAGTAAGTTGTTGTATTTTAATCCTAATACGAGCTGTTTAAATCTGTCTGAAAAACAGAATTGGTTTTGAACTTATGTTTGTCTTATTACCTCAATTTACCAACATCTTCAACTTTATCAGGGAGAATTCAAGACTTCCATGATGAGAAAGTGAAACACGCATTGGGGCATTTTGCAGTATAGGTCTCCTTGCTAAATCTAACAGCTTAAGCACAATTGCCCAACTTATTGATATCTGAAGTGATTTATTGCTTGTCTTTGGTCACACGAATTTGAGAAGGATATGCAACAACATTACTGGTTAAAACCTGACATTATCGAACATTTATTTATTGTGTTCTGCTGTAGTGTTATGATAACTTGTTTAAAAAGCTTTATACTCAGCTCAGGGCGTGATTTAACATCTGGAAATTAACTACTTAATTACAAAAAAACGTTAATAAAAGATCTTTCCTATACTGTTTTTTAGAGATATCAGTAAAAAAACACAAATAGAATGGTGCGTGAGTCACATTATAGTTGGATAAGATCACAGTGCGTAATGTGCCTATATTAATAACACAGCAAAACATCAAAAAAAACAAGGGCATTTTCAGAATCAACGCCGAAAACTCATTAGGAATCAATCTAACACATCTCCGTTTAAAATTTGCTGTTGACTAGTGTTATTAAACCTTTGCTATAGGCTTTCGATATTGGATCGCGATACTTTATTTTTAAGTATCGGACATTCCTGTGTCGAATTTAACTTTCTTAACCGTCAGTAAAAATCAAAATAACATTTCAGTGTTCGATCAAATTTCCTCGCGGCAAATTTCACAAAAAAGACAAGTTGTTTGTTGTTTAAATTCATTAGACCAGTGCTTTTCAACCCATGGGATGGTACGCACTTGAAAACTCGTAAAATTCAATTCCATTTTTTGTGTTAAGTTTCGGAAATATCGTGGACGGATATACATTTTTGTGTCGAGTTTGTAATTATCGTTTAACAAGAAAAATGCAAAGATCTTGATAACACAGTTGCTTAACCGTTAGATTAAATAACATCAGTAAGTAAAAAAAACAATTTAGTATTTCACATTGTCACATATTGTCATATTAAGCGAATTTACCCATGTTTTACACGATTTTAGTAAATACATAGAGGTGGAAATCGTTCTTACGATCCAGATAATTTTGATAAATTCAGCAAGTCTTTGCTATAGTTGTAGAAATTCCACCGTGATGTTAATCAGCCTGTGGTTATTTAGCGTCGGTGCTAATGATAACGAAAAAATGATTTAAAACGTTTGCTTTGCTTTGGTGTATGCAATGTTTTAGTTTTAAATTTAAAAGGACTGTCGGAAAAGATTATTGATACGTCGTGGCTCTTTTTTTTTGATGGAAGAGGAGACTTGCATTTCACGTGGACAGGAGATGAAGATCAGTCCCTTTCGTTGTAATTGATTTGTTGTACCAACTTATCAAATGAGTCAATGATTCTTAGCTAGTTAACCAGGCATCTTTTACTTTCCAATGTGGCCGAACAATTGCCAGTTAGCAAAAAGGCCGCATTGTACAAATGTATAATATTAAAGAAACTCTGTGTTGTTAACAAGCTTCAAAATTTATATTTCCCCCAACAAGTTGATGTTGAATCAACTGACATAACTAGCAAAGCGCAATTATTGGCTTTCATATCAGTACTAACTAGATAAATTTCGTTTGTTCCCAATAAACCTGTTGGGAGAAAAAAGTCATAGTGGTGTTTTAGTTGTACTCGATGCCGAACTTTTATACTACACAAAACTTTAATATATTGTACTAAGTTTGACATTTACTAGCATATCGAACCTGTTGTTCGACTTACTCACCTCTGAGCCGATGGAACTCAGTTGGTGGTAGAGCGACGATCCCGGTATAGCCGAGGTCGTGAGTTTGAACCTCACTACAGGCTTGTTGTTTTCTAACCTGCCTTGCGTACGATTACTTTCGTTGTACATTGATTTATAAGCCGTTATCGTTGGCCCAAAAGCGCTAAAAGGGTTAGGGTTAGATCACCGCTATAGTTAAAGTACTTGACAAAAATAGCTTGTGCCTAGCATTTCGCGTCTGATGTATACGAAGGCAGTAAATATAACATATCCTCTTTATACTTTGTGCTTTTGTTGCGCCTTGGAGCGCTTAGGAGGAGTCATGCAAGCAAAACAGATAAAATTTAAACCTACAATGGTAATGTTTCCAGGTTATATCAACGATATTTTAAATTTCACGGTCAAAATACAACGTTCGCAAATCATTGCTTAAATGCCCATATCAATTAGGTAACATTTCCTCATTTGATGTAAATACTTGAAGACTCGCGCAAACCGAAAACAAAATTGATTCTGTAGTAGTTACGGCTAAGTAGGCGCTGGCGCTTCAGGCAAGAGCCGGCGGCTGCCTAACTCTCTTCTTTGCACGTTCTTTGTATATATCTGATTCTAAGGAGCAGGCCGCTAATTATACCTAACCTGTTCTTCTTCTTGAACGTTAGATAGAGAACACTTTACTGAGTAGATGTTACTCGTTGAGTATATATTAAACAAATCTCATTACACATTATAACGTAACACGGTTATTCAAACCGCTTGTATGTATTAGCCGTATCAAGTAGAATCGCGAAAACGCCGTTAACGCTCTCGGTTCAGGGTCAGTGGACTCTGGTCACGTGCATTGTGACGTTTAAACTACTGCCTTTCGCTTGACTAACCTGCAAAACATCTCTTTCGTCTTATTCGTTTTTTCAAATGAATATTTTTTTCCTCTTGCAACATCGTAAAACTTGGTAAATAATTTAATTAAATTAGCGAAAAGTACAAATACAATATTTATGCTGGTTTCAGAAATTGAAGCAAATTTGCTACTTTTCTATTCAAAGGTGCCCGAAATAATTTTGTGGGTGTTTCTTGTTATGGTATTTATTTATGTACTCTATCAAACGTAATTCCAATTGATTTCGTAATTCCAATTGATATATTTAGGTTTAAATCATCCAAGTGACACAGCATGTCGACAACATAAGCGAAATCTTTAATACTGTAACAAGAACAGTTTTACGACATATAAAAGTTAAAAGAAGCGATAAATTACCTGACTTTTTCACATCCATTTAACATTACAGTGCATGCAGTGACAGGTCAGTTGGAAGATTTTGCTCTGTGCTAAGGTTCTTCACTGTCGGGGATTAAGCGCAGCTGTACGAATGTAGTTGACTCTTTCCACCACATGCTCACAACGTGGTCTGAAGTCAGTGGTTTAAATTCATCTTAATTTTTGGTGGTGTAGGTTTTTTGCTTTTTTACTATTGCTCCATTTTTCGTTTTTGCGCGCGCATAAAGGCGCGACCCATCGCATAAGCACAATCACTTAATTAGACGCGGTAGTGCGCGCCTTCCACGTAATGCAATTAGCTTCTAGCCTTTGGGCCCATTTAGTTGCCATTTAAAGATCTTGTTTTTCGGTGCATGGTGCAGTCAGACATCAAACTTTGGTATGCTTTATCTTTCGCAACCTTTTTGTTTGTATAATTATGAAGTATTGTGGGCTAAACTTTTCATTGTTCATCTTACGGAAAACCTGCACCATTTCTATACTGATTTTGCTTTCTACTGTGCGGAAATTGTATGTTCGCAATTGCTATTGAATTCGCGAGCAATAATAGAAAGAAGTGCCGTGTATTGCAAAGCTTTATTTCTACAGGTGGAATACAGACATTCCAAATCTCTTAAAGTGTTTGGTCAGCTCTATAAAGCCCCACAAGTCCATTTGCAAACCCGATCGTGGCTGACGCTCAATCCGTAGCGATGACAGTTAGTTTCGCTTTTGGACGGTTAGCTTTTGTAACAATATTCGAAATTGATCGAACAATCCTTTGACATCTGAGGCTTAAAACTCGACTACGTGTAACTGAATTTAACATTGTATGCAGTTTTAAAAAGAGAACTCATTTAAATATGTTTTTTTTAATGTTATACCGATTTTAAAATGAACGAAGACTTAAAAGAATCACAATCGCCAAATAAACGACACAAACCAGTTGTGTTGCTCGCTTTGAATTATAAAAGTATCTCAAATTGTTTTCCAGGATCTTGCTTTTATCCTACAGTAAAAAAACTGACGCCGTTAAAAGTTAATTATATAAAAAATCAAACAGCGACTCTCCGATTGGTTAACTGTTTGGCGAATAATACGGTATTCCTATTGATTAATATTGTTATAGTTGCCACCAGAGCCTACTCTATGTAAATATGCCTCCCGACTGATACTTCAGTGTCAAGACGGTTTTTATCCCTCTTGATTAAATTCTTGACGAATGAGCGAGAATCCGATGCGGCACCGACACTTGATTTTTCTTTGTCGTCCTGATTCATTCTAGATCAGGTTTGTTTTGCTCGTTGATGGCTTTGTGCGGCCGCGTGGTGTTAGATATCCGGTCACCTTAACTGAAAGACACACCACAAACACACAGATACGCCTTCAGACACACACACACTTTTAAACTGGAGTTTATGGATGATCCCTTTGGGAGTACGTTGACCAGTTTTAGACATTTAGAGTGTCTTTTAGGGCCAAATAGTTAGTGTATTACTAACAAAATGGACCGAGGTTTTCAAAAGAAGAGAGTGTAATTGAAAAAAAAACGCTTCGGTGCCTTTTTTTTAATGCACCAAAACTCTATTTAGATCTCACGTTATTTGGACCGAAAAGGTTTTAATTATGTATACTTCTTTTATGGCGTCAATTTGTGACGTTAGCTCTAGATTTTTACGTCAAACCTTGCACTCAAAGTGGTCCTTTCTGGATAACAAAACAATTAAATAACTTTTTTTAAAAACTGCATAACATGGTAACAGCAATATAGTCGAAGTGAAAAACGACGAATAAAAATCCACCACATAAAAGCAATTTAATGGCTTCGCATATCGAAAGAGGGTGAAACATACAAAGGAAAACCAGCAAGAGACGGCGTTTAATTTGCATGAAAAAACACGAAAATTAAAAGTTTAGCTATGCTAAACGAACGCCAAGAAAACCTATAACTTTGCTTTTCTAAATATTTCTTTTCTCCTTATTTACATTTTTTGGTATCGAATGATTTAGTCGGGCCATCGTTTTGGTGTATGTGTTAGGGATGCCCGATAATATTGGATCGGAGCCGATACCCGATGGTGGTAGCAGGTTTTTTTTAAGGTTTGGTTTGGGTGACCGCTAAGTAGTTTTAAGAGACCGCAAGTGTTTCATTTAAATAGCAAAAAGTTGCAAGTTTGGGAAACCGCTGGAGAAATTTGGACCGTTTTGGTCCCCCAAAACACCTTAAAAAACACTGGGTGGTATTCCCCGGAATTAAAGTTGCTTAGTTTAGTGGGAAAGTGCCAAAATTCCACATTTTTCGGCCAGCTCCTTTCATGTAATTTTACATAGGTGGCTTCACGCTTCACCAAAATAAGCCACTCAACGTCACAAGGTAGGTAACTGAAGTCATATTGAAATCTTAAACAAAACCACAGTATTTGCTCGCCACCATCGAATGGTTGAACTGTGGCACTTGTACTACAGTATACAATACTTAGGAATTATTAACACTATACGATACTTAAGGAGATTATTAACACAACCTCTTTATACAGAGTCACAATACGATTACCTCTGTTTGTTTCTCTGCTCAATAATCAGGTGCATGATGGATCGGTCCAGTGGGTACAATTCGGGGGGGCGAGACCGGCGAAGCATGGCCGACCATGTGGAGAAGCTAGAGAACAGAAATGCGCGACTCCTAGCGGCAATTTCCATCTCCAAGAGGGAAACGAGTTCGTTGGGGGTCGGCCTGGCGCCAGGGCATCCCCCAGGGGGGTAGTGGCCTTCTAGGAACACGGTCAGGTCCCTCAAGTAGTATACGGGCGACGACGTAATTTGTGGTGACGTCGCTTGAGCTGCTGATACTTTTTTCATTTGCAATGAGTTTGGTTGCGACGGATTGAATCGTGACATCACCATTTTCGCGGGGCGCAGCAGGATTTTGCGCACCTCCTCGATAAAGTCCGGTATGGTTGGGGGTGCGGCGATGTAAATGGGTGCCGGGGAATTTTGGCTCGCGGCCAAATCGCGCTGAACCGAGGCAAGTGCTCGGGCGACCTCTGCCGGGCTGGGTTTTATTCCGCAAAGGCTGGGTTTATTATGGCAAATGGTGGGCATCATTTCCGAGTCGAACCTGGCGAAAAAATAAGTTTGCGAAACTTGCGAATAAGTAGAAAGCGGGAAACATGCGTTGGTATTGAACCAAATTGGTCAGAAAACTCGTATTAGATATACAGTAAACTTTGGAACATAATGGCTGAAGCTTTTTGTTAGACGTAAAAATATTAAAACTCATTCAGAAGTAGGTTGCATTCCGTGAACGTTTAGAATTTAGTTAACACAGGTAAAAGCGGACAACTGGGTAATTCTAGTTTTCTCATTTAAAGAGTTAGAGCAAAATGCGGCTAATTCTAACTCTAATCTAACTTGTAAATTGCTTGTGTGCTCTAATTATAGTTCCAATCTTATTCGGGTTTTACCAAAACTGCTACTTTGTCCGAAGACTTTTTATTCTTAAAAACTATGTGGTTAGAACGACTTGTATGTGATTTGTACATACTGAAAAGCATATGCTAAGTTATTTTTAACCGACTCGGGG
Organism: Ascidiella aspersa; assembly: GCF_963924565.1. NCBI lineage: Eukaryota > Metazoa > Chordata > Ascidiacea > Phlebobranchia > Ascidiidae > Ascidiella > Ascidiella aspersa. Next base: position 7,582,001 of record NC_139451.1, read on the forward strand.
TCCGTAGCCCTGCTTATAAGGTATATATTTGCATTTTCCGTCTTTTAATACGAACATAACATATGAAGTTCGACCCTCTATAAAAGACAATTTTCGCAACTATAAATGGATGTAAATGAACGATGAACTATATCGCGCTTCCGGAAAGTATTGTTTTACAGGGTTTCACTGTGACTAAAGGCTAACACCCTGACCCTTTCCATGATTCAATTTCAGCAAAGTTGATCTACTCAAAAAACATTCTACGCGTATACAATACAGTCTTCCAAATTAAAAGATTTGTCAAATACGCAATTTTTCGCGCTACGCGCGCAACATTTTGCTAGTCTCAAATTATCACTCAATTTTATTTGCGTACATGTTCGATGAGAGCAGCAAGTTTATGAAACTTATATGTCTTTCAACGTTACTTCTGACGATGCATAGCGGCACCATATTTAAATATTTCATGCCCCGACAAAAACGAAATTTATTAATGGCACGCATGTAGGACTTTTCGTGGCCCGCAAAGAATATGCAAGACATATTGTGGCCCGCGATGCTATCAACCTTTGACCACCCTGTGCTAAGCAAAAATGGCATAAAAAGTAGCACACACATATTTACCATTCATATTCTTATGATATTTCGCGATTAGAAAATTGATTGCGAGTAATAATTAAATGTAATTCTAGTTCAAATTCGTATTTTAAAAAATTCGGTAAATCTTATTCTAATCTAATTTGGAAAAACTGAAATGCTCAATTTTAATCTTATTTCAAAAAGCTAAAATAAATCTGGTTGTCCAAGTTTGGGTAAAAGTAGTCTAAAGACGCGCTTTAATATGTACCTCCAATGCACAGCCACAAACGAGCTCGTGTTGATAATTTCACGTACAAAGCGCTCTGCCATTCTTTTCACATACGGGGGTCTCTCTGTGGCGTGCTCGATCGCGTCCACCAGGAGCGCTAGAGGGGCGCCGGCCACCGTTTTGTCGCTGGTGGCGCTCGCGAGCTCTTCCGGGTTCGGGTGACGCGTGTCTCGGGATCGATGCATAAAACTGGCCGAGAGCGATAGGTAGGGAAAGAGCACAACGGCGCACTTGGCTGTGGTACTGGACGAAATAAAATAAATGATTAGTGAGCTGCTTGATTTAGATGTTCTTTATGTGCGTTACTTCTGCACGCGAAATTTTCAGGGCAAAATATGACTGAATATTCCCTTTTTTATTTTATTTTTAAATATGAATATCAACATTTTATTAATATTTTTGAGAAAAAAATAAGAATTGCTTTGTGCGACCTAAGCCGGCCTGCCGAAGGCCCAATGCATGTCTAAAGTGATGCCAAATTAAATTTTGATGATATTTCATACTAAACTACAATTTTATTGAATTAAATATAAATTTTGATAACTGGTCGTTTCACTTTTTTTATATTGCCCAAATTGAATAAGGTAAACACAAGATTTGATGTTTGTCGCAGTTTGGCGACCTCTGAGCTAGACTAACAAACACGTTAACCCACTTGAATATTTCCGGCAGTCGATTTATGTTGTGTTTCGTATTCCCCATTATGCTGGGAATGGCTGAGATCTGGGGCTGCCAGCATTTGGGCCCAGGCTTCTCGTACATCTTGAACCTTCCAGGGTGCTCAGGCATCGCTGTTGCGTTCATTATTTCCATAACTGTGTCGACCTGGATCTTCTGAACACTCTCGCACCAATATCGACGGGACTGTGGCGACATTTTAATAAATTAATCAAATAACCAGGGGTCAAAAACCTATTTTGAATTGTCAGCAAACATTACACATTTTGTATTTCAATCAGATGTGACAATAATTTGAAATGCAGGTTCGTAAATTGAATCCATTTCCTAGTTTAGTCTCAACATGAATCATATTTTGAAACGGCCAAAAAAGGATGGTTAGGCACTATTACACAGTTCGTCAAAATTGGAATATTTTGACGACAATACCCTCAAGAACTTTTAGTTTTCTCTATTGTTTTCCAATAAACCAGGTTCCTTGAATATTATATATTTAAATATTATCCAGTAGAAAGGTTTCCTAAAAGTGCAAAGCTCAAATTAAATGGTTTGAAACAGGGTTTCTTATTAACTTTTTTTGGGGGCGTGGGTTGTGTGGATTTTTTCTTTTGGTATTTTTAAATTTTTAGCCCGCGGGTTGTTATTTATGGCACTATGTGCTTGGCTATTTAAGCCGCACATAGAACAGTGGCTTTTCAAATTTGACTTATTTGCATGTATAAACTATACCTTGTTTTTTTCTATTAACCCGGGTATTTCCCTCGCACAAGACCGTTTTGTATAGCATGAGGAGCGGATATGGACGGAAGAGAACATCGACCATGAAGCACTTTCCTAAAGTTGTCAAGGAAAGAGCTCTCAAACGGTGAAGTTTGGCTTGTACCCTAAGCTGACGACATTTTGTTTCAAAGTAATGGCATTGGGGGTGTCATCGAATCCAAGTTTTGTAAATCCAGAACGTGCAATTTATATATACCACAACGTTCATCCATAAATATATCTATGCGTGCTTTACTGCGAGATAACCATGTAAAACCAGCTAAATCCGGCCCACGACCTCTTTTTGAACGGCACATAAGCTCATGGACTCGGGTTAAATTTTTGGCCAGAGTCGGATTCGGGTTTGTTTTTCGACCAGAATCGGACTCACGTTTTTTATTTTTCGGCCAGAGTCAGAACGGGTTACTTTCAACCGACTTTGCAGCCCTGCCTTAGGATGTTCGATAATATCGGATCGGAGCCGATATGTGATGCAAAGTGATATAGTATCGTAAAATTACTTTGCAGCAGTGTTGCAATGACTTGACTTGCTAAGTTATTCGGACAAATGACTAGAGTGAGACTTTACAAGCAAATGACCCTCGTTTTAAGGGTTTGAATAAACGTTTTTCGTACAAAATGTTGTTTCACCTCAGTTTTAAGATGAACAAATTGGCAAGTTGTTTGCTTCGTTTTTGCAGTTTGGTACGCGAAACATTTTTTTGCATGAATTTATTAATTGCAATAGTATATGGTTTTATTTATGCCAACGGGCATCTTGCTATTTCATTGACTCGGACTGGGAATGAGTTTAGTTTTTGATTTGACTTGGACTCAAGTTATTTTACAAATGACTTGACTTGGACTGTGACTAAAGTTGCTCCTTTCTGATTGTACTGAACAAATTAAAAAAAAGACTTGACTGGGACGTAGTATATATTTCACAAATTACTTGAGTGGGACCTAATATATTTTGCAAACAACTTCGCTGAGACCTAATATCATTGGAAAATTACTTCAGACTGGGACTTGATATAAATTTCGCAAATGACGTGACTTGGGCTGTGACTAAATTTGCTAGTTTCTATAAATAACTTGACTGGGAATTAAGACATTTTGCAAATGTTTCGCAAATGACTTGAGTGGGACCTAATATATTTTGTTTTGAACATGCCTTGGCTGAGTCCTAATATGTTCCGCACATGACTTGACTTGGACCTAATATACTTCGCAAATGACTTGAGTGGGGGGACCTAATGTGTTTTGAAAATGACTTGACTGGGACTTAATATATTTCGCAAGAAAATGACTTCGTAGACTGTGATAGAATTTGCTAATTTCTGAAATGACTTGACTGGAACCTAATATATTTTAAAAATGAATTGACTGGGAACTAATATATTTTGAAAATTGATATATATTTCGCAAATTACTTGACAAGGACTTAAGATATTTTACAAATGACTTGACTGGGACCTCCTAATATGTTTTGAAAATGAATTGACTGGACTTGATATGTATTTCGCAAATGACTTGAATTAGGCTGTGACTAAATTTGCTAGTTTCTATAAATGTCTTAACATGGACTCAAGATATTTTGCAAATGACTTGACTTGAACTTAATAAATTTTGCAAATGCCTTGCCTGGATCCTACTATACTTCACAAATGACTTGACTTGGAGTTAAGATATTTTGCAAATGACTTGACTTGGACTTATAGGATATTTGACTGGGCCTTCAGTCATTTTAACCCACCTGAAAGGCAACGTTAAAGGTTCCATTGCATTTCTTTCGCATTTGTTCAACGTCGATGACTGACACGAACCTGGCGAGGCTTTTCACATCGATTCGATTGAACGGCGATATTTTCGCCACTGGTGGTCCGCTTCTGTCGTTGTGTTGTGGGTAGAAGTAAGGTAGGACCAGGGTTCTGCAAAGGAATAGGGATGCCTGATTTTTTTATCGTATCGGAACCGAAATCCTGTACCGGGGGGTTCTAAAACTTTTTTTGCGTCCTACATTTCGCTTTATCTGTATGTGAGACGTAAATTATGTTTGGTCAAGCGTACACCAACATTTAGCTGACATGGGTTCTATATAATACAGAAGGTTTCCATTACAGTGTTTGTTTTAAACTGTTTAGAAGGACAGAAGCAACTAGAGCCTACTTTAATGGTTTCGCAATACATAGCCATCCCATGGTAACGACAACAAAATTGCTATGTTAACATACTTATAGATGATATTTTACTCGGGTTTTTAAACTTCGAGTTTTATTGTATGTATGTATACGCGCGGAACAGTGATGGAAAAGCAAAAACATGCTGCCAATGGTTTTGGATTCCATAAAGATAGACACTTTTATAAATAAAAGTCGGCAACCTCTTGAAATTTATAAACTGTTACCAATGGTAAAACCTTAAATATATTATACCTTACACATATGCTGTTTTAGTTTCAATAACTTTGTTTTGTGACTTGAAACGCCAAAGTCAAGTCATTTGAAAACGATGACCCAAGTCAAGTCATTGACTTAAGTCATTACAACACTGCTAAATACAGTCAAGGAAATGGCCTGGTGCAAAGGGGCATTCCTTTCACGGCATGCTTGCAAACGCCGTTACTTCCAACCAAACTTTGATTCACATCTAATTATTTATAATCAATTTATTTTAGTGAATGGTAATATTTTGTGTTATATATGTTTTAGCATGGACTATGCTTTTTAGATTGTAAAATTCACCCTCAAGCCCTTCCGACGGGTATCAATTTAAATTCTTTGTTGTAGAATGAGTGCCTAAAAATGCCGTTGGACAAAGAAGCATTTTTCGCCAAATTATTAGATTAAAACTAGAATTAAGGCACACTAACACAATTCACACAATAAATTAGAATTATCTAGTTGTCCAAGACTGCTTCCTCCACCTGTTAAGCTTAATTGCCATATATATTGATTCCCGAAGACCCTCCAACTGGTTGTTGGGGCCCCAGAGCAAGGCGGGGTAAAGTATCTTGTCCGGGTCCAGTCGTACCCTTGGCCGCAGGGTCCTTACAGCATCATAATCGTCCAGGCCACAGTCCTGTGTTTTTGTAAGGAAAGGTCATATGTGGGGTGAAAGTAGAATTAAACTGTTTACAGAACAATTACAAGCTTTCTTAGCGCAAAGCATAAAACGCTTGAATTAAATTCACACAATTGTGTCATCAAACAACTAACATTAAAAGCTCCGAGGTTATAGTTCGATATCGTTCGCAAATATGCTGCTGAATTCTTAGCCTAAATTATCAAACTACGGCCCAATTAATTCGGCTCGCGTCATATTTCCTTAATCATGATGAAGTCCTGTTAAAATGTTGTCGGACGTAATTCCAAACTAAATTCTGACAAAAATTTAACCTGAACGACAATTAATTAAGGCTCACTACTATTTTATTGCATAGTTATTTATTTTTTTAAAGATAACTTTCACAAAAATTTTATATCCGGCCCGCGATGGTCATGTCTTAGAGATATGTAGCCCGTTATAAAAAAAAAACAGTTTGGTGACTTTTGTCTGGTTTAAATACGGCCCAGAAACAACAGAAAAAAAGAAAAGTTTATTAAAAACATATTTACCATTACTGAGCAGATTTGGACAACCAGATTTAATTTGGCTCTTTAAAATTAGATATTTCAGTTTTTCTAAGTTAGATAAAAATAAGAATTAGATCACGTTAGTTTTTTTTGTTTAAATTCGATTTTAATTAAGTATAAACAAAAATTTAAAGTAGAATTACTTTAATTATTCGCAATTAATTTAGTTTAAATTGCAATTTATTCTGATCAGAATGTAAAATGCAAATTTCCTGTGCTATTTTTATACGCTTTGGTTTTCAAACTGTAAAACTCACCTATAAGTCGTTGAGACCAAAAGTTTTAATTTAAATTCTTAGGTTTTCACCGAGAGACTTAAAATGCCGTTGGACAAATTAGCATTTTGCCATTTTCATCTTAATACAAACAAAAGGGACTCTAATCGGAATGGAAGTTGATTTTGATAGAATGAGATAGAGAGCCCTGATATAATGGTATCAAAAAGGCATTTTAACTGCCGGTTAGACGCCATCCCGGTTCATTTTATAAATAAATTTAGAAAACTAAACATAAAACTAAATATAAAATCGATTGAAAGTCATTTTTGCAGACCGATGAAATATAACTCTGACTTCGTGATGCTCTAAAATTTATTATGCGGTAAACCATGTATTCAAGTGATTTACGATGCTGGTAAATCATTGAAAACTGGTTTGACGCCATCATTCTAAAATTCCCGAATAAATGGACGGTATTAAACGCCCAAAGACACACAAAAACGAAGTTTATTTTAACAGACCGACTCGTTATGCCTTGAAATCTCTAGTTACACTTCATCCAACCTCCGTATTTAAAGGCACATGATTCAGAAACTCTCATAAATTACTTTTATACTTTTTATTACCGTATAAGTGGTGTTTTAAATAAGGGATGTACGATGATATCAGATTGGAGCCGATACCGTATGCCAGGTAGGATTATCGGTATTCGTCCCATACTATGGTGTTATCGGTGTCGAACCGATTCTAAGGTAATTTAAGGATTTTTTGCTTCGCGGTTTAACTGAGCGTTTTCTACTTTAAAAGGTTTTTAAAAAAACTGTTAACAAAAATAACTATAGGTTCCCCATCTTTAAAGCATTTGTTTTACCTTAGCACCTGGAAAACATAACGTTTGCGTCAATATCAATTCTATTTTTACAGCAATAATTACGTCATTGTTATCGTATCGGATCGCGATACATTATGCCTAAAATATCGGGTATCGGTATCGGAACACCATAGTACCAGACATCGCTAGTCTTAAGTCAGTGACCAGCTGTCAAGCAAAAACACGGTGATGGGCCGAGCTAATTTTTTTAGTCGTAGATATTCGCCAGACAAACAACAGATACATACCTCCCTGTGTTGACCCAATAGAGCGGAACTCGGTGTATTTTGTGACGTCATAGTAGTATTTGTTCCTCCGCTTTTCGGGGCTTTGATGGGATAATTTGTTTCCGTCCAATGTAAGAAAATGTTTAAAATATATCGGACTTTCCTACTTTGTTATTTGGTGCATGGGGATAAAACGAACTATTTTATTATATGATGAACTACTTCCTTTGCCAGTGGCTCTAAACATTTTATGGCTTGTGGCAACCCTCGAAAATAGTAGATCGACTGCGACACTCCTAATTTGTTTTGGTTACAAGATTTTTTTTTTTCACTATTGTGTCACAAAGGAAACTGGACAATCCACTCTATACACAATGTAGGAAAAGACAATTTTTTTATCATAATTCGATCGTACAGAATGAATTGTAGGAAGTTTACCAATTAACAAATATCTTTCGGAACCATTGAACACTAGAAATAGCACCAAGCAAAACAACCTTAACCAATGTAATTGCCATGAAAAGTACGCTTTTAGGTCCACTTAAATTAAGTGCGCTCGTGTTTTGCTATAAGTAAAAATTATTTAAAAAATGTCATTCATGTTTTCTGTCATAACCCTCTTTTGCCTTGTTATAACTCTTTTTAACCAAACATATTTGTCGAAATTCAAACAGTAGCCTAACTTTGCGTTTCCCAACTATAGACCTGGTTTATCAGAAAACCAGGTGCCTCCAACAAGTATGTGTCGTATATACTAAAACCGATTTTATCAGCCTACATTTGCGTTTCGTGCAATAATTTATGCTAGGCCATGAAGGAAAAAGAAAATTGTTAAATTTTAACACAGGCGACCTTGAAAGGTATTGCTTGTGCCCGTATAATGGCTTCAGTTGGACGATTGTTTTCCAAATGACTATAGAAAGTTTCTATCTACGCCAGAAATTTCTATTAATGCCAATCAAGAAAGTAACCCTGGATTACTAAATTACGAGTCGCGTGTTGCTTTCAAAAGAGGAACTGAAGCATACACAGTGTACATCTAATAAATGTAAGTTTTAGGAGCCAATTATGTACTTTATTCACTTACCAGATGTAGTAGGGTACATGCTCACTTGGTCATCGTTGCTACTGACATGTGTTCTGTTTGACCAAGTGACCGTCGTCCTATTGTGTTTCTCAAGGTCACGGACGCTGCTGAAATTAAAAAGTAGCAATCGAGCGAAGCTGTGTTCCATTTTTAAAACATTTAAGTTCTTCGAGAGTAAAGCTAGAACGCCGAGGCCGCCACAAATAACAAGTAACAATGCGACTCGTAATAATCCAAGGCGACTGCATGTATCGATGGCTGGACCCTGCATTACTCTTCTGAAGTTGACTTAGTTCTCTCCCTAACCCACCGAACCTATAACGGAAGCATAAGAACGGAAATTGGTAATAATTATTTTGCCTTATGTTTCCTTGGTCAATATATCCACAATCATATTTATTTGCATGGCTACGCATAATAACGAGTTATACGGCTTTACATATAAAAACAAATAAGAAGTATTGATTTTTTAGTCAAAAACACACAGTGGATCCCCTTCAATATGAAGTTGCTTGTACTAACAGATGAAGCAAGCATTGGCGTATGGTTGTTTCTCGACTCGCTCCTCTCTTTGTTTGGGGGTGGGAGGGGCAAAAACCTGATCTCTTTAGCTAACGACTGCCATCTAGCAGCAAAAATACTTCCATACAGAATTCGTTCATATTCGCTTGCTTTGTCCAGCTTGTGAAGTGAAGAAGCGACTAGACGCCTGCTGCGCTTTATTGTCCCGCGCGTGAGACTTTCATCGTGACTCGTCCAACACTGGGCGCGTGCTACTTGCATTTTAAAAAGAGGCTTCTCTTTAGTAAAATTACTTAATGCTCTTACAAAACAACATATTTTACTGCAGCAAATATAAATGCGAAATCTGGTGGCAATATACACCTCTCTGTTTCGCCTGTTACTCCAATCCAACATATTACCACCAGGCCTACACAACTTAAAATTGTATATTGATATGTTGGAATCGAGTAACATACGAAACAGGTGCAAATAGCAAATATTCTCCAAATACGATTTTCATTTTTATTGTCGCGGTAATACACAAAGAGGTAAGGCCGTGAATAAACTTTAACCCACCGTACAATTAACGCATGGAAGCATTGCGAGTAGGGATGTTCAAAGCAGAATATCGGCGACTTGTTTATAATGCTTGCTTTAAATGCGGCGTCAGCATTTTTTCGGGCGACCAATTACTTCGCGATAAGCTTCGCCTAATAATCAAGTGTCAATAGGGTGTAATTGGGCGAGCGAGCGTCGAACGCATGGGTGGGCATGTAGTTTTCCTTTGTCGTATTTTAATTTATTATCGCGGTATTACATAAAGAGGCAAGACCAGTATAAAATAAATTTTCACCCATCGTAAAGCAGGGAGGCATTGCTAGAAGCTTCATTTATATGACGTTCGTGAACTCGGTCGCCAGATTGAATCATAAGTTAAAAAAGCCTGAAAATGTTCCTGAAAGTAAAGCTTTCAGGCGTCAAGTGCCAGTTTGTCACTGTCTCTGGAAATGGAATTTTTTTTGAAGCGGCAAAAATAAAAAAAATAAATGAATAAAATATTTTGATGGCAAAATGATTCTAAAATTAATTTTGCATAGTCTTTACCAAACTAACGTATAAGAAAATTAAACCCTGGCAAGTACCCCTTTCGTATGTAAGACATAAGTTAAGGCGGGTGATTTTCGGCTCATATCTGTTTTTGCTTGCAGAAGTTAAGGAAATAAAAGAACAGGCAACGTTTATACTACACCACAAACCAAAGTCAAATAAATAATATTTAAAAGCAATCCTAATAAGTATAAATATACAACAACCGCACCCCCGTCTAGTTCTAGTCTAATTTTGAGAAGCCAAAATAAATCTAGTTGTCCAAGCCTGCTCTAAATACGTGCTTATTTTGCTTAATGGTTAATCCAGGTCTGATTTCGACCGAATGTTATCATAATTGTTGGACCAAAACAGCGGTTTTTCTAAGTTTACTTGTTTTATGTCGTCAATTATGACGTCATTTTAAAAAATGCCCTGCCGCCCTCTGGTGACCAAAAACTTTATTTTCCTATTTAAGTTCAACTTGATAAACTTTCCCTCATATTTGGCCTTTTTATAGTTAGTGAAAAACAACTACCTGTGGATTTAAGCCCGCGTTTCTCAACCCTTTTTGGCGGCGACTCGAATTCTAAGCGTAAATACAACAGCGAATCTTTGGAGACTTATTCCTCTTCACTCAGCTTTTCGTGCGCGAACGAAACACAAGACGAACATAGTCAATGAATTCGAATTTAATTAATAAGCCATGTTTTGTAATTTTCTCAAATTTCGAGAAATCCTTCTCAGAACCGATATTAATAAATCTAACCATGTGAACTGCTGCAACCCAACCAAATTAACCAATTCTAAAATGTCAGGCTGACCCTGGTTCACGCGAACCACATTACTATTAGTGGTTAAACAAATAAGAACAAAAAATAAACCCAACTGGATTTTGGTAATTGTCATTTCAATATATACAAGTAGCCTAAAAGTGTCAAAAAAATAACTTAAAACTAATTTATATAGAGCAGTTCAACCGGAATATAGGTAACGTGGGTTATTGTTTCGTGATCATCTAATAATTCTCATACCTTAAAACCACGGGTAAAAGTCGAATAATTTTCATACCGAAGCGCTTCCTAAAACTGACCTTAGGATCGCTGGAAAAATATACAAATCTGGTGGAAGTTATAACCAACCTCTATTCAATAAAAATCTTTACTTCAAAGTACAATAACAACGATAACACGTTGGGATTCTCGCGCGCTAAGTAGAAGCCATTGACTGGAAAAAAGTTGCCCACCCTAAGTAGAGATTATATTACAGGTATACGTGTTAGTTCAGAATAACATATAATAAAACACATCGAACTGCCAATTTCTCACAGTTAGGCTCCATTTACTGAACTGCCCGAGGCATCATTCCCAGCTCGGCTAAATACATGCTTCTGTCAAAACTACAACCGCCCCCTTAATACATACGTATGGTTTCCAGTTGGCTTCCATTGTGCCAACTTTATGTGTACCTTGGCTCATATAAAAGCGTCTGGTGGGCAAACTACCTCGTTTTTATATATGGCGTGTTTAGTCAGAGTTTTTAACGGCCTCTTATATGATGTTATCTTACCAAACAGATATAACATTTGTTTTGATGAACATAAATGTAAACACCCAAGGCAAGTTTTTTTCCAACAAAAACACGATGAGTTGAATATACATGAACTGAAATGACCCTTTAAAAACAACTTCAACAACTTCAATTCTAATTCCTCAGCACTTCATAAAACCAGACAACTTAATTGTAACCAAAAAGTCATTATATTTTTTTACATACAATTACGGGCTGCCTACTTGTCGTGACACAACTTTCTTCTGATAATGCTGATTTTTGGTAAACACGGATGGGCGAAAACGGTTTCGAATGTGATGCTGTCACCAGAAGTTTACAGTGTTGTGATGACTTAAGTCACTGTTTTTGAATGACTTGACTCTTTAAGTCTTTTAGACAAATGACTTGGGTTGTAATGAAGTGTTCTCAATAATCATATATATTTTTTTTTGGAAGGTATTGCTCATATTCGGACTAGTTTACTTAATTTATTAGGTTAATGTTCAATTTTTAAGACAATGACTTGACTTGTAATTGCCTTACTCTAATTATGACTTGGCTCGGACTTCAGTTGTTTTTACAAAACTATTATATTACCACAACTTAGCAATAATGCGTAGTGTTTATTAGCTGTAGACTGAACTTAGGGTTTGCCGCCACAATTTCGCTTCAATCCGACGCAGAAGTTTGTCGCCGAACAATTTTGCATTCGCGACATCAACGACTACTGAACGTTTTTTTACACATCCACAGTTCGCTCGTCGACCGCATTTTTTGTTTTTTCTCGGGGAGTAATTGTACGCGGCTAGGTGACGGCAAGGGGTCACGTTTGCAGAACGTCTTATGTTACGTGTTAAATGAACAGAATCGGGATACCACTACACCCAAAATAAGGTTGTACATAAATCAGCTTTTCAGTTTTACGACAGTTATATGACTAAACGTGCATAAATAATAGTAATGTGTATTGAAAGGCTGAATTCCTGTGGCTTGGCAAACTGGTCGTTAGGGCCATCTATTTCGAAAACGACGAACCTGAATGGCGATTAATAAAAGTGCGCCAGAGCATACAGAGAGCGGCGGTTTTTAACGGACGCTAACGACCTAACGTCGCTGCGACAAGTCTGCAACAAACTGTTTAAAATAAAAAAAAAGGATATCGACATAATAAAAATAACGGAATGTTATATCTGATATGTACAAAACACACGCGATTACTTGGGTAAAAAAACAATTTAAAACAGTTATATTTCAATTAAAATGTATTATAAGACAAAAATATATCTTAGTTACAAAAAAGGAATATCATTCACAATTTTCACAAACGGTTTTGGCCTTTGCTGCATCTCATGTGTGACAAATATGCGTTTGCAAAATAAATACAGCTAAATAGACTATTCTAATTGTTTGACTGAAAGTTTATTAAATAAAGGAACCACCTCACTAGAAAGAAGCGTGCTTATTTTTGTTTGTTAGAATCTAACAGATGGCAACCCTGGCACAAAATCGTGATTGCAGTGTTATGCGTGAAGGAGGTGCGTGGTAATAAACGAAAAAAATAACCAGAGTTTAGATGAAAATATTTAAACGTCTGCTTGAGACCTGAATTGTTCTAAATTCCATCAAAAGTTTGCGAAAAAAGAAAAAGGAATACTCACACACTAGAATCATGTGTGGTTTTTGAAGCACAATATACCAAAGTAAAAAAAAGTTAATAAAGTAGAGTTTTAATATAAAGTTTAACTGACGGGCTTACCACACTTGCCGCCATCTAGGGCTGCCACGCAGGTCTCCAAACACTTGCGAGTTGGATTGCCGCCTCGTCCGTATTCAAAGCCCTAAAGCAATGCCAGTGATCAAGTAGCCTTGGCTAAGTGTGATAATTACTTTTCAGCAAGACACTACTAAAAAAATTTAATATTTTACTTGAACGTTTATCTCAGTTAATATTAAAAGCAACAACATTTTTCGGATGTTTTGACGCAGTAGACTCACCCTGTGATTTCCAGGATTGTGCTGCTTGAATGTGGTTGATAGCGTAATCGGAGGAACCACCATCAGCGACTTCCATTGTTCTGGCTCGTTTTCGGCGTGGATTACGTCAGTAGCAAACCTGAACAAATCCTTATTTTATGTCAAATGTTTAAAATATTTTTCCTTAGCTAGTCCGATTGAGTAAGATTGTCAAGAACGCGTTTAGGTTTAAAAACTAGCCACGGCCTATAAAACAAAGTGATTCCGTTTACTTCCTTTCAGAGCAATTTCAAACTAAATTTCTTTAAATAATATCCTACCTGGCGAATGGGAATACATATGAAACAAAATAGGATAGTTTGTCTATTCTTTAAGTTGATTTACGATACTTTTATTACTTAAATTATTTACAAAAAAGCACTTGACACGAACTTGCACATAAAATCAAGCAAAGCTATATTTATACTCGCTAAAGTACAAATATTAATGAACCGGGCATTAACGGACAAAATTTACTGCTCTAAAATATATTTGTTCCTAAATGTGATTGTTAAAGAACTAAATATTATATAGCATAGAATCCTCAAAAATTTGCGGATTCACCAGAAATATAACTTGAATTCTTTGCAACGTTGCAAACTTGGAAATAAATTTTTGCACTCAAAATATTCATAAATGCACATTATTTTGTTAAGATGAAAATTAATCAAACAGATTTTCATGGCTGTACTATTACTTACGAAATCCTCCTTATTAAAACGCGTCTTACTGTTCTATCAAGATTGGTTTACTACTGTCAATAGAGACCTACTTATCGACGTTCAGAACACACACTTAAAAAGGCTGGAGTCTGTTCATACGAGAACCGAATAAAAAAGGCGAGTACTGAATGCTCCTTAACAATACCTATTAACACAAACCACATTAGTAATAAAAGTAATTTCCACACATGTTTCGTAATTTCCTGCAACCCAAACAACAAGCTTGGGGTTCTGCAATATATCATCATACCTGGCTGCCATAGTGTTTGCAAAGCTATCAAAGCTTCACACGAATCTGTCAATCACCGCTGAATCGTGTTTACCAAAGCTTTCCCTCTCGTCTCTAGGACCACGATAAGCAACGCAGTTTGGTCTTTTTGTATGTGCTTGCCATGTAATTTTCACGCCCCAACTCTGACTGAGTTATATTGAACAGTTCTAGTTAACACAGAACTTATTGTCGAATCCAAACATTACTATAAAATAAATATAAAGCCGTATAAAATCTTAGTTTTTGGACTAAAATATATGAGAAGTAATATTATTGATTGCGGATGTTCGATATTTTTGACGTGCACAAGTTTGACAAAACATTCTATCAAGGGGAGGCATTTATGGCCTTTATTCGTTATAAAATGGACATGTAAAGTTCTGGAGGTATGACGTCATAATGTTTCTCGCTATGACGTGACGACATAAAACTTGATCTTAAAAACACTTGCTAATAAAATTGGATCTTTTTCATGAAAATAAACCCGCTTTGGAAACAACTTAAGGTCTGTGTTTTTCTCACAAATTCGAATTTTTAAAATGAATTATTAGTTACGGTGAAAACAAACAAAATGTATCACAGTAAAAGCTGTTACAAATTATACACTAACTAGGTATTTGAAATTGTGAATCAAAAGAGCTGTGAAATGCTTGTTTTTTACCATTGTGGGGCCAAATAATAAATCTACTTTTAGCATAACAAAGGAAACCACGAATTCCATCAGCCAATTGTTTATCCTAACCACTATAAGCGTTTCGTAAGACCTAAAAAGCTGGTGTAAACAAAGAACAGCCGCCAAGTTGGGTGAAACAGGGGCGAGCAAAAGTTAACGAGTAACTCATTGTATGTACAGCAAATAAATAAGTATGGCGATTCAAACCAACGTAACGAGTGAAGAAAATATATTAATGAACCTCTCGCTATAAACAATGTTTGTTAATCAAAGTGTTATTTACACGATTCTGATAAAATGTATGGGAAAATATGCAAGTTCCAGGGCAAGGTCTGACGAAATGCCACATTTAACCGGAGTCGGACTCGGGTTATTTTTAACCGACTCCGCAGCCCTGTTTGAAATAGATATTTTTTGTCATTTTCAATTTAAGTTTCCAAAAAGTATTTTTTACCTTGAGTTCTTCTCATCTTTTCTCCCTAATAGCTGATAACAAAAGTTTGGGGCTTAACTGCTGGAGGTTGTAGTTGAATGAATATCAAAGCCCATGTTTGTTGATCGGCCGATATTGGGCGATCCTAACCCTAGTGATTATTAGAACGGTATCAGTTCAAATTAGACAGGAATGACAAAAAACATATTTGTGTTCAAGTATAGCCTACGGTAGTTTTATGGCGTCTGGTATATAATTTACGTATTTATCAGACAATAATCACGACAAAATGTCATAGATAAGCTTTAGTCATATTAGCGATGTTTACTCTTTAATAATAATAGCCTGCACTGGTGGCCCTATTTTCTTACTATGTTCACGCTTTAACGTGCGTTTTGACCGGCTCAAACTGCAGCCAGATAAACACTTTTTTTGCTTTATACTGCGCCCTAAGTACGACTTACAGGTCATAATAAATATTGGCTACTATGTCACAACTGCCTACCCTAAGATTAATTGATGAGGTGTTGGAAAGATTCGAAGGAAGTGTTCCAATACCACTGTAACGACTTTTTAGTTATGTTGAGAAACTTATGGTAGTATCCTATATTCGTTTAATAAGTAACAAAACCTAAAGTCGCTAGTGAGTCCTATCCGGGTAATTATAAGTTGTATTCTGTCCTTAGGAATAATCAAACACCACAAATGTACCTCTTTAGTATATTTTGGGTTAAGTGTAAAAGATGAGCGTTAATAACAACTATCACAAACAAGAGTAGCATTAATATCGGCATTACACAAATCTACTTACAATATTATTGTCAAATCATAACATGTTACTGCAATAACCACGAATCAAAACTGGCATATTAGAACCGAATCGTTCTCAAATATATAGCACAAAAAGCAACACAATTTAGCAAAGTCATCACGCTAACAATTCTATTTCTGGCCAAGTTGGTAATTTAGAAACACAAAAGTCCACCAGTCATTCAAAGACCTGCAGACGAGGCCAGCAGGAAATTGCTAAATAAACAGAACACGGCACTGGGCGCCCAATTATCTCGCCCGCACGCACGGTTACATTAGCAAGGTATGCTCTAAATGACAGAAATAAAATATTGGTAATGTACACGAAAAATATAGAAAAGAACAGATAATAACTACATTAATTTCGAAATGCAAAAATGCTTTCGCCCTCCTAAACCTAATTTAATAAATTCGCAAATAATTCCTAGTATTGGCTCGAGCTCAAATAAACATTTTGGCAAAGTCATAATTACGGTTTGTAGCAACATAAGTTCGCTACAACCACGCCGCACAATTAAGGATGCTCTTAACCCATTGGAATATTATAATGAAATTCAAGGCTAGATTTCGTTTAACAAAAGTTACGTTTACTTTTTTGCTCGATATTAAAAGTTGACATGGGCCATCAACGACAGCATCCCAGCAAACAATTTACCGTTGCGAAAACGTTTTTTATTGAACTATTTAAACTACCAATAACGTTGTTCCCCGTTTTTAAAACGCCACATATTACGTCAATTCTGACTTTCCTATAACGTTGCACAAAAATGTCGTTATTGTGTAGACGCTAATTACCGTTTCTAAAACCATAAATTTATGTCAATTCTACCTTTCTAAAAACATTTATTACTGACTTTCCTATAACGTTGTACGAAAATGTTGTAATGTGTAAATTGTAGACTACCAGAAACGTACTCACAACGTTGTGTTTGCTTTAAAATTTTATTACAAATCAAAGTTGAGAAAAGTAACGAAACAGAACCCGAGGTATTGTGTTATAATGCAAATAAAAAATAACGAAATTCAGAAATATATATCTGTTAAATATACATTTCTATATGATTACGATTTATTTGCCTAAGTCAGGGTTTAAGTCAATCTTGATAGTTTGAAAAAAATGTTAAATGATAGGGTCAATGGGGGATAAATGTTAAAATACTAAAATGCAGTTTTAAGCCATATGATCTGATAAATACACAAAAAAATAACTAGGTTTTGTCAAATATAATTTGTCCTATTCAGAAAGTGCCACACAACACAATTAACACATTTTTTTGTTTAAGCCTTTTGTGCTGCTTGGTAAGAAACGTAATCTAAGCAGTCCTGTAAATCTGCCTAAAATTTTAGTTAAAATCTATTGACTTGTCGCGTCGTGTCTGAAAGCGACTCTGTCCAATCCCCACCGACAAAGCGCGCGAAACTTCAACTGGTCAAAGCAAGGCGATATAATTCAGTTGTAATCATAGCGGAGGCAAATAACATGTAAATTTTGGAAGAAATATGTATTTGGAAACGTAACCAGCAGTTTATACGACAACACAAGTAGTGGGTATACTCTATTTGTGAACAAAAGGTATAGAGAGTTTTCTTTCCATGTACTTTCTCGCACTTTATTAAAACATGAAGATACGTTTCAAAAGTACGCAAGGGTGTCTTCAAAATTGTTTTTTTAACTAGTCAAGCTGGTAAAATCACACATGGAAAAGAAAGATACGAATTAAAAGGCTTTTCGACATTTCCAGAAATATATTTTTATTGGAATTAAAAAAAATAACCTGCTTAACCTTTTAAAATAACATTCCTAATATAAAACCTACAAAAACCCGTAAAAAACTAATGGTTTCTATCGAAAAGCATCTTCAGACACGGTAAAAAAGTAGTGCTATCTCGCTAAAAACGCGTTTAGTCGTGTCTGTCTGCTGTGCGTAAGATTTGCGTCAAGTCTGGTCGGTGGAGACGCGATAACAAAAGAAATAGCGTTCCATCTCATTAGTCGCGATCAGACTGCTTTAAAGCGATTTTGTCTAACCGGTGGGGATTCAGCCTTACATTAAAAAATATTTTCAATGAAGTAATTTGTCATAGTTTGTGAAGGCATGCCATGATTTCTATCCTGGTGATTTTGTGCCTGTTACTAAAAATGAATTTTGGACGTACAAAATTCTGAAAGGCAATGAACATGTGTCTTATAATAGCGGTTTGGGCACACTTAAAAGTGTTAAAAAAATCTGTTGCCCATATAAAATGAATAAAAATCACACATGTTATGTAATTAAATTTATTAAGTATGCTATTTAGGTAAATGAAGATTAAAAAATATTACAACGTTACCTTGATTAGCAGCCGACTTAATTAAGAACACGAAAATGTCCAGGAGTCTTCAAATTCCACAGAACAATCTCTATTTAATGACACTTTATGCCGATATATCCATTGTCAATATCTCAGATATGCAAACTTTCCACAGATATAATAAAGCTTGTTTCAAACGTTAGATCTAGTTGCAATATTTTCATAAACATAACAAAATTCATCATATTCAATAAACACTGCACCATTTTATTTTTTTAAGTGTAAAGGAAGCTAAGAAATACAACTTAGCCTACTAACCTAAAAACATATTTGATAATAAAGTTTAAGTTTTAGGCGAATAAGATACACCGCTGACAGCAAACTCCAGCGCGAAGCTGCCCTAACTTGCACTTCCTCAAAGTTCAAATGTTTGCGCAAAACACGTTCAAACTCGATTGTGATGATGTCATCCGCATGTCGACCAATCGGACGTCGTGTGGAGTAAAATTATATGCGCGGCAGCGAAGCGGGGCGGGATGGGAGGTCGTTGCGAGCCAGCAGGAGGCTATTCATACCAATAACGCCGTTTCCCGCGGGGCACAAAAAAGTTACATGCGATTTGTTTGATGTCAAGGCAAGGTTAACGAATATAATATCTTTAAATACAGCAACATATATCTATCAAAATATATGCAATATGCTTTATAAACTTACCAAATAAGTGTTTGCTTGACAAATCACTTGAATAAGAAAAAATACAATTTATATGGCACGTATATTTTTTCAAACAATCAATTTGGTAATGTTTTTTTCGCACCTTAAATGTTAAATTAACTCGATTCCAACTGTTAAGATTCTAAACGTAATTGCCCCAAAATTAAAGTGAGCTACACCTCTAAATGTTACTTCGGAACAAAGAGGTTTAAATCTGTTTGTTGAAACGCTTTAAATAACGCATATTCGTTTAATCATCATATACGTTAAAATGACGCTAATATATTTAAATGTTTCCTTCGTTGGTTTAAAATAACGTTTTTGTCAAAACTCTAACGTTTAATAATATCCGTAAAATAAGTCCAAGTGAAACGTTATATAAAAGTGACTTTATTTTATACATTTATAAATTTCATGTAAACGTTGAAATAACTCTGTTGAAAGAGTACGGATTTTAAACGTATTTATAATTAAAATAATATTATATTTTATAACATTACTCGATCAGCAAGGTTTACCTAAAGTCCGTTTTTTCAAAACTTTAACGTTGAACGATATACGTAAAATAAGGTCTTAAGTAAAACGTTATATAAGCGTGACTTTATTTTATAAACGTATAAGTTACATATAAACGTTTAAGTAACGGTATTTTATTCTAACTCTGTTAAAAAGGTACGGATTTTAAATGTTTTTAACGATTATAACAAAACTATATTCATTTAAAGTTACTTACCAAGGTTTACACGTTTTTTATAACATTAACGTCTAATCACATACGTCAAATGGGATCTTTAGTAAAACCTATAGTGTGTTACGTGTTTTCAAGTAATGTAAAATAAAAATAAAAACTACTGTTTGTGTGTTGCTTTATAGCGTTAACATAACGTACTTAATTTGCATTTAATTGTTGCCTATTAAAGTAACAATAACGTCATAAAAAACGCAACGTTAACGTCCTAATTCAGGACTGCGATTTTTTAACGCTTGTTTTAACGTTACATAAACGTTTGTATTTTTCGGTTTTTAAAAACATCATGTTCACGTTATAATAACGTTGGAACATTAGTTTTAGCTTGGTAAACAGAACAACGATCGGGAAAAACCAATATATAACATTTACTCTGTTGTGTTTCGACGTATTACCACTTTACAACCAAAATTGGTAACGTTGTAAAATGGTTGTTTAACGTTTTGTGTTTGCTGGGATGCTATTCCTCCTGCAACTCAACTTGTTGTTACACTTAGATTTTTAGCAACTGGGCATTTGCAAATGAGTGATGGGGATCTACTAAGTTGCAGACAACCAAGTGTTAGTAGAATAGTCGAGAAAATAACCGCCATAATCGCAAGTAAAAAAAATTGTTTATAAAGTTTCCTGAATCTACATCAGAAACAATTCAAACAAAAAGAAAGTTTGCAGAAATTGCAGGATTCCCAGGCATAGTAGGTGCCATAGATTGTACCCACATACCCATTATATCTCCAGGTGGCGACCAAACAGAAGTTTTTCGAAATCGAAAAGGTTATTTATCAAGAAATGTACAATGTATTTGTGATTCTGGAATGTCAATAACTGATGTAGTTGCTCGGTGGCCAGGATCAACACAACATGATGCACAGATCTTTGAGACAAGTCTGATTCGCTGCAATTGGCTATCTGTTGGGAGATGGTGAATATCCATGCAGGCTTTATCTCCTTACACCACTAAGGAGCCCATCAAACCTGCCTGAAAAAAGATACAACAAATCCCAAATTAAAACTAGGGGAATTATAGAAAGAAGCTTTGGTGTTCTTAAACAGAGAGGCATGATAATACATCTTTGGCGGTTATTATAGCTGCAATCTGTCTCCATAATTTGGCAATTAAGCACAATGATATCCTTGATGAAGAATTTGTTCAGGACCAAGTTGCAACAGTTGTCATTAAGACGCACAGCGTAGCTGGAAATGTTTCTAGAAACCAAGTGATAAGAGAGGATATTTTCCTAGATTATATGTAGGGGAAAGTCGGGACCTATGATGCAGGTTGGGTCATATTAGCCACCGGTTTATTTTTTTCATAAAAAGTAAATTCGAAGCGTACGGAGGGTTTCGTTGTTTTTACGTTAAAAAACTAAAATATAAGGGGTTCGGAAATTTTACCTAGTTTTTCAGCAGATATTCAAATGGTTTAATTTGGCAACAAGTAGTATCCTGTTTATTGGAATAATGAAAGAAGTGCAGTATTAAAATTAATAGTTTAGAGTTGATACATGTGAACTTGTCAATATGGGGATATGGCGCACCTATGATCATATGGCTCACGTGGTGGGAATTGAGGTCATAACTAGTTTATTGTTAGAAATGTGTTTATTTTCTTTATATTTAAGCTAGTTATGGATATAGTAAATTGTTTGTGTTGTTTAACAGTTTAAGATACATTTGTAGGCTATATCTCTGTACATAAGCTATAAAAAAATAGTTTAAAAAACTTATTGTGGTAAATTTAACTCTGTGGATATGAAGAACGCGCTGTTGAAAATGTTAGGATGTTGAAAAATCCCTACGATCTTCAGCAACTTATAACAACGCTGATTGGATGACACTGTCAATATACTTAAAAGTAAGGGTCTTTTGCTCTTTCAGTATGATATAGTAGGCTTATCTTGAATTATACAAATATGACTTATGTTTAGAATTCTGAAAATTTGCACAAAAATACTTTCATATGTGATTCTAAGCATTCGCAGTGTAGTGTAAATGCACGGTAAGCAGTCAAGTTGCATCACATCATCCTAAAATTTTGTTCTGATTAACTAATTGTTTTTGTATGAGGTTTGTGATTATTTTTGTTTTATGTGTAACAATTATAATCTTTATAGGTGTTGACGATTAAAGAAGAGGATGCACTTGCAGCTTCATGGGCCCTTGAAAATATTTCATGCTCTATTTGGATGAGACCGGTAAAACAACTGTACAAAAACCCAGAAGACTGAAATGGGGCTACAATAAGTGGAACAGGTAACGTCCGCAGAACAGGTTGTGCTAGTAACAATGCTGCGTAAATGGAATCGGGGCCTAGCTTTACCGCCAACATGCATTTTTACATGTGTGCACTGCTACATGGCACCCATGCTGAATGGCGCACCAACTGGGAGTTTGAGACCTTGTTGCCAGTCTGGCTGGATGAATGCGGAGCTGTTCATTAAAACTTTCAAAAATTTTTTAAATTTATGTCCGAAGAGCTCAATGAGCAGCAATCTGTCTCCATAATTTGGCAATTAAGCACAATGATATCCTTGATGAAGAAGTTGTTCAGGACCAAGTTACAACAGTTGTCATTGAGAAGGACAGTGTAGCTGGAAATGTTTTCAGAAATCAAGTGATAAGAGAGATATTTTCCTAGATTATACATACAAAAAAATAAATATTATTTAGCAAAAACAGACTGACAATGTAGAAGAAGTCTTTATCAAGGTGAACCAAAAAATACGTCAATGTATCTATTTTATGCCCTTTCTAGTCTATTTATAGCTATTTATCCAGCTCAGCACTACTAAGTTTAGATAAACTCAAGGTTGACTAATGCTTTATTATTTAAATTCATTAAGACATACACGCTTATTTACAATAATTTTTTTATTTATTAGCAATATTTCCTTTTTTATGCATGTCTTTCTTTCTCCATATATGCTCTTCTTCCCTCATCTGTAGTTCTTTTTTTTAAATATTCTCTTTTGGTCTATCTCTCGCTTTCTATTCTCATTTTTTTCTGCCGGTTTGAGAACATTTTGCTTTCACTAAATTGGGATGAGCTGTTTGAACTGTTTCCTTAAATAAAATAATTTGAAAAGAAGAGAACCTCGATTAAATATGATCATTTACGAAAAGCAACAGCAAAAAGGCCATTAGTAAATTGACTGATTGTTTGTTTGTATATTGTAAATATTGTTGAACTTACATGTATGTATTCAACACTCAAAAGTAGGTTCAAAATAACAAAAACTAGACGGGGGTGCGGTTGTTGTATATTTTGTCAGGGGGTATATTGTCAGGGCTTAGTGTTTATTTTTATTTAGTTTTAATTTTTTTTTGAAATTGATTTTATTTATTTTTTTTTTTTTTTCAATTTTTTTTTTCATGTTCATTTTTTAATTTTAATTTTTTATTTTTTTTGTGTGTTTTTTATTTTTTTATTTTTTTTTTTATTTAATATTTTTTTTATTTTACACTTTTTATTTTTTTATATTTTGTATTTTGTATTGTGTATTTTATATTATATATTTCATATTTTGTTTTTCATTTTCCTTAACTTGTTTCTGCAAGCAAAAACAGATATGGGCCGAAAACTTCCCCACTTTGATGCGAAAGGGGTTCAAATATGGCGTAGTATTTGGGGAATGATCGAAACATATATTTGATAAATAGAATTTGCGTAGATAATGTACATGGCCATTTTATTACATTTTGGCCAGAGCTTACGTGTTTGAAAACCAAATATTATCATTCTCCTCAAGACTTAAAATGGTTTAACGCCTATGGTTTGCAATACTTTTGCAAACTTTTACTCGGTAAATTTTTACCATGGCTTGGTCCGAGCAATCACTGTTAAAACAGACTTTAAATCTGTAGTTTTAAACAATATGAAACACACTATTATGTGCCTAATAC
The DNA here is from genome assembly GCF_963924565.1 of Ascidiella aspersa. Lineage (NCBI taxonomy): Eukaryota > Metazoa > Chordata > Ascidiacea > Phlebobranchia > Ascidiidae > Ascidiella > Ascidiella aspersa. The sequence goes on from NC_139451.1 coordinate 7,606,046, forward strand.
GCAAACTATTAAATCGAAAGTTTTGCTAGTTGTTTAGGCCTGATATTGGTATGTTGGTTGGAGCAACATGCACAACAGGTGCTAACAGAGAGGCGTACACTGCCTTAAGATTTCGCATTTAAATTTGCGGCGGTAAATACACCCTATTGACACTTGATTATTAGGCGAAGCTTATCGCAAAGTAATTGGTCGCCCCAAAAAATGCTGACGCCGCATTTAAAGCAAGCATTATAAATGAGTCGCCGATATTCTGCTTTGAACATCTCTACTCGCAATGCTTCCCTCCGTTAATTGTACGGTGGGTGAAACTTTATTCACGGCCTTACCTCTTTGTGTATTACCGCAACAATACGATGAAATACGATTTGGAGAATATTGGAAAAATCGTATTTGGAGAATATTTGCTATTTGCACCTGTATAGTATGTTACTCCAATCCAACATATCAACACACAATTTTAAGTTGTGTAGGCCTGGTGTTGATATGTTGGATTAGAGTTGCCACCAGATTTCGCATTTAAATTTGCGGCGCCTTTGATGCGAAAGGGGTTCAAATATGGCGTAGAATTTGGGGAATGATCGAAACATATATTTGATAAATAGAATTTACTTAGATAATGCATATGGCTATTTTATTAAATTTTGACCAGCTTACGTGTTTGAAAATCAAATATTATCATTCTCTTAAAGACTGAAAATGGTTTAACGCCTATGGTGTGCTATACTTTTGCAAACTTTCACTAGGTAATTTTTTACCATAGCTTGGTCCGAGCAATCACTGTTAAAACAGGCTTTAAATCTGTCGTTTCAAACAATATGAAAAACACTATTACGTGCCTAATACGCAAACTATTAAATCGAAAGTTTTGCTAGATAAGTTTAGGCCTGATGTTGGTATGCTGGTTGGAGCAAGATGCACAACAGGTGCTAACAGAGAGGCGTAGACTGCCTTAAGATTTCGCATTTAAACTTGCGGCGGTAAATACACCCTATTGACACTTAATTATTAGGCGAAGCTTATCGCGAAGTAATTGGTCGCCCCAAAAAATGCTGACGCCGCATTTAAAGCAAGCATTATAAATGTGTCGCCGATATTCTGCCTTGAACATCCCTACTCGAAATGCTTCCCTCCGTTAATTGTACGGTGGGTGAAACTTTATTCACGGCCTTACCTCTTTGTGTATTACCGCGACAATACGATGAAATACGATTTGAAGAATATTGGAAACATCGTATTTGGAGAATATTTGCTATTTGCACCTGTTCTGTATGTTACTCCAATCCAACATATCTACACACAATTATAAGTTGTGTATAATAATATAATAACTTATGGCTTTGAAGCGAAGGGGGTTCAAATATGGCGTAGATTTTGGCAAATGATCGAAACATACATTTGATCAATAAAAATTTACGTAGATAATGCTTACGGCCATGTTATCACATTTTGGTCAGCTAGCATGTTTAAAAAGTCAATATTTTCATTCTCTCTAAATGATTTAACGTCTATGGTTTGCTATACTTTTTCCAACTTTTACTGTGTAAATTTTTACCATGCCTTGGTCTGAGCAATCACTGTTGAAACAGAGTTTAAATCTGTAGTTTTGAGCAATATGCAAACACGTTTATGTGCCTAATAAGCCACGTTTTATATTGAAAGTTTTGCCAATTTAAATCCAATAAACGCAAGATTTATTTATTTATGACGCCATGTTATGACGTAGCTTTGTAACGTCGTCGTTAAGAATGCGTTAAACTTAAGCTTTTTGTTGTTGCGGCCCTTTTATAATTATATTTGCTTAGACCTGGTGTTGATATGTTTGAATGGTGCAACAATTACAACATGTGCTAACAGAGATGTGTACACTGCCTGTAGGATTCGCATTTAAATTTGCGGTGGTAAAATATTTTGTGTTGTAAGAGCAATAGGTTTTTTTACTTAGAGAGGCCTCTTTATGAAAGGCAAGTCGCATGTGCATAGTTTTACTAGGCAAGCCACTTCCAACACAAATGTTGCACGCGCGGGACAATAGGGCGCAGCAGGGATGCCAGCAGCCGCCTCGTCGCGACGCGAGCTGGACAAAGCAAGCGAATATGAACGAATTCTGTATGAAAGTTTTTCTGCTGCTAGATGGCTGTCGTTAGCTACAAAGTGCTAAAACGCAATATTTCAGGTTTTTACCCCCCAAGCAAAGGCCCCTGGGAGTGCAGCCTCATAAACTTTTACAAAGCACCTACATACCACTCTACGCCATGTCTGAAAATTTGAAGGTTCTACGATGTCTACTTTTTCTATAAAGCTTCGGACAAAAGTCGGTCTGAAACAAACCATAGGAAACCAAAAAAGAATAGCGGCAAAAACAAGATATGTCCCGAAAATAAATTTTCGGCCCATATAATTATAGAAACAACAGGTATGCAGGGTAAAAAGCATTTTTCAAGAGAATGTCGGCAAAGGGTTTGTTTTCACAAATGTTAGCGCGATATAACACTGCGCAACAAACGATTTGCGTCAGTTGGAAGCCTATATTTGAAAAACGAGTTTGTGGAATGGCCTCTTTGCTTTTTCTCTGCGTTCGTTATGCTAAAATCAAAGTAAAAAATGATCGTGATGTTACTTAATAGACTCCTCACTTCGTACAGACTAATAAAATACCGGCGACCACCCACCGTAACCCAATCTTTCTTCAACTCCGCTACAACTCCTGCTGTTACGTCATCGTCAGATTCTTTTTCCACAGTTACAAAAATGACATTACTGTGCCTGCTTCTACGATGAAGGTGGCTGAGAATATTGTCGTGGACACCACATAATCCAATATTGGCTGTGTTGTTATCTGAAACGCAGCCTGTCGTTTACTCCAAATTCTATTAGATTTTGCTAAGTTGCGGGTCTTTGCGCAAATAACGTTGGTCATTGACGCGACCTTTATCTAATGTGATAATTACTTATTTGTTTTTAGGTTTAGATCAAGCTATATTTTTAAATATAGATTTTGTCCAACAACGATTTTCAGATCACTAAGTTTTTTGCCAAAGACAGGTGTTGTAGCCTTATGTTATAGTTGGTATTACAAGTTTACAGTTGCACCTGATGGCAGATAGTTGCTTTCCCCGGTGAAACCAGGACCAATATCACAGCATAAACGTTCTCGTTGAACACCACTCTGGTAATATTCCTCGCTGCGGGTGAGTTACTGAGGGCATAAACAAGGTTACAGGTTTCTAGATTTAATTAAGTATAAACAAATCTGGCAAACTGTCTCTAATTAATTCACCTAAATGCTGAACCGTAATCGGAAAATCGTTTTCGAAGATTTTCTGCGCTGTTAAACTGGCGATAGCGACAACAGCAAACGCTACATTTGGTGGACAAACCTCTGCAAAAATTTAAAATTCGAAACAATTGCTGCTATAATATTTGTTCATTTTTATCTAAGCTTAGAGACGGTGGAGCATTCAGTCTTTTCACTCCATTTTCCGCTTACTTGACACAATCGATCTTGGTAACCAGTCTCTTTGCATTTGTAGCCTACACAGCGAGACCCCAGGTGGTTGGCGTTGGAGCAAGTCACGTGACCGTGATCCATGCATGTAAAGCGATGTGGCATCCGACATTGTTAAGATAAAACTAAAAGAAAACCTATTTTAAAATTAATGCACTTTTTATTTTCGTTGATTCTGGGAAAACGATTTTGTACTAATCGTACGGCAAACCATCACTTATTTCAAACAAAACATCATAGGATGTCGACTGGTTGTATATCAAATATTTCCACCTCTGCCGGCCAAAAGTTAAAAACAGTAAATTAAGTTATCATGAATGGTACGTTTTCCAATTTCTAAACTTTTTTTGGTAATATTTATGGCCAACCTTTGCACGCATCGCTGTCACAACAACACCAGCAGAGCACAAGTTGTCTTGGTCGTTGTTGCAAGTGTGGGGAATTTTGTTCCAGTTCTACAGGGATGCATGCGAAAAAAAAAAACAAAGTTGCTTTATGCTCTGCCCGCCGAGGTATGTAAGTTACGACAATAAAACGTTTATATTGTCTCAACTGCGATCACTGATTAACGCACGCCTCACTCTGTTTGCATCTCATCCATATTTTTGTGGTGTTATATTCTTTGCGCACTTCAGTCGAACATAACCTTTGGCGCTGGTCTAGAATCCTACCACATTATTAAAACAACACACAATATTTGAGTTAGGGTGTCGGTTAGTGTTTGGGTAAAGGTGGGTCAAGTATTAATATATTCATTATTTAATAATAATACTTGACCCACCCTAACCCAAATAATTTGCATTGTGGTAGGATTCTAGACCAGCGCCTAACCTTTTACAACCAAAAAAAAAATCCGTCCTGAAGCTGCACATTTCGTGAAATTTTCCACGTTTTCGCATTCCCAACAACTAGCCGATCTTTTGTTAAAACATTTCTTCGATTGCCTTATATTTTAAAATCACGCAACGAGCTGTTACTATAAAAACTATGGCCTCAATCAAACAACTCTTCACAAACCGGAAAAAGACTGGGCAACAGCACATAAATATAATTTAAAACGATACATCTCTATGTTTGCATACAGGAGAGACTCTATATAACTGAGCACACCGCCAGCATGCAAAACATTTTTCTGTTCATCTGACACCCATCACCTACATTAGTTTACTTAATTTTCCAGGAGGGGTCAAACCTATTTTTCGTCTGACGTTATAATGACGCCATTAAACAGTGTCAGTATGACGTCATAGAATGGATCAGAAACAGTCAAATACGTCCAGCAAAAGCGACCTCGTGCGTCATCGACAATCCTGTCAGGCACCAGCTGCGAAATCACGGTGTGCAATCGTAAACTTCATGCAAATTAATCACACATAATTCGACTATCAGCAGCGCAGTTTTGAAGTTCCATGAACGGAACGAGCGCCGTCTTTCACCACCTGCAAAACGAAGATCGTTTTTTCCGGGTGTGATTATGACACGATTAGCGCAACATCTGCGCCGAGCTGTGTGAAAGTCAGCTAAATTACAAGCTGCGGTTGAGGGGAAATAAGTTGTGTCCATTGCACATTAAGCACGTGGTATTGTATGCTTAAAGAGCATAATTTTGCGTTAACCATCATTACTTAAAAATGAAGACTTTGAAACGCGCACGACAGTCACCATTATATATACCTCATTTTAAGAATATGCTTCAGCAGAGACCGAATATACCTCGACGTTTTTTAGCGAGAAAAAAAGAAAAAAAGGTTTTTGACTTAGCGTTGTCAATTGTTGAATACACACTTGCTAATCAGTCAACCTAAACCAGTGGTTCCAATAGATACCTATATAATAAATATTTAAAAACCATTATATTAATCTAACAAGTTAATCATTTTATTCAAAGTATAACACTCACTCACTGTGCATATCAAAGAACATCAGTTGTATACCAATATCTGCGGAGTGTTTTGAACAAGAATGCCAGTTTCCTGAAGCATTTAATATGCTTTTGGTCCCTTAGCATAGAGAAGCAGACAATATCTCTGAACATGTATGTTACCAGTAACCATTATTTTATCTTTAAATACAAACCCAGCAGCAAAACTTACTTTATTAAATGCATTTGATATACTTTAGGTCCATTAGCATAGAGAAGTAAACAATATCTGTAAACATGTTATATTGTTTCCTTTTCAATCAAAACTCCAGCAGCAAAACTTACTCAAATTCTTAATAGAAAAGGGAAATATTTCCTTTGACTATAGTATTCCAAATATAAATATATATATATACGTAGAAGAGATATACAGACCTTCCTGCAAACAACTTTCAATATCAAACAAATGATTATTTCAGTAATTTTCATGTATCACTTTTAAAAACAGGACATATGGCCTATTTAGACCAAGAATATCTTTTTGCTGGCAGCTGGTAAAGTTGGTCGGGATATTTAGAATAACAATTAGGAATAAAGCGAGGTTGACTCCTCTTTAGTTAGAACTAAAATATATAAACGAAAGTTTAAAATATTGCTTAATTTCTCCCTAAGTGCAATCATGGCTACTAATAGTCTTTTTTGTTACAGGTGTCTTCTCGCCGCGTATTGTGTGTATCGTAAGTACCTGTTAGTAGGAGTACCCTTTCTCTATTAGCATTCTCGGACTGAATCAGTTATGCCAAAAACTTGTTATTTTGGTTTGTAAACATATCGGTCGTTATTTATAATTCATACAGAACATTCACTTATTCATTTAGTTGATTGATGTTAAAAACTTTGATTGAAATCTTTTTGATTTATCGTGTTATCCCTTAAAAAAAGTAGTACGTTTCCATCATAATCGTTTGATTCAAGTGGTCAAAAGGTTAAAGGAGTTGAAATGATTTTAGTTTTAAAACTCACATAAAAAAATGACAACAAAAATGCTTGGTTTGGTCAAACATTATCACAAACATGTATGTTGTGTTCATGTTGTTGATATTGTAAGTTCAACTAAACTTCAATGTGAAACTTATTTTACAAAATCGTGCAATTTGTTTTCAGACCCATGTCAATCAAAGTTGTTTGGTTTTTATTGCAAATGTGTATATATATACGCGAAAGGATTTGGGCTGTCATCACTCATGGGCCTGTACAATGGAATTAAAAATTATTATATTGTCATTTTGTTGGCAGCGCCATTTAATAGCAATTTCAAGCATCCGAAACTCTGTGTGTTGCATGTGATCTGGTGAATTGACATGAAATGACCCTGGCGGCCTTTTTTAAAATCAAAAATAGAGGATTTTCCAAAGCAATAGAACGCTGGAAGTTTTTTGGTTAGTAAATAGATCCCAGATAACAAAAGTCTTAATTTATGTGAACATTTCCGCACGATCGCGTTTTTTTTCGTGGCCTCTTTCAGACAAAAATACTTAATTCACCGATATGCACATGCTCATTGTTATATATTTTTTTCATTATCCCTCAGAAAATCTGAAAAGTTTTCAAGTCGTAATTTTTACTGTTGAGGACACAGTCGGTTTCATTCCAGGGAATTGGGTGATAAGACAGCGTAGCGCAAGGCAATAGTCATTGCCAAAACCCTCCTCCACCTACTGTTGACCTTGAAGCATTAATTCAATTCGGATTATAACATGGAAAGGTAAACTATATGTTGGCGTCAGAGTTGTAAAAACTTAAACACAGATAAAATTAAAAACGTGATAAAACATAGTAACATGCCTAATCACATTATAACATGTTGTAAATCGCATCGAGTGAGACAGAACACTTCCATTGTGATGTAACAAAATAGATTGTAAAATGGAAGGTAAAATTAACAGTTCATAGGTAGGCTTACTGGACTTTGTTTATGCTATCATTGTCAAAGATGACGTCTAGCATTGTCAAAAACACAGCCACACATTTTAAGACTGGCTTCGGCGATTCAGCAGCAGATATCACTTAAACGTGTCATAAAATAATTTGGTGTTGTGTGTTACTTTACTCAACACAAGGTGCATTAGCCAGACATACCTATTTACTAAAAAAAAATTAAACGCAGATATGACACCAGAAATATGTTAGGGCATTTGAAATCATCAAAAAGGGTCACCGGTACATATAGCGTCTACTACTTCCGCGTCCAGGCCTGCGCAGACGACCAATCGGGCTCTTTACTACACGGTTCTCTCCCACAAAACTTTACCAAGGTATTCATTCAACCAAAGAACCAAAGTAATAAATTGGCAGGACGAGCAAGTATGCAGGCGAGAGAATTTTATAAAATCAACGAATGGTCATATTAATATACATTTTACAACAGCAAACAACAACGTTTGTGTACTTATAATTTATCGTCTGCCAACTTTTGTCATGTGTAAACGGTTATTAAAATAAATTGCTATACAAAGAAGATGTGCCGATAGGTCATCTGCCGCGAACGTGATATCGACGTTAGCAAACTCTGTGAAGACTGAAAGAAAAAGCGGAGCGCATTTAGACACACTTTGCGCATCGATTTTCGTCCGTATCGCAAATTTTGGACCTGCACACGTGATAAAAGATAGAGGAAGAGACCCGAAGCCACACATTTTGTCGGTTATAGCTTTTCTTCCACCGATTCTGTTCTACTGTATATTACACGTTTTGCAACCAATATCATTGTCAAAAGGAAATTAACGAGAATATCGACCAACAATCGACAGAAAAACACAGGATAACGAAAAGGTGTACAAGATCGGGGTATGTTGATGTAAAACAAGTTTCAGAAAGAAAATTCTAGTCAAATATTTTAATTTTACAACTTTGGTATTACTGTTGAAATAGAATTAGTACATCCTCCAACACGTCATGTTTGTTCGCAGTGGCGAAAGAATAAATTCTAAACCAGAAAATGCTCTCTTCACGCTGACTGGGGTTGCTGGAACTGCCAAAACTACTTGTGAAAGCTGGTACAGTTCTGGCTTGTTATCTTTAAATGATTTCCAGTATTGCAATATGTCTTCGTTATTTTTTAAATCTTGGTTCGTTGAGATAGGAGGTGAGCAGCGCAGCAATTGAGGCTTGTCCTGTTTTTATTTTTGTTGAATTCTCCTCGCCGCTGTTCTGCTTCTTTCTCTCGAGTCTAAATCGTCATCGGCACTTGATGTTTCAGACGAATCTGTTTCTAACCCAGTCAAATCTACGTACGGTAGGCTCTTGCTGCACAGAATTTTAGACGATATCCCATGCTCTTTGCAAATGCTGAGTCGCAACACTTTGTTCGCTTTCTGAAAGGAACATTTTGTACCTTGGGTCTAATAGGTGTACAGGGAACCCAAAAAAATACAATTCTTTAGTAAGTCAACTTCTCTTTTTTTCCATCGCAGACAGCAACAATTGTGCGTGAGGAGAAGTTCTTAATTTTTCAATTTGTAATTTGCAGTTTACCCAAATTCCCAAAAAGTCACCAAATATAAGCTGCTCACACTGTAACGATTTCGTGGCAATTTTCTTTTTCTTTTTTGGCAATTTTTGCAGGCTCCAAAACTGAAAGAAGAACAGAAAACGTGTTCCAGTCAGATTCTTGTGTATAAAGATCCGGGTTTGTTAATGGCAGCTTGACATTTTCGCAATTTACAAACAGACTTGTTGTCCCTCTTGTTATAGTTGAAATACTTTCGTATTTTATTGACAATAGTGCACCACCATCACTGTATATTTTTAGGCTACTAATCTAAAACATTTCAACGTTATTTTCCATGGTCCTACTACTGGTATATTTATATTAACAGCAACGACACGAGTTTCCAAAGTTAAAATAGCAAGGAAGGCTTATAAATACTAATGTTAACAATATGAGAACCCCTGGACGAAACTGTGTTGGGATTTAAAGTCCAGTCCCGAAAAACTCTTTCCGCATCTAGCTTAAGTCCCCATCTTATTTAAACAACGATCTCTTCTGAATTTTCTCTTAACTTTTATGATGATGTCATAGTAGGAGGAATTGCGACATAGAAACAATATATGACTTTGGGCAAACCAAATATGAAAAACATATACTGGAGCGAACCGCTTTATTGATTGGGTTCGGTTAAGGTTCGAGTTGTTTCCAAATTTACGGTTCAGTTTCGGTTCGACTCCACGGTTCGGGAAAAAATAGCCCAACACCGGTTCATGAAGGTTCGGTTACGGTTCGACTCCCTGATTTAAAGTTGTAAATATTGCACAGTAATCTTTATATTTTTATAGTTTTGAGCAATATGCAAACACGTTTGTGCCCTTAGGCCTGGTGTTGATATGTTTGAATGGTGCATCAATTACAACAGGTGCTAACAGATGATGTGTCCAATGCCTCAAGGATTCGCATTTAAATTTGCGGTGATAAATATTTTGTGTTGTAAGAGCAATAGGTTTTGTTTTTTGACCTTTAGCCTTTACTTTACTAAAATTTCTGATATACATAATAATCATTTAACTAGATTAAAGGATACTAGGCAATTATTTTTACCTCGCACAAACACATCACTAGGGCAGAGATCACTTGGATATCGAGGACCAGTGGTATGGGGAAATATTGATATCAACTTAAAATCGTTATCATTTCACCAATTTAAAATTAAATACAAAACTGCATTGCTCCAATTATTCTAACTTGCTATTTCACTACTCCAGTAATATTTGTTTTTTCTTTAGCATTAGTATTTGATATAGTTTACTTCCTGGTATAATATATGCATTTGTTTTTTTTTCGACTGCTTCATTTATTGGTGTCGGGATGATCTTTTCAGAGTCTTACTAATAAAAGGCACAGCAGGGATGCCAGCAGGTCGCGCATAAACCTGTACATAGCACCTTCATACCAGTCTACGCCATGTCTGAAAATTTGAAAGTTGTACGATGTTCACTTTTTCTATAACGCTCTGGACAAAAATCGGTCTGAAACATACCACCAAGCAAACCATAAAAACCAAATAAGAATAGCGGCAAAAACAAGAGATATGTCCCGAAAATTAAAAACAAAATAATGAATTGCTATAAGGTAAAAAAACTAAAACACAAATAAAAAATACAATTAATTAATAATCTTAGGGCCGAATGCACCAGATCAAATATTGCTGAGTCAGCGATCAAACTAGGATCATCTTTATTTTGGTATGCACCAAGCCTGATCGCCGATCAAACCACGATCAAACACGCATATTTGATCCGAAAGTTAAACCTTCGGTGGTGCAGGTTTAAGTGCAGGATCAAATGACTTAACATTGACTAATAATGTATTTTTGAAATCTAATCACAAGTACTAAACTTTTAAACAGTAAACTAACACTAAACTGTCATCTATGAAACATATAAAATGATTTTCACGTTTTTTATTCATCGACATTAGACACCTAAATCATTTGAATTGCGGACCTAGTAAAATACGTAAGTAACTTTGAAAATACACCAATCTTTACAAAACCTCTAAACAAAACACGAATCCAGACCTAAAACGTGACAGGTTTATTTATTTACAGAAATAGTTGTTGTAGAAAGTACTAAATATGAATGCAATTGATGTTATAGAGGAAATAGAAAGACCACTACAACGTGTTATACTTGACAGGTCCAACCCATTTGAAGAATATGACAGTATTCAGTTTTACAATAGGTACCAGCTGAGTAAAGAATCAGTGGTTGACCTATTGGCTATGATATCGTTAGACCTCGAGCATCATTCAAAAAGAAACAGTTTTATTCCCCCTATATTGCAGCTACTTGTCACTTTTAAGATATTATGCTACTGGACACTTTCAGAGATGTGATGGTGATCTTGTAGGAATTCACCAGTCTACTTCATGCCGTATCATACACAGGGTGTCAATTGCTTTAGCTTCCAGAAAAATGAACTTTATTTCACTTGAACTAGAGAGCTTAAACCAAGTAAAATGTAGTTTTAAGGAAGTTGCAGGATTCCAGGAGTAGTTGGTTGTATAGATTGCACACATATTCTCCCATAGTTTCACCTGGAGGAGAAAATTCAGAAGTTTACAGAAATCGAATCTTCAAGCTATTTGTGATCCGAATATGTTGTTTACTAACATTGTATGTAGATGGACAGGCTCCACACATGACAGTCATAATATATTTAAAGGACTTTTGCTTGGTGATGGTGGTTATCCTTGCCGCGCTTACATGATGACTCCATTGCGCAATCCTGTTAGTAATAAAGAAAACTATATAATAAAGCACACATAACAACCAGAAACATAGTTGAAAGGATGTTTGGAGTGTGGAAGCAACGATTTTGTTGCTTAACAATACCAGTTCACACAAAACTAGAGAATTCTTTACCAATAATTATCGCAACAGCTTGTCTGCATAATTATTGTCGTAGAAGAGGGGACGTAGGCCTGTCTGATGATGAAATCTATGATCTGCCCAACAATGACCTTACTGATGAAGCCTCAAGTGTATCAGGAAATATTATTCGACAACAAATAATTGATAATTTTTTTTAATATTTTACTAGTAACTGCAAACATATTGAAAACATGACGAATGGTAAAATGCAACATGCAATTAGACAATATTAACATTTCTGTTATGTAAAATATTTATGGTATTCTTATTTGTAAGCTGTGACCACAATATGAAACAACAATGCAGGTGTAAATTGTGGCCATAGCTAACAAATGAAATCAGTTGAGTGAATCATTCACATTACCTGTTAGCTATGGCGACAATTTACAGTCAGTGTTGTGTGAATAATGACTATCAAGTTGTGGTTACACCTTACAAACAAGAGTACCATAAATATAAAATTTTAATGGTGAGTTAATTTAAATGTTTACTAATAACTAATTCCAAAGTTCCGCATAAATGTTCAAATCCTAATGATGGTCTTTAGTCTCATCTGCTTGATTTCTGAGTTTCCTTTCAAGTTTTAGCTGTAAAAGTTTCATCTTCATAGTATGCCTTTCTTGTTTTTGTTTTAGAACTGTTTCTAAAAATTCCTTTTTTAGTGCATTGATATCATTCTGGGCGATAATATTTTTTGACTGTTTTACTCTTTTTACTGGTGGACTGCCTTGCACCTATGTTAAACTGCTTCGCTGTATATCTAATCCAAAACAAAGCTAATTATTATTAGCAATAAAATAAAACTTAACAACTCACTAAAATTTGTATTTTTGACTTGTAGCTAAAATATATCAAACTAAAATTTGTGAAGCAGTTTATACCTTGATCTACGTAAAGAACAGTTAATGGTTCTCCAGTGTCTGTCGCTGTAAGATCGAGTATTGAATCATCATCAAATTGGTTTTTCAAAGGACTAATTTGACCTGATATATTATCATTGCTGCCAAATACAAAACAAATTGATAGTTAATGTTATTTGTAAAATAAGTATGCTTCATTGGCCAATAGTTCAAATATTGTAGTTAAACAATATTGTTACAACATATATCTTGCTTAGAGTTTCCTAATTTAAACAGAAAGTTTTTGTATCATAATATACCCTAACTTCAACACTACAAATAGTATAATGGTGTGTTTGGTTGAAGTTGCCTTTTAATATAAAATATCACCATACCTTCAACTTTTTGCAACTGAGCATCTTCAGCGGGCGGTGGCCCTCCACCTGTGAGGAAACGCTCTCTTCTGACAAAAGCCGATTCCTTTTTAGCCCTCGATTTAAATTTTTTCCAGAGGACCTGAAGCTGCCCTATATTCCGTTTTGTATTGGTTGATTTGGCATTAAAGGTCTCGCTACGTTTTTCCCTCGCCTTAGTTTTTGCAGCAGCTGTTACACAGTCAGTTTTTTGCATTGGATGAGTAAATTCTTTTCGAAGTCGTTAAAATTTGTTGAGCGGGGCATATTTGCTTTAACTTTGTTAGCTGACAAGATGTAAGAAAAAAATTATACGGGGGAAAGCACCGAAATCTCGTTTCCATAATTCACTTTGATCGGATCAAGCGCGGCTCAACTGATCGTAGTTTGGTGCATACCAAGTGCCTCAATCGATCAAACTTGGATCAGTTGATCTTAGTTTGATCTGATCCATGTTGGTGCATTCGGCCCTTAATCTTTCACTGGTCCCTGTCCTGTTATGGCAGTCCTGAATTCATTTCTTATTTCATCCAGAAGTTCCCTCATCATTGCCCGATCCTCTCTCATTAATTGCTGTCTTTTCCACAATTTTCATTGCAAACTTCGACAAACTTGCCGAAATTTCCGGATTCATTGGATTCTTAAAACTTTAGTAAATATATATGTTAAAGTAATGTTTAAGGCAAATGACAGTGCACCAGTGCAAACTTGTGATGCATATTATTATTTTTATTATGTGTAATACAGTAATAATCAAAAAAGCTGATGCGCCCGAAGAATGCACACAGGTACAGCAGTAATATAGTCTCGTATGGTGGCTCATTGCAGCTTACAGCTATTTATTTCACAAATAAAACTAAAGGTTGCAAAAAATAAGGATGAAAACTTTTAAAGGTTGATGAAAAGCACTGCTTTAGACAAACCCTAAATACAATATATAAATACCTTACGAGAAGCGCCCTCTGCTGGTGCTTGAATAAGTTAAAACATAACATAATGACTTTGGTGGGTTGCAAGTGGAAATATTTCAAGTAAAACTAAATGTAGTTCTCAAATATATATGCTAATAAATCCTGGTATAGTTTGAAAATTAGGGCTAAATTAAAAATATATATATTCTACGACCTTTTGCCTTCTTACCCAGTGAAATTTAAACCATGCTGATTTTTTAATTGTTCTGCCAAATTATCAAAAAATATTTTATTTCTTTGTGATTTGTCGCAGTATATATTTTTCTGCGATTACATCGATTAGAATCATGGCATTCTCGTCATTCCAAACTACAAACTTTATTTCATCTTAAACTTTTAATAATGACTTCAAATCGCAACTTTCTTAACACACTTAATAAGCGACTAACCTCTACCTCTTACGAGCGTGCTAGAGACTTAAAACCAGTCAAGCGAGGCGACGTCGCCGTGCGTCATTTTAAGTGTCAGACAAGCGCACTAGCTCACTTATTTCGAAATATACGAACACGAACAACACAGTCGATAAAGGCTAAAAGTACGATTATTTGCGTTTGGTTGTCAAACTGGAAGGCCCAGCGGCGTTCGCATTTTTTTAGCTGATCCTTTTGGCCAGGAGGATTGCGGCAATCGGCTGGCCTTGTGACGTAACAAGCGCTCCATGTCAAACCTATGCTTGCTCTCAGTGCTGGCTGCTGCTGCTGCCGTTTTTTTTTAACAACAAACTTTGCCCGCTATCACAATTAATTACCTGCGCTCTTTAAGCTCCCCACGCGACCCGCCCTGGTTTGTTTTAACAAGTGACGGTAGGCAAGACCTGAATCGAGCAGGGTGCCCTTCTCTATCGCTTGCCCGAACCGAGCCTTTCCAAAAACTGAAAAATGGGTTAGGGTTGATATTATTAGGGGAGTTAGTGTGTTGTAGACCACTTGTAAAATGTTTTATAGTTCTGATCATTTAGGTGTTGTAGTATTAGTCCTATTTTTGCCCTATTCCAAGGTTGATGTTGTTCTTAAATAACTAAGAATCACTGTTATTTGACGTAGTGTAAGCAAGTAGTGGGGGATTGCGGCAGACTGTTGCCCGCCCCTGTTATAGAAACGATAAAAGCTATCGCCCTTTCGGACTATTTTTCGTTCATATTTTATATATATGACTTTTTTTTCGCGAAACTATATTGCAACACTATAACGCAATGTTTAATATTTGCGCTTGACATCATAACTCTTACAACTGTGAAGTAAAGTATAAAGCCCTCGCAACACGTTTGTCAAAATCAGCTCGATAAAATCAATGTGTCGAGCTCGCGCAATTTGTTGTGTGCCCAATGCGAAACGCCTCTTCGGTTGCAGTTTTTAGTTAATTCAAAATTTTTCGCGCTTTGCGCGACCAACAACACCCTTCTCTATTTTCCTGTTTTCTCAATTGCAAAATGTCGAAATATTTTCATAGGGGGGCGCGGCTGAAAAAAGGTTAATTTGGTTCATGTTTTTGTGATTGGCAAGTTGTTGAAAATATAAAGGTCATTAAACAACTTGTCCATACTTTCCTTGCTGATTTTTGCCCACATATGCGATTCCCGGATACGTAGTTTCAAGTACCGGAACCCGTTTTTTCGAATAATAATGACCTTTCTAACTCTGTTTCACAGGATACATTGCAAAAATGTATTAATTACGCGGAAGTAAATCGGAAAAATCTCTATCAAAAGTATAGAAAACAACATGACGACAAGTTACAAAAACTTAAAATGGACCCAAGAAATAGACCTGTCAACCAAGGTAATGCTAAGAATTGGGTTCTCAACAAATTTTAGCCTCAATTGAAGGAGGGCTCTGGAGATTACCCCGGTGAAGCTAATCTGGTAAGAGGTAAAGTTATTTCAGGTTTAAAATCCCACAAAACAATCGAACCCAACCTCCGACC